>NC_137974.1:19891758-19974473 GCF_963924665.1 Micromys minutus | reverse complement strand
AAATGAAAGTATCATCATTTGTTATGTGTTTTCTGTGACTAAAATTCTAACTTTCTCTCAACCTGGAGAACATCTGCCCTGAATTTGGAGTTTTATCTGAGGTTACACTAGTCATGCAGTCACTTGTTTGTTAGATGCTATAGAGATTTTACAACTAATGAAGTTTTCTCAGAATCAGAAATCAAATTAAAAAGAATCTTAGTAGTATAACAGCCATAACATGTGCCACCCTATTCAAAACACTAAGCTCATACTAAGAATCTGTCATACTCAAGTATCTGAGACAGAGTATGCTAGAATATTTAAAATCCCTTTGGTGGGAATGTACTCTACTTGTAACTGATGTTTGCACAACATTACTGTCACGGTAATGGCTCTATTTATAGGCTCAGGTGCTCAGCGCATCATTCAATTCTTCAGGATAAGGAATTTGAGCTCTTGTCCTTTTCTCCCAGGTAGCTAATGAGGTTACTAATAGTGAACTTCATCCTCCTTACACCATCAAAACAATTATCAAATGTTTCTTCTTCAAATTTCTAATCATGTCTTTTTGAAACACTGAGTAAAATGTTGAAACAATCACTAATTCTTGGGAATCCACATACTGTTAAACACCTTTGCACTTCCTTATCTTTCCTCTATGCATTCCAAAAAGTAAATATTCATATAAATACATTTTCCAACAGTCCTTTAGGTCCACACTGGAGAAAGACACTATTCTATCACCAATATACCGATTATACTTGGTTCTCATTGCTGTGAAACCTAAGAGAAACTAATCACTATCAATAGATTTGTCATAAGGCTCTCCTTTTTATTTCCCACACATGCATTACACACAGCAAAGAAACTCCAGCTGAGAAAAAGATTTGATTTAATTTGTGTATGTACCACTCTTCACTTCAACCGAACATTTTTGTCCTTTAGGGTTTGAAGGTAGAAATAGTGTAAATGTGGACACAATTGTGCTAAGAAAGAGTAGATTTAGCTGATAGTAAGTAGTTTGCAAAAATTTAAAGAAAAGAAAGACCAATTTTATAAAAAGAAGTTGAGAAATACATGATTAACTATACATTTAAATATTTCTTTATTATCATGTAGATAGTAATCACATAAAAAATTAATGGAATATTAATTGAGATTCAACATTATAATTGAAATCATGAGTTATAGTTAACACTTTTCTTTATTACCATGATATGATGTAATTAAAATTCAATTCAAATAGTATCTTTAAACTTTTATTTATATATTCTGAAATCAAATATCATTTTCAAAGATTTTCTTATGTATGTGTACTATATCAATATATAGATATATATGTATATGTAAAATTTCAAATCACTTTAAATCAACACAAAAGAATTATGAAGATCATTTTGTTTTAAAATATATAAAGAGTAAGATATATAATTTTCTCATTACCTAATTTAAGAAATAACAAATTACCAAAGACAGTTATTGTATTAATTAAATCTTAATTAAAATATATGTATATATAGTATAATATATTTGGTCCTAGATATAAAATTCATGTATACAGGTATGAGACTTCAAGATTTATTATTTTAGTATTATTATATATAGACTTTTAAGATACATTTTAAGTACAAACCTAAGATGATCTGTTCTCTTTTCTATTCATAATAAACCATTTGCATGACATTTTAATACATGTTCTACTCACTCTTGTTGTTTCTATAAAGTTTTTCAATAGAGCTCCAACACTTCTGAAAATGGCTTTAATTCTAAATTTCATTTCTTTTGGAATTGCATTATCCTTAAGCCATGCATCATTATCACAGGTCATTGCTCCGATGAAATTAATCTGATAAAACACCTGTGTGACAGAGCAAGTGATGTATTAGTGTGATTCATCATTAATGAACATCATCAGCCCATGATCTATTAGTGTATTGCTCAAAGGATGGTGTCATTAAGAAAGAGTCAGTTCTGAGTGTTAAATGATTTTGTCAGAGGCAGTCGGGAAAGCCTAGAATAAGCAGGAGGTGGCAGGTGAACATGTCAATACCGAATCACAGTTTCTGAAACTTTTATTATTACCTTTTATTTAAAAGTGTCAGAGTTGCATCTTTGCTAATCAGTTTTACTGCCCTACCACAAAATTAACTTTGTCCTGATTACTCATATACTATTAATTGCTTTTTCATCCTCTATAAATTATGTCACTTGTAAAGATGACTCACACATACTGCATTGCCAATGAGTATCAGAAAATGTTTTATTTGTGGGTGAGATGCTGAAGAATTTGGAGTACTGATAAGGAAATAATGTTATGAGGTTGTTTTCTCAATATTCATATCAGCATAAGTTATGGTATACAATATGGTTCATTACTTTGAGATTTAATAGGGAAGTATACTTAAAAGCCACTGTTTTGGAATAGGAAGTAAATTAAAAAAATTAATGCTTATTTTAAATGAAACTGTTATTTGTACATATAGTTTAAAGTTAAAATAGAAACAAAGGGACTGTGTGCTAATATAAAGAATTTGGAATATAGTTTTCAATGTAGATTTTATCAGATGACTTTTTTGGCTTAAAAATAATTGTATAATAAAATGATAGTATTTTAATCAGAGGCTGATCATTGCTCCTATCTAAAAACTATATGCTCAACAATGAAAGGGTTGTAATCTCTTTAATTCCCTCTTTTCTTCTAAATGCATAATTAAAAATTTCAGTATTTAAACTTGAACCCTTCCACAATTAACAAACACACCACAAGAGCTCCAAGAAACTTAGTATTATCCTTTGAGCAATGCATGAGTTTGAATAACTTCTCTATACATGTGCTTTTAAATCATAAATTCAATTAAATTTTAAAGAGTAAGGCTCATAGAACCACTGATATTCTAATCTGTATTATTACAAGGTTAAATATACTTACATTCTTTCATTATTACTAAAAATTAGAAAATCACTACAGAAAACTTGAAGTAGTAACATATGTTTCATATATATATATATATATATATATATAATGTATATAATTCATCAAAATTGCTTATATATATTCTTCATATATCTAGTGAGAACAAAACCTTTATCAAGATAATTCATGTTACAAGTAAGAAATTTGCAAGATTGCTCTTGAGACAATAAATTCAAACAGTTGGATACAGTCATGTTTTTCTATTTCTACAATGATTATAATTATCAACTCTTAACAACAAAGGCATTCACAAGAAATTTCTAAAACTACTATGATAAAATTTAGCAAAGTTGGGATTCCAGAAGGGTGTTTTTACTGGCAACAAAAAAATTTTAAATTCTCATACCCAAAAGCCAAATCCTGTCTTGTTTCAGTTTCTCCAGGAGAACCTAGGTTAAATGGAACCTAGGTCAGTTCTTTCCAGAACAAATGAGAAGGGCATCTGCCAAACAGGTAAGTTTGTAAGATCCCCTGCTGAATAACACATGTCCACTCACAACTGGATGACAGCATTCTTCAATGAGATAGTTTGGCATAGGCAATGAAGGGTATGTCTACAAATAAATAGTGTAGACCAGTAGGCCACACTTGCAATTGCTTTGTAAAATTGCAGGAAAAGAGAAACTTCTCATACTCCTAAGCTTCACTTTACCCACAGTCAGCACTAGGATATACAGGGCAAAGTGACATTAGTCACTTATACATATAGTGGTATGTCCCAAAGAATTACATCCAGTTTTTAATGTAAAGAACCTGGATAACCAGCCAATGGGTGTTGCAAGGGTGTCTCATTTGAAGAAGTCTTTATTTAAAGTCTTCTCTTTACATAAAACCTGTCATTTGCCAAGATGAGACTTTCTTTACTAATCAAGGAACATTTACAACTCAAGCCTGGAAATTCTTAAATGAAATTAAATTTATTCATCTTCATTATTTGTGTTTCATCATGTCCCTTAAGTAACATCTCCCATAATCTGTTTCCCCCCCTCTCTCTCTCTCTCACAAAAACAATAAAAAGTAAGCCAAAAGTCAAAAAAGAAATGTACCATACACACACAAACACACACACAACACAGACACACACAGCAGGGACCATGTTGTGTTAACAAAATGCTCCTGATTAAGAGCTCTACTAATTAACATGGTTGATGTTCCTGCTGTAATTCCAATGAGAACAAGTAATTTTGCCATCCCTATCAGCTGTCAGTTCCAAATAGCTTACTTGTGAAGGGACAGACTTTGCACCTACTTGTGTATGTTGTGTCTCTTGAGTTCAAGCACAGACACAGTTGGACAAGCATCAGAAAGTGAGAGTCTTCTGAGCATTCAGACATAACTGGATTTTTTTTTATCATACCCATCTCTTAAATTCTCAAGAATATATTTTAAAAAATGAGATTGTTGTTAAACCTCAATTGCCATATCAACACACACACACACAAACACACACACACACACACACACACACACACACTCACACACACAGGTAATGTACAGAGATGAAGATGTTCTGATGATATCATACAGATAAAGCTGACAAAATCAGTAAAAATACAAGAATTTCACCCCTTTTTGTAAGAAAACCATGTAAAATCTATGTCATAAATGGAAGTCCTAAACACAAGAAGCTTGCCTTCTAAAATTTTTCAAATGTCTTTGAGTTATCTCACATGGAAACAAAGACCTAGAATGTTATAAATTAGGTGAGGATTATCAACTAACATGCATCTTCTGATTCTAAAATTTCTTATAATCTGATGACAAACAATGTCTCAGCAGCCAATCAGTGAAAAACAGGAAACAGAAACAAAGGAATATAAGATATATGACCAAATGAAATTATACTAAATCCATTCACTGTATTTTAGTTTTCCAGTGTTGACAGAGAACCAATTCAGAGAATTCGATTATTTCTTTTTAATCTGAAGAACAAAAATACACAAATAATATAAAGAGAGATTGGTTTTGTAGTTTGAATAAAAATGCCCGCTTTGGCTCATATGTTTGATACTTAGCCCCCAGTTGGTGGAACTTTTGGGAGTGACTTGAAGGTGTGGAGTTGTTGCAGGTGTTACATCACTGAAGTTAGGCTTTGAAGTTTCAATAGCTCACATTTCTCAGTTAGCTCCTGCTGCTGTGCTTATGGATTAACATGTGAGCTCTCAGCTACTATTTTTGTACCATAATAGTAACAAAGTTTAACCTTTGGGACTAATAGCCTTTGAATAAACTTTTTTTTTTAAATTGCCTTGGCCAGCCTCTAAAGACTTTGCATGTGTGGATACTATGCCACTTGACCTTCCGTAAGCAGAAGAGAGGGGAGATGCATTGTCTGTGCTTGGTGATCTAACCTATGAATATCTGAATGATTTGTAACCTAAAGATTCCTGTAAAGAACATGCCTAAATCAACCACAAATCTGGCTCTGCACATCCAAGGATAGGCTCCTACAGGAGCAATCCAGAGACTGGAAGAACCCTACCTAGAAGTACCAAGCAGAAATTGAGCTTTAGAAAGATGAGCCACTTTGGGACCACTTGGGTGGGGCAAGTGAAGAGAAAGCCCAAAACAACTATGATATTCATGCCACATGGCATCTGACAGAGAGCTAAACTGAGATATAAAACCAGCACTGTATAGACTTGGGGAGCATGGCTGATGTTGTCTGAGATGACTCTTGCCTGGTGCTAAAATGGATGAGTGGAACATATTCCTGAAACCACTCTTGAGAAAACCCCAGACACATTGATACCCCTGTTGCCACTAAGAGAAGCAAGGAAGTGGTTGGGAAATAGAAGAGAGAGAGAAACAGAGGGATATGGGGCCAATCAAGAGAGGCTGAACTGGAGATTAGAGCTTAGTGAGGAACGCTTGATATAAAAAGCAAGCTGAGGTTATGCCACCTGGGATCATGGTGGCATTAGGGGATGTGCTTCCACAGGGAGCTACATCTGTGTCCATGGGCCTGCAGCAGCAAGCCAGCAAGGGTCTGTTACCACCAAAAAACAGACAGACATTCCAGGTCTGGGTTGCCTCCAGGGCACATGTTCACGTCTGAGGGCTGTGCAGAACTTGCCCCATCACTTACCTGGTCCTGTGAAAGTTGGTCCAGGACTTGAGAGAAGGTAAACTGTCCCTGCCCCTAGCCAGATGTAGTATGTGAGAAGAGACACACGTTGTAGAAGCTGCAGGTAAGCCATGACAGATGGGGATGGGGTGCTGGCCCAGCCACTTATTTCTGATGTGATGGCATGAATGAGAGAGAGAGATATCCTCCTTTTCTTCAGACCTTCATACATGCAGTAGGTGGGAGATTTGAACTTGGGGTCATGAGAGCAAGAAAGTAGGACCATGAAGCTCCCTGGGACATCAAAACAGACCTAGACCTGGTCCTGGAAGTTGAGGTGAGCCACCCATGGGCATGCCTGTGGGATAACTAGTCTGGTCTCCTGTCTGTTATGTAGTAGTATCAGTGAGGGAGAGATCCAGCTTCCTGAATTTTTCCCTCACCACTGGTGATGGGAAGAGAATTGGTCTCCATGGGGCCATGAGAGCAGGAAATGTGGCCCTAGGCCTCATCTGCTACAACATTTGAGAGAGCTGGCCATGCTCTACACCTGGGCAACATAATAGAGCTGACCCTGATGTGGGTGGGGTTTCCGATCAAGGACTTGAAAGCAGGAGTGCTGTGGCTCAGTCTAACTCACATAACACTCAGTCCCAGATCCAGGGCTTTGCATTGGCCCCTTCTAACATCTATCCTAGTGATCAAATGCTCCAGTACAAGAAGTGGTCTGCCCTACAGATACAAAACTACAGGATCTCTATGACACTAAGCAGAAACAGAATATCCTATAGGAGTCCCAGTGAGCTTCCTGTATTTATAGAGGAACAGAAGCCAGA
The DNA here is from genome assembly GCF_963924665.1 of Micromys minutus. Classification (NCBI taxonomy): domain Eukaryota; kingdom Metazoa; phylum Chordata; class Mammalia; order Rodentia; family Muridae; genus Micromys; species Micromys minutus. The sequence goes on along the minus strand of NC_137974.1, from coordinate 19,967,614 downwards.
GGTCTTGTACCAGACCAAGGAGTTATTACAATGTACATTTGCAAGCAAAGAATTTGTGGACAAAAGGGAATACCGTAGGACACACTGTGATCTGTTAGGAGATGGCTTTTAAAAAAGGTGTTATAAATGAAAGGCTTTTTTGACAGTGAGAGTGGTCTACTCCTAGAGCACCTCATTCTACTTCAAAGGTGATGGGCATAGAAGAACCTCCATATAGAGTTTTCCTCAAACATAGAAAGCTGCCACTTGGCAAAAACTGTCTGTGCCTCAGCTGCTGACAGTTACTATCCTAATACTAGACAAGCAAGACATGAAGAAAATCAATTGCCATGCTTTGCCAATAAAAGAATGGCTAATCCTTCAATGTTCCTGCATCACAGAAAAAGATGTAGGCCAGCATTGTCAGGTTAGAATGCTTAGAATCTACCTAAAGATTATAATAAATAAACATAAGTTTTCATGTCAGTATTCAGCCAAACAGTGGGCTTGGAAAGCCATACTTTTACAGCTAGGAACCAAACATATATCTTCAAAAAGGTCAACAAGTTGGCAAGAATTTGGCAAGCAATTTTTAATTACACTTCAAATCATAATAATACAAAAAAAGTACCTAAGTCAAATAGTACAAATAGAATGAAACAAGTGAGATTAAACTAATAAAAACTAATAAGCCACAGAACTGGAAATTTAAGAATCTGAATAAAAAGCAGATTCTCCGTAAGCTATAGTGAATCTATTCAAAGCTACATGCACATGAGATAACATGCGACAGGCTGTAAGTAGTACTGTCTTTGATGAGGCCAGATATAATTACCAACGGCAGATTTCTGATCTGAAATAGTAAAAACTAGAAAAAAATATTTTGAAATTAATCAGAACAAATAAAGAGCAAAAAACAGCAATGACAACAACAGCTCTAAACCTTACATTTGGCTAAAGTAATCTTTATATATGAGGCATAAATGAATATATCTGGGATGAGTAATAACTAAAATACTGCAGAGGTAACATATAACATTTGAAGCATAATTATAATATTTGGACAATATTGCTGCCTTAGTTAAGGACCCTTGATTAGTTTCTAGCACCAGTATGGTAGCTGACAGTCAACCTTTAGTGTAGTTTAAGTATTTCTGATACTTTCATTGGAAGTCTACAATCATAGCCATACAAGTCAGACATGTAAACAAAAGACTCTTAGAAATAAAATTAATATACAAGAGCATTTTTGAATTCCGGAAGTTTGGAGGTATAGGCAGAATCTTATTAGCATACTGAATCATAAGTTAACTGAGGTCACATAGTATTACCTTGTCATAAAACAAACAAAAGAATAAAACAGAGAAAACTAGACTTAGCTGTGTCTAGTGGTTTATTTATGTATCCCTAGGACTAGGAAGCCTCAACAATGGATTAGGAATACAAAGTTTTCAAGAAGTCTGACCTACCTATGACCCTGTCTCTAAAATCACACACAAACACACATACGCACACACACACACACATACACACACCAATAAGCACACAGATGGACAGATGATAGATGATAAAGAGGTCAGTAGATAGATAGATAGATAGATAGATAGATAGATAGATAGATAGATAGATAGGTAGATAGATGATAGATGATAGATAGATAGATAGATGATAGATGATCGATAGATAGATAGATAGATAGATAGATAGGTAGGTAGATAGGTAGGTAGATAGATAGATAGATAGATAGATAGATAGATAGATAGATAGATAGATAGATAGATAGATAGATAGATATAGATACAGACAGACAGACAGAAAGATAGACACACAGACAAGCAACAAACTGACTTCTTGCTTAGGCCTTATAAACCTCCATTAATGAAATATTATGTGGAATGTCTGAAGCCTGAAGACAGAAGCTGGAACACGATACAGAGAGGAGAGAGCCTGAGAGAGTAACTGCACTGCAAGTGCAGGTGTTTTTCAATTACACACAGTCCACCAGATAGCATGACTACTTTTGAAATAAAACAGTAACCTTATACAAATTTTGCTTTTATAGTCATACCTAAACACTTTGAGTATTCCAAATTGATAAAGAAATAAAATTCAAACCATTTAGTAGCTCAGACTACACAGAAAGAATGACAACCTCTCTACAGTGTCTGTCTGTCTGTCTTTCTGTCTGTCTGTCTCTCTCTCTCTCTCTCTCTCTCTCTCTCTCTGTGTGTGTGTGTGTGTGTGTGTGTGTGTGTGTGTGTATGAATGTAGGTAACTATGCATGGCATATATATGTATGAAGGCCATAGATTAGTCATGAGTACCAATTTTCCAGACCTGGGCTAACTAGATAGATCTCCAGCATCCACATATTTCTACTTTTTCAGGACAACATTAAAACGTGTATCATCCTGTGTGGATTTTTTATTTATGTGGATCCTGGGGAGTACAATAAAGGTTTTTATGATCTCCAATTTCCAAAACACCCTTCCTCCAAGCTTTTGATATTGACATAGTTTTATTTTCTATCTAATCTTAATGAAAGCAATTATATATCAATTTATAGTTTATAAAATTTGGCACTTTAATTCAGTATTTTTAGATGTATATTCAAAAAATACAAATGTATAACTCTTCACTCTAAAAGTAGGTACTTCTAATGCCTACTTTTTATTTTTTTTAATAGGTTGAAAACTAATATTAATGTAGATTAAGTGACCATAAGTCATTTTTCTGCCAAAAAATTATAAAACATCTGTGAGACATAGAAACATATGCCCATGCTCTTCAGAGCCCAACATTCAGGTAGGTCATTTACATGAATATCCTGACTAACACCAGCAAGGAAACGACCACAGGGACAAGAGCATAGACTTTTCCAAAGAGTGTAGATAGGGGAGAAAAGTAAGCTAGAGGCAAGAGTTTATTCCAGAAAACCAGTTTGATATGAAGTACAAAAAGACCTCTTAAATGTTCATAATCATTAATCTAGCAATTTCACTTTCATAAATTGGACTGTTTTTTGTAAAAGGACATAACTTAGAAGAGTCAAAATTCATTTTTAATTTAAAGTAAAGCACTGAAGAGTAGATGGTTTCTTAATTAAATAGTGACAATGTGTTGTATCTAGCAGTCTACTGTCAAGAGAATTAAATACTGTCAAATGATAAGCAAAAAGCTCAATTAAATCTGCATATTTGATATGATAATTTTATTTTACTGCACCAAAATTACATGTCAGTTGTTTGGTAGAAATATGAGCTTTACTTATTTTCTCTAGACTCTTGGTAAAAGTCATGAATGACACATTTTATGATTATTATATTAAATTTAAAAGCCAAATGAAATAATTTCATACTCTAACATTCTAACATTAATCTTCACTAGTGTGTTATGTGACTTTATCAAGCAGCTATGATGTGACTGGCAGTGTGTAGAGGAGTTCATACAAAGTCATATATAGGAACAGATACCTGTTTTGATTATTTCAGAATATTAATTCCATATGTAGTTTTGAAAATATATATTATATAAAGGTGTGTATCATTATTTTAATGTTACCAATTATCCTATGAAAAAATATATTATCCCACAAAAGCAGATTGTTTATTAAGTATTGTCACATTTGATTTCCAGTATCTCTAAAACAATAATACAAAAATAATACTATTAGACCTCATAGATATGGAAAGTAAAGATGTTTCTTAATGGCCTAGGCCATACATTTTAAATTACCATGTTAATAAATTAAGGTCTTTCTGACTCTTTAAGTCATTCTGTTTATCAAATGTTTGTAGGGCGACAAGAGAATGGCTAGACTAAATGTCATTCTCCGACATATAGAGTATAAAGTAAGGATGAAGTTCTGTGTTGTCTAAGAGAAAAGTTTGGATCCTGTCTGGCCCTTTACAGAAGAAATAAAAATAAAATATCTGAGAGGAATTGGATGAGCAACCTCAATTCTTTTCTGAACCTTACAACATTCAAGCTGTAATGGTTTGACTAAAACTGGCCTTCACAGTGTCATGTTTCTGAATATTCAATTGGTAGATTTATGTAGGAACAATTAAAAGGTGTGGCTACATGGAAGGATATGTGTCATAAGAAAAAGAGTTTAAGATTTCAAATGACTCTTTCTGTCATCTCATTCCCTATGTGTTCTCTTTTACTTCTCCCTGCCTGTATCAAATTTGATCTCCTCCCATAGTGAATATGCTTTGCATTCATGGATCACAACCTTCTGCAACATAGATCCAATTAAATGTTGTAGTTTAGAGGTTGACTTGTTTTTGCAGTTTGATAACAGCAACAGAAGCATAATTAAGACATAAACTCATCATCAGTTGCTCAGGATTCTAAAGTCAATGTGACTATTGACAATTCCAGTTTCTAATGACTATCTTAGAGTCTCTGAACATCATTTTTCTTCTTCAAATGATGGCTATATTGTAAATGGAAAACAATATGGAAATTTGTTGATGATGCTCAACAAGACAAAAATATTTGTTTTGTCTCCCTGCCTCTTTGGCTGCCATCAGGTCCTCTTTTACATTGCTGAATCACAATAACCCACTTAAATTATGGCTCCCGAAACTTCTACACTACATGAAGAACACTTTTTCTGAATCCTGAATGACTTTTCACTATATACTAGTGGTGATGTGTAGTAGTTTTACTTGGTAATAACATGAGGATTGCACCAGTACTCCAGTTTGGGTGCATGATCCTTGAAGAAAATCGAGTTTTATTGAGAATATTTGTTGAAATGTTTAAATACCCATGCTTCCTCAGCCAACAGAAAGCCTTACAAAAATCAATGAAAAAATTTTTCTCATCAAATCTTTCATCCGGGGAAAAATTATAATTTTATAAAATGTATATTGTGAGGATTAGAACAGTAAATGAGTGAATTGTTTGGAATTTTTTAAAATTATTTTTAAAATACCTTCAAATTACTGACTCATAGAATCAATTCTGTAAACTAACTTTCAAATTATATAGACAAATGTAATAAAAATAATCATTCATTTATAAAGACATTTATAACTAATAAAAAATTTCAGTGAGAAAATTAGGGTATAGTATAGATTTATAGTATATTATAACCTATAGGAAACAAATATAAAGAAAATATAAATGTTTTTCTATTGTTAACAGCAATAGAAATTACAGTATCCTGTTGCTGATATCTTACAAACTAACTGGAGACTTTTTGCATAAAAGGGTACATTTTGGGGTTTAAATGAAGTCTATCAAAATTGTACTTTCTACTGAAAGTATTATCTTGAATAATGGATTTCTAATAGTAACAAAAAAAAATTTCAATCAAAATTATAAAACTACTAATTACAAAGAATTTAACATACTAGGAATTACCTGAATTATCACTTATTATGTTTGTGGTCCTCATGAGAACCTTAAAGTGAAGATTATTAGACCATAATATGAATTATAAAGACATGATATCTCACAGACCTGTCTACAGGCCAGTCTGAGAAAGGCATTTTCACAGGTGAGAGTTCCTGTTCTCAAATAAATATAGCCTGTATTAAATGGACAAAACATAAAATACACTAGGTTTGATATATATATATATATATTGTGCATGTCTCTATGTATGTCTATATGTATGTATGTATGTATGGATCTATGGATGTATGAATGGATGGATGGATGGATGGATGGATAGGTGTATTGGCTACAATGGGATCTTTATAATCAGCATGTAGTTTGTGTTTTATTCATTAATCAAATACCCAGATAAATAAAACAACCCCCCCCCCACAAAATACTAGTAATATGTTAGCTCTGTTAACATTACTGTGATGAAATACCGAGAGAAGAACAACTTGAGAGGTAAACTATTTCATCTAGGTGAAGGTTTAACCAATAGACAATGCAGCATAATCTGTACCAGGTAGTATTCTTGCAGCAGGTAATCTAGGCATGACACAGGAACTAGAAAAGACTCTGACTTTCTTTGGGTCAGGTTCAAAACCTTGGATGTCTTCCCTCTGAGAAGGAAGTATTCAGAGTCCCTCAGGGACTCATTACACAACAGACCTCTTGTTTTTAAAACTAAACATTCTACATCCTAAACATTCAATTTACCAAATGAAGATTTGGGAGCCAGAAATGTGGAGAAAGCCTGAAAGCTCAAACATGCAGAGATAGCATCTAGGTGACCTTCCTCAACCAACATCCCAGACAGAGAAAGACTGTACTTCTCCAAGCTGTTTTAGGTGCTCTTCAACTTGAAAGCCTCCTTTTTCTTTCCTGGGTTTTTGTTGTTGGTGGTGGTGTTGGTGGTTGTTGTTGTGGTGGTGCTTTTTATTATTATTAATTGATTTATTTCCCAAAATATTTTAACTGGAAATTCTCTGCATTTACATTTCAGATGTTATCTCTTTTCCACAATCTCATATCCTTTCCTCCTCCAATTGCCTCCATGAAAATGCTCTCTCTCAACCACTCTCTCCCACCTCAGCAAATTGGTGTACCCTTCAATGGAAAAATGAGCTTTTGCTGGACCAAAGGCCTTTCCTCCCACTGATGTTAGAAAATGCTGTCCTCTGCTGCATATGTACCTTTGGCCAACACAGCTCCCAGGGACTAAAACACCAAACAATTAATTGAATATTTATTGGGTGCTTTCTGTATTTACATTTCAAATGTTACCTTCTTTATCCCCACTCCCATCCCTCCCTCATGTCTACTTGCTTCCATAAAGGCGCTCCCTCTATCAACCACCCTATGTACCTCAGCACCTTGGCATTTCCCTACACTGGGAAAACATACCTTCACTGGATCAAAGGCCTCTCTTCCCACTTCCTGGGTTTTCTTAATGTTTACTCCCTATCAACATTCTCTGCCTCTTGACCTGTCATTGACTTTATTTAGTTCTTCTTTATAGAAATCTCTTGGCTTAAAGGTGTGTGCTAGGGTGGAGCCATACTACAAGTAATTTACAAAGAGTTCAGATAACTTGTCTCTCAAGCAGACTCTCTTCAAGGTTAAGACTAATATAACAGGGAAAGTACAGCTTAATGCAATTGGGTGGGGGCGAGAAAAGGTGCAGAATATGAACCAGTGCAAAATAATGGCCAAAAATAGATTCATTCAGTATTGGAGCAAAACTATAAGCAAATGTAACTCTTTTTAAACAATAGCTTATGTAATTAATAAAACTACTACTTTTTCTCCTTTGACCTAAGAAACGTATTTAAATAGAAGAAGTATGGGTGCAATGTAAAAGGTTATTTTGGTGAAAACCAAACCACAGCACATTAGCAGTGAAACTCTTAAGCACACTCTCCTTTAAGGCCGAAGGATCAAGTAGATAACTATCTCCCTGAGATAAATCAGGCTTGCTGCTATCTAGGCAGCTGAATAAATCTGATGCCATGCAAAACTCAATATTTAGTGATTTTCATTCTTCCGGTGCACAAAATTGGCTTAATTCAGAGATCTCATCTATTGAAAATCAGGTATTTTGTGTAATTAAGAGAAATCCTTCAAAACTGAAAGCATTTTAAATAAGCCATTCGGCTTTAAGATCACACCAGAAACCAAACACAGCAGCTTCAGCTGAAATAACTTACAAGAGAAGATGGAATAATGCTTCCATTTTCCTGTCTTTTAAATCCGGTGGTAATGGCCTATAATTATAGAGCACCTCTCTTCCATGGAGCTTAATGTGTTTTGCCGATGTTAGCTCATTAATCCTTCCATGTTCCTTTTAAGGTAGGAATCATGGTCCTCATTATACAGATGGAGAACCTGAGGCACAGAGAAGTTAATTGGTTTGCCCAAGGTCACACAGCAAGTAAGTGACAAGGCTATGACTTCTGACTCATGGTCTAATCCCTTGCACACCAGGCCATTCGGCGTTTTCCCAATGGGAAGAAAGAATACATTCATTTTTATCAAAGTTCAACTCCAGACTGCAAAATTCCTTGGGGCAAAGTTACATACTGCAATTTCACACCAGAGTGTTGGCACAGTGACAATTCACACAGAGGAGATCTTGTACTGAGCTGCAAGGTTACTAATAAAAATAGAGAAGAAAAGACTCAAATAAATAAATAAATAAAACACTTCTCTGCAGTGCCTGCAAATTTGCAGCTTACACCACCAGACTCTTTCTCGAACAACCAGCCATGAACATAAAAACTTGCAAATGTCAGGTATGAAAATGAAACAATCATAAATGCTTTGCAGAGCCTTCTAAAGGCGATAAAACAGAAATCCTAACTAGGTCGTTACAAACATGTTTTATAGACATGCTTCATTTGTCTAAGTGTGTGTGTTTTATTGATTTATCCCCGACACACAACCTCCTCAATCTGATCTTTGGAAAACATTCATAAATAAGCACTCTGATCCAAGCTGGAAAAATAACCAAGACATTTAAAAGTTATCACTTCACAACAACAGCAAAGCACTATGTGAAGTCACTGTCTAATTGGTAAGATAAATCAGTGATTGTGTAAAATCTGAGGGAACAGAGCCCAGATGTTAAAGTTGTCTGATTTCTTGATATCTCAATTTTCTAGGTAGGGGAGCAGCACAGAATGCCGTGGTTTGTGGGTAAAGATGTAACAACAATATTCAACATCCCATTTATACCTTTTAAGTCAATGTCAGGGAGGATTCGGAGAAGGGCTAAAATGTAGCTTATTTATTCTAAGATAATTGTCATTAGTGGTACTTCTCTCTGAAATACAACCAAGAAATAAAGCGTGGAATTCTAAATGGCATGAATGCTCTAAAGATGTGGTAATATTTCAGAAAGGCACAGCCAGAATTGTCTCCATGAAGTAGCACTAGTGTTTAGAGGATGCCATCCTGCTGGCTTTTCATGTGCAAGTGCACTAAGCTAAAACTTGAGATAGATCATCCAGAAAGTAGTGAAGAGTCATTGCCCTCTTGCAGAGTGGTGACATTGCTCTGAATTGTTTATGTTTGTGATATAGAAATGTGATGCTGTTGTAACTGGATGTGAAGAATCTCTGCAAAAAGACCACATGTTGAAACCCTGTTTTTCCTTTCAGGGCTAATCAGAAGTGTGGCTTTGCAGAAGTGATTGGATCATGGAAGATATAAATTTAATTGATCCATTCATTTATAGATTAATAATGAGATTAAATTATTCAGAGATTTTTAGTTTGGCATCTAATTCTATTCATTTTAAAAGAAAATATCTTATTTATAACTAGTGAATATGCTGAGAATATTCTTCCCAAACATAAAGCTCACATATCAGAGTAAGCCCTAGAGGTATATGCAAAAGCATTTGGAGATAAGTCTCAATTTTATTCGCTGATATCAGGTTTTGAAGAAGATATTAGTTTGGGATACATAAGATTAATATAGTATCTCAAAGAAGCAGTTATATACATAATGAATATTAAATTTGTTTTTTATTTGTATTTTACTTTATTTATTCACTTTGCATCCTGATTACAAAATGGATGTCTAAAACATTTTTATTATCAAATTATAAGTGGTGCTCTCAGACTTCACACCCAACTACTTATAGAATCAGACATATGTCTGAAATAGATACCAGATTAGATTTTTTTTTTAAATCCTAAATACCTGCCATGAGTTTTTAAACCATACTCATGCTCCCTGGAAGAGGAGTATGCCATTTTAAATGGTAGGCATCTCTACAGCCCTCACTGATGCATAGACAGGATTCACACTTTCTTCACTCACAGTGTCAACCCAATGCATTCATACCTTTTCATCTAAGTACCCTTTTTCTTAATCTCAGTAATGAAGCAATTATTCAGAAAGTCAGATTTATACCTTTATAAGTTCTTGAATCTCATCTTTCTGTTATACTTTCCACTGAATGAAAAACAATAAGATCTCTCAGAGACTGGATCACAAACCAGCTGATATGAGGCCCTTAGCACATATACAGCAAACTGCATGGTTTGGCCTCAGTGAGAGAAGATGCACCTAACCCTTGAGACTCTTGAAGGCTCCAGAGAGTGGTGAGGCCTAGAAGGGGTAGGGTAAGGGGCATCCTCTTGGGGATTGGGGTCAGCAGAAGTAATGGGATGAGAAACTGTGGGAGGGTAGACCTGGGAGTTAGTGACTGGACTGTAAAAAAATAAATAAAAGTCCTAAAATAATAAAAATGTTTTAAAAAACAGGATTATTTCAGCATCTTCCATGATAACATTTAGCACAAACTTCTACAGAAACTGACTCAGTTTTCTGTTTCTAGTATTTCCTTCATATCTATAGACTTTTAAAACAAACAAAATAAGATAAATATCCTATTCTCTTAAACTCTGTCTTGTGACTTTTTTCTGCACTTAATATAATTCTCAAACTACACACTTTTATTTGTTTGATTGTTTTTTTGTTTACATTCCTCAGGCTGCTCCCACCACCCAGTCTCCCTTGCAGATTAGCTCCACCCAGCCCACCCCCCCCTTCACATCTGAGAGGGCAGATCCCCAAGCCTGGTACATCAAGTCTCAGTAGGATTAGGTACATTCTCTCGCATTGAAGGAACACTTGAGAGCCATGTGTCTCATTTGTTTGGAGACCTCAGAGCAGCCTGTGTATGCTCTTTGGTTGGGGACTCATTCTCTGGGAGCTCCCAAGAGTCCAGGTTAATTGAAACTGTTGGTCTTCTTGTGGGTTTGGCATCTCCTTGGGGGCCTTCAATCCTTCCCCTAACAATTCAACAAGGGTCTCTGACCTTTGCCCAATGTTTGTCTGTGGTTATCTGTATCTGTCTCAGTCAACTGCTAGGTAGAGACTCTCAGATGGCATTTGTGCTAGGATTCTGTCTACTGAGGCCAGACAAGGCAGTTCTCGGCTAAATATGTGTCAGGAAAATTGGACCAGCCCATGTACTTTTGCTCTTTAGTTGGTTCTTAGTCTCTGGGAGTACCCAGAGATCTGAGTTAGTTGAGACTTGATCTTCCTGTTGGCTTGCCTTCTTCTTCAGCTCCTTCAATCCTTTTCCTAATTCTTTCTTTTACATTGGGAATCCTTTTTTTTTTCATTTTTATTGGATATTCTCTGTATTTACATTTCAAATGTCCCCCCTTTCCCTCCACTGCAATCACCTTCTCTCTACTATTGGTCCCATGAAGGCGCTCTCTCCTAACTACCCACTCCCAACTCAGCACCATGGCATTCCCCTACACTGGGAAAATGAGCTTACACTGGCCTCTCCTCTCATTGATCCAAGGCAATGCTATCCTCTACTACTTAAGTAACTGGAGTCATGGGTTTCCCAGTGTGTACTATTTGGTTGGTGTTTTAGTTCCTGGGAGCTCTGGAGGGTTTGATTGTTTGATAACGTTGTTCTTTCCATAGGGTTGCAACCCATTTCAGCTTCTTCAGTCCTCTCTAGCTTCTTCTTTGGGTCACTGACTTTAGTCTGATAGTTGGCTGCAAGCATCCTCATCTGCATCAGTATGACTCTAGTGGAGCCTGTGAGGAGGCATTTATATCATGCTCCAAAGAGTAAGCACTTATTGGTATCAGCAATAGTGGGTGGGTTTTAGTTGCTGCTTATGAGAGGGATTCCCAAGTAGGGAAGTCTCTGGATTATGTATTCTTCAATCCTTGCCCCTCTATTCATCTCTGTATTGTCTCCCATGAGTGCTTTGTTATCCCTTCTAAGAGGAACTGAGGCATTCTAAATCTGGCCTTTTTGAGCTTCATAATTTTTGTTAATTGTTTTTTGGGTATTCTGAGCATTTGAGGCTAATATCCCCTTATCAGTGAGTGCATACCATGTGCTTTTTGTGACAGTGTTATTTCCCTCACAATGATAACTTTCATCCATTTGCTTAAGAATTTCATAAAATCATTGAATGTAATATATGAGTAGTACTACATTGTGTAAATGTACCTTATTCCCTATATCCATTCCTCTGTTGAAAAGCATCTGGGTTCTTTTCAACTTCTGGCTATTATAAATAAGGTTTCTGTGAACATGGTGAAGGATGTGTCCTGGTTATATGTTGGAGCATTTTGGGGGTATATGCCCAGGAGCGGTATAGCTGGGGCCTCAGACAGTACGGTGTCAAATTTTCTGAGAAACTGCCAGACTGATTTCCAGAGTGATTATATCAGCTTACAACCCCACCAACAGAAGAGAAATATTCCTCTTTTTCCTCATCCTCGCCAGCATCTGCTGTCACCTGAGGTTTTGATCTTAGCTATTCTGACTTATGAGAGGTGGAATCTCAGGGTTGTTTTTATTTGCATTACCCTGATGAATAGAGATGTTGGACATTTCTTTACGAACTTCTCAGCCATTCAATAGTTTTCAGTTAAGAATTTTTTGTTTAGCTCTGTAACCCATTTTATAAGATTATTTTATTCTCTGAGATCTACCTTCTTGATTTCTTGGTATATATTAGATATTAGCCTTGTATTGGAGGTAGAATAAAAAAGATCTTTTCCCAGTCTGTGGGCTGCCATTTTGTCCTATTGACAGTGTCATTTGACTTACGAAGACTTACTATTTCATGAGGTCTCATTTGTTGATTCTTCATCTTAGAGCATAAGCCACTGGTCTTCTGCTCAGGAAAATTTCCCTTATGCCCACGTGTTCTAAGATCTTCTCCATTTTCTCTTCTGTTACTTTCAGTGTATCTGGATTTATGTGGAGGTTTTTGGTCCACTTGGACTTGAGTTTTGTTCAAAAAGATAAGAGTTTATCAATTTGCATTTTTCTATATGCTGACTGCCAGTGAAACCAGCACCATTGTTGAAGATATTTAAGTGGCCCCAGAAATTCCATCAGAAATATCCTAAACCTGATAAAAAAAAAAAGAAAAAAAATTTCAACAAAGTAGCTGGATATAAAATTAACTCAAACAAATTAATAGCCTTCCTCAACTCAAAGGATAAAGAGGTTGGAAAAAAATTAGGAAATCAGTACCCTTCACCATATTCAAAAATAATATAAAATTGAAGATCTGTATGGCAAGAACTTCAAGTCCCTAAGGAAAAAAAAATTTAAGATCTCAGAAGATAAATAGATCTCCCATGCTTATTGATTCATAGAACAAATATAGGAAAAATGGCCATCTTGCCATGAGCAATCTACAGATTCAATGCAATCCCCATCAAAATTTCAATGCAATTTTTCATAGAGTTAGAAAAATCAAGTTGCAAATTCATTTGCAGTATCAAAAAAAAAAAAAAAAAAAACCCAGAATAGAGAAAACTATTCTCAACCATAAAAGAACTTCTTGGGGAATCACCATTCCTAACCTGCTGTATTACAGATCAATCCTAATAAATACTGCATGGTATTAGTACAGAGATAGGCAATTAGATTACAGGAATAAAATTGGAAACCCAGAAATGAACCCATACACCTATGGTCATTGATCTTCAACAAAGAAGCTAAAAACTTTTAATTGGATAATTCTTTAATAGTTACATAAACCATCATAGACCTTGAGTAAGAGTTGTAAGAGATAAATTTTTATTGTAATAATTAAAATTATTTTAAACCAGATTATACACATAGAGGGACCCATGGCTCCAGTTGCATATGTTGCAGAGGATGGCCTCATCAGGCATCAAAGAAAGGAGAGGCCCTTGTCTCTGTGAAGGCTCAATAGTTCAATGTAGGGGAGGTGGGAAGGAGTGGGTGGTTGTGGAAGACTCTCATAGAGGCACTGGGAGGGTGATAGGATAGGGGATTTCGGAGGGGAAAGTGGGAAAGGGGACAGCATTTGAAATGTAAGTAGAGAAAATATCCAATAATAATAATAAATGCACCCCTAATTTTTTCATAGTGATCTCTCACCTCAGTCCAATGTTTGGTCAGCTCTAAAAATCCACCTCGGTCTCAGGCAGCTGCTGGTAGTGCCTCTCTGAGGACACCCATGCTAGGCTCCTGTCAGTAAACACAGCATAGCATCAGTAATAGTGTCAGGGTTTGGAGCTCTCCTCTTTCCACCCCATGAGATGGATCACTGGATAGTTTTTTTTTTTTTTTTTTTTTTTCAGTCTCTGCTACATTTTTGTTCCTGCATTTTTTTTTTTTTTTAGACAGGAACAATTTTGGGTGAGAGATTTTGACAGTGGGTTGGTATTTATGAAACAAAGAGTTCAGTACAATATTGTCCTTTCTGTACTTCATAGCTTTAACACTCTAATATTATCCTTCTGTTCATACACAATTTAATCTAATTTTTGGGACTATTATAATTCACTATTTCTTTAGACTGGTTAAAATCCTTTTATATGCATATATACATGCTTATATATCAGATAAATATATACATATTTATATGTGCATATTAGCTTTGAATTGTCACATTGCTTGTCATCTCTTATTTTAAATTTGTCATACATTATGTGTTTGTTTAGGCATTTTGTCAATTACACAACATTGAAATTTCAGCTTCTTCAAATATTACATTAAATATTTCATCAAAATAAAAGTTTCCTATATTGATATTTTGTTACATATTTATTTACATTTTAAGTTGTTCTGTCACTTGAATATAAGTCAAATTTTTTTTTCTGGATCACTCCTGCATTGATTTGGGTTCTAAACAATTAGCATTATTTTACTAAATATTTGCCTAAGGAAAAGCAATAATCAAGGGGATGAACCAAATCAGTCAAGTACTATTCATTAAGTCTATTTACAGTCATGCCCAGTATAAACTCCTTAAGTCAACATGGGGGAGCAAGATTGTGACCACAATAGTGATATTAACATTTTTCTTATACTTCTTGATTTCTGGTTATGACTAGTTTTGATAGCTGTAAGTTCTTTCAAAGCTCTACAATATTGTGATGCTGCTATAAATGTTTAAAGGTTAATCATGTAATTGCCGCAGACAAGAAAATCAAAAGCTCAGTATAAATGAACTCCTTACTTCTTTCTCTTTAGTGTCCTGTGGTAGCCTCCTGAATTTGCAAAGCGTTCACACAATTCTTCTGTGCCATGTCTGAGTGTCAACAACAGGACAAGCAAACACTGTAAAGCAAGTGATTGAAACAATTGTAATTTTAACTAAGCAAATGAATAAAAGCATTAGGAAAGTAGCTAGACTTTGCCTGGGAATGGAGTGTTTGACTAATGGAATAAATGGTAGCAAAATATCGATTGTGGTTTCTAATAAATTAATTAAATGTCAGCTATTAATACAAACTTGCAAATACTTTAGTGATTTATCTTTTTCTCATAGAGCATCTCAGAAAAATTCCCCTCAGGGAAGCAAGGTCTACAGGACACAAAGGAATAATATGTGCTTACAACTCCTCTTCATACTGTTCTAGTTCACAGGAGGTTGGAGGATATTATTCTAATGTAGCATACTTTAGATACAGTTTGTTAACACTCCTTTCTTTTCTTTAAATGCAATTTTAGTCAGTGCTTATCTTCTCAGTTTTAAGTGTTTCATATATTCCCTAGGAAGCTTCATAGAACAGCTTAATGACACAGAATGGTAAAAATAGGAAGCCAGAATGGGATATAGGTTTTCTTGTTTGTAAATACACTTAAAGAATAGTCTAGCAGAGGAAAATTTAAAATAGTGAAATAAACACATAGCACTCAATGTGAAGCAACTTTTTATTTCAACTTTGAAAATAAAAAGACAAAAAAGAAAGAAAAAGAAACCACATCAGCTATTTACAAAAAAAACAAAAAGGCACTCCATTCTGTCTTCTGTCTTGAGTTGTATTCAGTGTGCACCAGGATGATCTCCCAGGAGACTTTTCAGGATTATTTATTCTTTGAATAATAGCTTGTATGTGGGCTTCAAAGCAAAGCAGCAGGACTGGGAAGAAAAACATTTTCATTTCCAAAGGAATGTTCAAGATATCCCAGGGGACACAGAGAAAAGATTTTGTTGAACTGAGGGACACCTGACAGCCACTTATGTGGCTCAGCCCATCCACAGTAAAACTGTTCACCCTCCTCCTCTCACTGGAGATCGATGCATGAGAACAACCCAGTATTCAAATAATGTATAATCTCACATAGGGAAGAGGGAATTCATTAATGGATAATGCAGAGACAGAGCTGAGACATACAATGTCATCCACAGATAGAGGAAAAGCACTCCCTCACGGCTTGATAAGGTTTCATTCACTCTGATCTGAACGGAGAGACTTTTGAGACTCTAGTTAGAAATTACACATGCTTTTCAACAACCAGAGGTGCTGAGAAAACATCTTAATAAAAAAGAAAGAAGAAAAATGAATGTGTTTTTGTCTACATTATATTCAGGGAACTCTTTTACTGTTACTCACTCATCAAGAGTCTGATAATGCCTTCTTCTTCCAAAGCAAAGAAAGTCTAGTTTAGGAGAAATCATATAGATTGAGCATGTTAGGAGAATGTATCTGAGTTAGCCTCTTCAACAAAACCTCTGCCCACCTGCCAGCCTTTTCCCTTGATGTTCTTTGAAAGGGCTAAACAGGGCATTATTGGCATCCCTGTGACTCACTATATCCTGTGCTAGTATCTTTAAGTGGATAAAGTAAAAACAATGGAAGTATTAAAATTTTTATCATAAACACAACTGATACTAAATGAAAGGTCTATTTAAGTCTTATCATGATTTCCAATTTTCATACTCTAGTCACATAGAAAGTGAATGACATCATTTTAACAATATATATTTTAAAAACTTTATGAATAGGTTACTTTGTTTAGAGGATAAAGTGCTTCCTGCCCTTGCAAGAAAACCTGTTATATTCTATCTCCCACATAAAAACTCAAGCAAAGTAAGTAGCTTCAGTGCCAATGGGGCTTAAGCAACAGGGTCTGGGGGCCTTGTAGGACAGTCAATCAAATTTCTTGGAGAGCAGCACCATCTATGACATGCTTGTCTCCAATAGGAGATGTGAAGTGATAGTGAGACATGCATTATGTGGACCTCTGACCTTCAAAGTTGCACACACTAGAACATGACTTTGTAGAAGCACCCACACTCCTGCACACAACACAAATCATTTTTCCTACACATAATAAATAGGTGAAGAAGCAAAATTGTAAATGCAATACAGTACTTTTTTGAGTTTTAGATCTCTTTCCTACCTGGATATATTTTGGAGTTCCTTATCTTCAAAGTGGTGAGCAATGAAAACAGAAGATAGAAAGCAAAAAGAAGATAGAAACAAACAAACAAACAAAAAAACAACAACAAAAAAAACCAGTTTGGGGCAGGACTCTAAACATAGTACTATCCTTGGTTGCCTGAACATGAATGCTAAGAAAGAAGTCTGGTTTCTTTATCTTCTTTTTCACTAGCAGCCTCGCCTGTAGAAAGCACACTAAAGCTTCAGCTCACACTTAAATAAACTCTTCTAGTGACTAGCTTTCACAATGGATATCTAGCTTCTCATGGTATAATTATGCTATAGATTCTGATTTCAGATCATCCTCTGAGATACTGTATGATATTACTCAGAGCTGGGGAAGACACAGAAAGTGGTAAGCAGCATTAAGTAAAACATTCTTTTTTTCTTAGTGAGGATGATGAAATCTCTGGCCTAGCCAGAGTCCTAACATTCTGAGCTATTCAAAACAGAAATAATCCATTCTGGTTGACCAATCACTTGGTCAACAAACCAACACTCAGGCAGTATAGAACACATCTAGCAACATGGGCTCACCTTAAGCCTAGTCAAAGAGATTGGTTGAATAATTAACGCTTTAATGACAAAATAAACCTTTCCTTCCTGAAATCCTTACAACCATAGCAATCCCTGTATCTCGCTGTAGGTGCACGGCCTGGAAATTGCCAGGTACTATACAGGATAAAGAATCAGCAAAGATGGAATGACTCAGGCATGATGGGTGGGGAATTCTTGCATCCTGACTAACAGAGTGCTTCTTTATTCATGCAGAGCTCAGTTGGCTTCCAAAACATAGGTTATATAATTCATTTTCCACTGGACACACATTTTAACCTCTTCCTAGTCATAAGTTTAATCAGCATTGATAAACAAAGATAGAACAGAGTTATCTTTTACAATCATGTTCCCTAATTAACCCCATAACCAATTTTTTATGAGTCTAGAGGTATATTTTGCCAAAACATGGCAGCCTGTTCTTAGGCTGGTAGCTCTTGTGGTTTCAAGGACAATGGATGGGAATAGAAACTCAAAGCCAGGCTGGGCAGATGTTCCTGTCCTGAGTAGTGTGGCATTAACTTTTAGTACTCAGCATATTAATTATCTTTAGGCTAAGGAAATGACTTCAGGCCAAACCTGATGTAGTTATTATTTAATTTCTGTCATAATACAATGTTTCTATCTTATATGTTTACAGATTTTATTTTAATTTCTAATCTTGGTATTCTTTGATCTTTGACATATATGATACATATGACATAACAGTGGTCATATATGAGCTAACTTACCCATGAAAGGAAAACCTTTATACTTCATTCCTACATAATTTTTCTATACATTTTTACATAAGCATAAACCCCTGTGTAGGGCAGAAATAACTCGCACCACTGAAACTTTATTTCTATATCCTTTTCTTGAGGACATACCTTATGCATCCCCAAGTTTTATATGCCATGTAATCACCTGAGCATTTAATAGGTTTTAATCTGAGAGGTTGCCAATTCTTCTAGCCTGTTGAATCTCTTTTATATACTTTGCTTTTATGTGGTTATTTTGTTCTTTTATATTTTAAATTTTATCCCACTTCCCTTTCCCAGTTTCTCTCTGAAAAATCCCCCCTTACTACTTTTTTTCCTCTGCTTCCAAGAGGAAGCTCCCTTCCCTACCCTAGTCCTAACCCACTACTCTAGCATTCCCTATATTGGGGAATCAAACCTTCATGGGACCAAGGGCCTCCCCTCCCTATGATACCAGACAAGGCCATTGTCTCTGTTATATATGCAGCTGCAGCTATTAGTCCCTCCATGTGTATTCTTTGGTTGGTGGTTTACAAACTCGGATCACTGGAGGGTCTGGTTAGTAGATATTGTTATTCTTCATGTGGAGTTGCAAACCCCTTCAGCTCCTTCAGTCCTTGCACTAACTTTTTCATT
Source organism: Micromys minutus (assembly GCF_963924665.1). Taxonomy (NCBI): domain Eukaryota; kingdom Metazoa; phylum Chordata; class Mammalia; order Rodentia; family Muridae; genus Micromys; species Micromys minutus. The sequence goes on along the minus strand of NC_137974.1, from coordinate 19,948,601 downwards.
AGGTTTAATGGTTGGCTGCAAGCATTCTCATCAGTATCAGTATGGCTCTTTCCAAGCCTCTCAGCAAACATCCATATCAGGCTCCTGTCAGCAAGCACTTCTTGGCATCAGCAATAGCGTCTGGGTTTGGTGGCTGCATATGGGACATATTACCAGGTAGTACAGCCTCTGTATGGCCTTTTCTTCAGTTTCTGCTCTACTCTTTGTCCCAGTATTTCTTTTAGAGAGAAGCATTTCTGGGTTGAAATTTTGAGTTATGGGTGGCCCAATCCCTCAACCAAGGACTGTGCCTAATCTTTGGATACCGTTTCTACAGGGTCTCTCTCCCCTTCGTTGGGTATTTCAGCTAATGTTATCTCCATGGTTTCTGAGAACCTCTTGCTTTCCTGGAGTTAAGGACTTTCTGTTAACTACTTCCAGTTTTTCATCTCCTATTCCTACAAATATCTTCAATTTCCTGACCATCTGTACACCCACCCCTAATCCTCCTCCACGTTTTATCCCTTTCCCCCTCCTCTCTTCCTTCCAAATTTCTCCCACTCTCAACCTCCTTTCATTATTTGCTCTTCCTTCTATGAAAGACTAGGGCATCCAAACTTCAATCTTTCTTCTTTTTGAGCATCATGTTGTACATGGGTATTCTTAGCCTTATTTCCTAATATCCATTTATCAATGTGCACATACCATGGGTGTTCATTTATGACTGTGTTACCTCACTCAGAATGGTATTTTCTACCTCCATCCATTTGCCTGCTAATTTCATGAAGTCATCGTTTTTAATGGTTGAGTAGTATTCCATTATTCTGAATATCTCGTTCCTGAATAAGTACAGGGATCGATTTTTCTAAGAGTACCTTGATGGTGGAGCTACATAAATATATCTGACATCTTTATTTGAGGAAAAACCTCTAGGACACAAGAAAGATCTTAAAGTAAAGGCAGATAAGGGTATCTCTCTAAAACCTCAGGACTTTCATGGGGAAACATTGAAGCAATACTCCTAGGAGTGAACATACATGACTCATAAGAAATACCCTATCAACCCAATATCCCCAAGTTGTACAGCGATTAAAAGCTGACCAAATATGTGACATCTGGACATCAAAACCAAAAGACCAAAATGGCATCATGATGATTGCATCCTGCAGCTCAGCTTCTACATCTTTGTCAAGCAACTCTGCTGTTTTTTGAGTTCTGTTGTCCCAATTATTGGTGCCTGTGTCAGGACTGCATGAAGCTTATATTTGCTTATTTGTCACTACTTCTTTTGCCTTTTTTTCCATGATATCTAAGGCCTCATGGATGCTTTCTTATATTGTGGATTTTCTTATTTTATTTCTAAAGGTGAGCATGATGCCACATTGTTGTTTTGTTAACCATATATCTCATGAATGGCATGGCTTATATTACTTCCTTCCTCCATGATACTCCTCCTGGCAGCTGCTAAGATCTACAGCATTCCTTCTCTAATGTTTTTCTTCTTTAAACTCTAGTGAAACTATCCTTCTTGAATAATGTTTGACTTTGTATGATTCAGCTCGTGATTTTTAGTTAAAAATATATTTTGGGTTGCTAATTCTATATCCTTTTCAGCATGCTGATAGTCAGTTCCTTTCAACTGTCAAAGACAAATAAATCCATTCAGTCATTTGTTCCTGAATATTAAAAGTAATTTTTTAATACTCATGAGTGTGTCCTATAAGCTATGCCCTCCACTGATAGGGAAAAACTCAGCATAAATAATGCAGACATATAAATATTATGGAGATTCCACAATAGGATGTGACATGACCCAGTTAGGATTCTAAGATAACCATTCCTTTGCTAAAAGGATTATCACAAGAAGAAAAAGAAAAACTGAAAGGAAACTAGGGGAAAAGAAAATATTCCACAGTGCTCAGCACAGCTCCCCACAGGAGGGCCAAAAGACAAAAGAAGCAAGGACTTCCCAGACTTAAAAATCACAGAGCTTAATATAGCAAAAGATCGTATTTGCTACTAGTTGGGTCTCCTAGCAACATAATACTACCACTACTACTACTACTACTACTACTAGTAGTAGTAAGAATAATAATAATAGTAATAATAATAATAGTAATAATAATAGTAATAATATTATTATTATTATTATTATTATTATTAATGAGGAGGAGGAGAAGGAGAAGGAGGAGAAGGAGAAGGAGGAGAAGGAGAAGAAGAATAGATCAATCAACGAGTCAGTTTTCAATGTAAAATTTTGAGGTCGATTTTTGACGTGCAAACAAAACAACTACATATTACAATTAAAAGACTAACTGACAAATGCCCATCATTTATTCTCTTATATTTATCTAGAAACACAATAGAAACTATAAAAATCACCATGCCCACCTAAAAAACCTTATGACAAGGAATGAGGCTCAAGGGCAGAGAAAATGGTTAGTGTATGTCATATCCATGTACTCAGTTCCTATCACACACATAAGTAACAGCTACCCAATCATTCAGTTAAGTAATTAAAGAAGCCATCTTAACAGAGTTAGAGAAACTAAACACACTAAGCACATCAAATAAAAGGGCATCAATTGAAAGTTATATTTAAGAGAATAACCCTAAGATAGAAGCAGGAAAAAAAAGTGTTTATCACTTCTTTAAAAAAATTAATTCAGGAAAACTTTCTAGCATTGTGAGCTGACAAGAAAAAATATTAAAAATTAAAAAATAAAGAAATAGGGCTGTGTAGAAATAAATTAGGCCATTGAAAGTGTGAGGTTTTATGTTTAATAGCTGAAACACAGTAGGGAAGAAGCCTATGAAGAAAGGCTTCAAAGAGATTAAACAGAAAGGGAGATTTATTAGGCTTTTGCAGGAGAGTCATGTTAGGGACAAGTATCAATGCTTATGGCAAAAGAAACTACTTTTTTTTCAGCATTCATATGCTTTCAGCATTTCATACACAGTTTTCCAGGAGAATTATCAGTGAGTTAAACCAAAACAACCCCCTCTCCCAAAGAAGATCCTAGAGGAGAAGGCATGTTTTGTCTAGTATCTTCACTTCACCTGGAAGTAGAAAGGAAATTTCTGCTTATAGGTCTTGAGAAAATGTAAGGAGCAAATAAAGAATCAAGTGAATCCAGAAATTCAGAATTTATTATTAATTACTAATAGTATTGATTGCAAATTAATTGACTGAGAAGTTCTTGTGTTGAACTATGTGTAAAAATGAAAAATGCCGTAGAGCAGGAAAGTCATAGAAGACAGAAAAGACCAAAGGCAGAATTTGAGTGTTGCATTCACTAAGCAAAGAGCAATGCACGCTCTTGCTGATCACATCACTTCATCCTTGCTTACAAGGTCCAGATTCCCATCCCAGGGAATTATGCCACATATGATGGTCAACAATCCCACCTTAGTTTAACTATCCAAATAATCCCCCACAGGTAAATCCAAAGACCTCTGTCCTAGAAGATTCTAGAATTTACCAAGTTGACAACTAAGATTAACCACTATACAACCACGGACAATAATAAATAAAATTCTAAGGTTGCTATTAAGGGAATAAGCAAGAGGGCAGGTAAGGATGTCACTTTTGTCTATTCTAAACCTGAGTCTTATAATGGGAATAAAATGTATGGAAAACATAAGTTTGTGAGACAATTTGGTATGCTAGTTGGGTGATGCAAATAGTTAGCAAAGCAAAAGAGTAAAATTAACTGGTAATAATGAAAACCCTGCTGATACCAATAATAGTTTACTCACCTATGGATAGCAGTATTTGGGAATTGAAGTGTACTTATAACAACTTTCTAGGCTTCATACATGAAGTACGGATGAAACAGGTGGTGTTCTTCATGTATGTTTAGACTTTTGTCTAGAAGCTGTGGGGCCTAATTTAAAAGGAACAGAATCATTGATATAATCCCAAGAGAAGAAACTCTTAAAGAAGAGCTGATAGACACTACTTTGTCAAAGGAGGGTTACAGAATAAATGATCCTGTGATGGGAAGACTGAGCCTGACAAGGAAAAGAGACAGGGTTAGTAGCTATTACATTTAGGAACATTTTAGGGCAAAAGAAACATATAAGAATTTGTTGAACTGCATTTGCCTCTTGAAAAATTTACCTCATGTTACTTCTCACATAAACTGTACTAACTCTAGATCAGAAGTTGACACACCAGATATATATGATATATATATATATATATATATATATATATATATATATATATATATATATATATATATATATATATTGATAAATAAGAAAAAAATAATTATGATACTTGTCTAATTTTAAGAAATACAAATTTACAGTTACATCAGAGACATAATTAAATTTTCGAATTGAATACCTTCTTTATTCATCATGATTTTCTTCATTTTTTTATTTTCTAAATGGAATGCTAGGCAGGTTGCCAGATTCTGCATTGCTAATTGTAAACATGATAACAGCAGTGTTTGTACTTCACAGGTTCGAATCTCTGTGGAACATAGAGATTTTAGTCACCCTGAAAATCAGGCACAAATTAACAATGAACCAGTAATTCAGGCCCCATGTTGGGGATTAATGGCTGCCTAACCATAGTAGGTTGAGTCTCTGAGAGACGTACTCTGAGGACAGGAGATGAAAGTAAAAAAAAAAAATTCAGTATGCTGGTGCTTATTCTATGCAGACATCAGCTATAACAAAGGCTTTAAAGCTAAAACAAATGTGGCAGCTTCAAGAGACAGAAAGTAGGTCTGTTGCAAGGAATTAGAGGACAAGAGGGAGAGAGGTACTAGAAGAGTTTAGTCAGCGAGATTAAAGTCAACTCATGTAGCAATTTGTAAATCAGAACAGCAGACTGAATTTTATTTCAATTAAAATGGAAGGTCACTGAATTATTTAAAGTAAGTAAGTGAAGTGGTCCAATTTCATTCAAAATAACTCACACTGGTTGCTTAGTGGAGAAGTTCCAGGTTAGAAGGACCTTTACATTCCAGGAACTCAAGTGTAGACTTGGGGAGAAATATTAGATATTCTTGGAATTTCTAAAAGCAGCATTGATTGTTCCCTGGACTCAGCATAAACTAATAGAAAAGGAGAAATTTTAACAGAATTCTAGACTTTCATTTGTTTTGGGGAATACAATCAAAAGATTTCTTGATGAAGTGTGGTGAAGGTAAGCATGACAAATTTAATAAATATGGGAGAAATAAAAAATAATTGTTTTTCTACTGCATTATAATAGAAAAGTAAGAAAATTAGTTTGATGTATATGTGTGTATAATTTATATATACATGTGCTAATACATATACTATATGTATATAGTTGTTGGTTACAGATAAACCTGTATAGACATATTAGATGTTGTGGAAGGAGATGTAAAAAATCACAAATATATAATACAATTTAGAGTGAAAACCTGAAGAGCTGAAGAATTTGCTCAGTAGTTAAGAAGGTTAAAAGAGTAAAGAAGTGGGTGCTCTTCCAGAGGTCCTGAGTTTAATTTCCATCAACCTCATGGTAGTTCACAACCAACTGTAATAGGATCTGATGCCCTCTTCTGGTATGTATGAAGACAGCATACTCATATTCACAGAATAAACAAGCACATATTTGACATAGAAAAGAGAGAAATAGCAGTCTAGAAAATATACTTACTTATGGGTGCATAAGTAAGCCTGAATTCCAAATACAGAAACTCTAATAGAAGGATAAAGTTACTCTAGAGATTTGTCCTTTGAGACTTCTACATGGCATTTGCCCATCTGTATTAAAATAAGCGCCACTCAGACTTCTCTCTTCTTCCCCTTCTATGTCTCTCTCTGTGTCTCTCTGTCTCTGTCCCTCTTTTTCTGTCTCTGTCTCCCCTCTCTCTGTATATGTGTATATATATATATATATATATATATATATATATATATATATATATATACATAAATATATACACACACACACATATATATATACATATATATAATATAATAGAGCTAGCTACATATTTTAACATATTTTTAAAAAATACAAAGATACCCAGAATAATAAAAATATTTGAAGATCAACAAAGAGAGCTTGCTAAAAAAATAGGATCTGAATGAAAGGGCTATATTCAAGTAAATAGAGCATTTGGTGTGACAATATTAGAAAATAAATATTTTTAATTAAATAGATATTTCCAATGATTATGGAAGATTAATTGTTAAAAACAAAAAGCAGAAACTTAACCAACACATTTATTTGAAACCATGGGGCCTGGAGAGATGACTGAGCAGTAATACACACACTCTGTATATCTAGAACTGGATTTGATGCCCAGTACCTACACTGCAGTTCATAACCATCTGTGACCCCAGTTACAATAATTCTGTGCCTCTGTTTTGACTTCCGCAGGGTCAAGCACATGGAAGATTTATCATTTAGACTGAAGACACATAAACATAAAAATATATTAAAAAATTAAATTCAGAAAAATACTTTTATGGTGCTTTTTTGCAGCTGATATACAAAGAGTACAATTTTGGGGGACAGTTTATTGTGCTTTGAAACAACATTGTTAATATAGGAAGTTATAATACAGGTTTTATTCATATAGTAAGAACCTTGTAAGGCAGAACTAAACTACTGATGTTGGAGATGGGGAGAAAGAATCATTCCTAGAAAGAGAACAGAAAATAATAGTGAGAGAAAACAAAGAAGAATAGAAGGAAAGAAGGAAGAAGGAAGGAAGATAGAAGAAAACAAGATAGCAAGCACACATGCAAGACTAAAGAAAGGCACACACACACACACACAGAGAGAGAGAGAGAGAGAGAGAGAGAGAGAGAGAGAGAGAGAGAGAGAGAGAGAGGGAGGGAGGGAGGGAGGGAGGGAGGGAGGGAGGGAGGGAGGGAGGGAGGGAGGGAGGGAGGGAGGGAGGCAGGGAGGGAGGGAAGGAGGAATCAAAGAAACCTGAAGAGTACCATTCCAGTAGAGAAGGTGTTGGCCTAAAATGTTTAAGACATATAAATCTCACAACATAAAAGGGTGATAAACCAAGATGACTAACTATTATGTCTTTGAAAAGATGTGTGTTCAAGGGCCTGAGATAAAGCACCTGGCTAGTCAGAATCAGATTTCAGTATATTTAATGGCATCATTAGCTCTGGTTAGGAGGAAGGGTTGTCATAAGATGATGTGCCACCATTTAGCACAGTGTTATTTCCCTGTTTGTTTCTGTATGACAGATATTATAACCCCAGCACTTATGTTTTTTAATGGTATCCCTATCACACTGTATGAATATGTGTCTGGATGATGTGTGCAATACTGCTAACAAGATTGGGTTAGTGAATAGTAGGAACTTGATTTGAAGTTCAGGCTTTGTTTCCTATATCAATTGTGCAGGAAATTTCTGTTCTTTACTAGGGCAGAGTTCCTTAATGTATTGACATGTGATTAAATTTTTTTTTAATTCATTAATTCTTTTTTATAGCTCAGACTTTATCCCCTTCCTGGTTCAGTGATGATCACACTGTATCATCAGTAATAGTGTCCAGCCTTGGGACCTCCCGCTGAGCTGGATCCCATTGGGCCTGTGGCTGCAACTCTGTTTCCTCAGGCTCTTCTCCATTTTAGTTCCTGCAGTTCTTTTAGACAGGAACAAACCAATGTCAGAGTTTTTGACCCTGGGATGGCAACCCCATCCCTCACTTGATGCCCTGTCTTTTTACTGGAGGTGAACTCTACAAGATTTCTCTTCCCACTGTAGGGTGTTTCATCTAAGGTCTCTCTCCTTGAGTTCTGAAAGTCTCTCTTACCTCCCTGTCTCTGGTAGATTCTGGAGGGTGCCCACACCTCCCCAAGGCTGTCTATTTCTATTCTTTCTGCTGGCCCACAGGACTTCAGTCCTGTTCTCCCCACCCAATATCTGATCATGTTCCCCTCTACTCCTGCCTGTCCCTTTTTCTATTCAGGTCCCTCTTCCCCTCCCTACTCCTCTGATTGCATTTTCTCCATCCCAATAGAAATCGAGACATCCATCCTCTCTTGGGCCCTTTGGCTTGATAGACTTCTTGAGTTCTGTGGGTTGCATTCTCAATTTCTGTAATTTTTTGGCTAATAATCATGTATTAGTGAGTACATACCATGCATGTCTTTTTGAGCCTGAGTAACCTCACTCAGGAGGATATTTTCTAGTTCCTTCCAATTACCTGCAAAACACATGATGACATTGTTTTAATAGCTGAGTAGTAATCCACTGTGTAAATGAACCATATTTTCTCTACCCATGCTTCCGTTCTAGGACATCTGGGTTATTTCCAGCTAAACCCTCCTTTTAAAAAGTTTGTACTTTTAAATATGAATGCAATCAAAACAGCTTCCCTACACAAAATAAGCTTTTGTTTGAAATACATAAACTATTAACTTTTGTTTGGATATAGAAATGATCAGAGTTATCATAGTTTATGAAGGATGTGGCAGAGGACCAGGTATGATGTAGTCTTATTTGAAAGGCTGATACAGGAAGTCTGTAGTGAAAAAAATCTTACTTTATATAACTCAGAGGCAGAGAACTCCAAAACCTTACCCTTTGCATGTTGTTACTTTTATTCTGCCACACTTATGAAGCCTCGCCAGAAAGTTGCATCATTTTTCTAAAATCCCCCAATGATATTTTAAATTCATCTTACAGTATCAATTAAAACATATTTTTTCATGCAGATTTTGAATCCTGGAAGCAACAGAAATTCCTATTAGATCATTTCATTCTTTAAACAAATTTATTTCTTAGCACATGCCTAACTCCGTGCTATTTAATTACTATTAACTTCTTTCAAGTCCTAGAATTTGTTTTGCAACTGGAATTCCTGAGTTTCAAATGGGCAAAGGGTAATCTAGGGAGGTGGTAAATTATGATTATTGCTGGTACTAAATTATGCCTATGACAAGTAATAACTACTCCTCAATTGCCAAAGTTTATTCCTTGTCTATCTACATTGCAAACCGAGGCAAATAATATGTAAATTGTGTTTGACTTGGCACTGCATTATATATATTTTGCCAGGTATCACTCTTAAAAATATTTCTCTACTATATATAGTTCAGACATTCTCACCATTGTGTTGAGTATGAACATTCCATCTTCTTTGTAATGTCTTAGAATTGTTTCCTCGACAAACCTATCTGCAGCCCTTAGACTTTTTATATTCGTTCACTGATTTGATCTCAGCTAATTTCATGATACTAATTACATCCTTTGCATATCAGACCTAAGCCTGTATAATTAATTTCTCCTTAAGAGTTCTCCAGTTCATACTTCCACTTGCTTGTAAATAAATATAAGTGTATTTATACTATATATTTATCACTTTTCTATTTATGCTCAATGATGTTTTTCCAGTTATGTTACTTATTGAAGATTTTGTCACTTAACTACTTACATGAGTAGAAAACATCATTGGTAGCCATCATTCAGGAGGGTGTGTCTCAGAGTCATTAGAATAAAATCCACATGCCCTTGTCCTTAAAGATGTATAGTAGTCTTTGTCTAACTGCAGGTGCATCTTGCTTGATCTCTACTCAGAACTGTTACTGCAGATTTTAGAGTAACTTTCAGTTCTAAGCACATATACCTATAATATTAAAGTATCCACTCACATCCTATCTTATCAAGGTCTTTATCAACCACTATATTCAAACCGTTCTGCTTCAGTTATAAAATACAGGGGCAAAGAGCAAATTATAGAGGAAAGTGTTTGATTACAGTTTAAGAAGTTTAGAGTTCATGATGTGATACGCAAAGACATGACATCCGAAGAAACACATTAACAGGTCATATCTTGGTCACATCTTGATCATATCTTAATCACATCTTGATCTGCAAACACAAAGAAGAATAAATGTCCTAAGCCAGGGAAGATTTTAAATTCTCAGATCTCACTCCAGAGACACACTTACCAGAAAGGCCACACATCCTTAACCTGTGTACACAGCATCACCAACTTGGGACCAATTATTATGATACTTATGAATATGGGATTATCATATACAGAGCACCACAGTTATCTGTTGTATTCAACATTTTTACTCAGTCTGTAATTACCCTTCATTGTTTCTAGACAGCTAACTACATTTAGATAGGAAGACCTGTCCTCTCATGCTCATAAAAATTTACCTATGCAATTCACTGTTCATATTCTCAAATAAATGGAATATATGAATATATACACATATATAAATATTTTAATTATCTATAGTGAAAATGAGATCTTGAGTCCTTGTGACAATCTGACTTGCTTCATTGTAAGTGTTCACCATCCTCCTAGATTTCAGCCCTTTCCTTATTATAGTTCATATTAAAATGAAGATACCTCTTTGCCTCACAGAAACTGAATTGTATGTGTTTGGTTTATAAGAAAAATGTCCACCTGTATCAGGCAAGTAGAGGTGTGGAACAGGAGAAATACTTCATATCAGTATTTGTCACAGAGATTTGATAATACACATAAAAAGCTTGAGATAGTGGCTGCCACAAAGTAACCACTTAAGAAGTACTATCCACAATGATTTGAGACTCCTGCTTCTAGAAAATGCTATACAGGATGATATTAACCAATACATCACTAAAAGCTATTTTAACTAAATACATTTTTTTTTTACGTTTTGGTTTTCTCACTCAATAATTATTTTGTTTCTGCATAATTATTACTTAATAATAATAACCTGAAACTTGTGGTTTAATCACACAATCCCAGCCATCTGAAGGCTGATATAGAAATATCATAAGCTTGATGCCAAATTGGACTATAAACTGAGTTTAAGACCAACCTAGAATGCAGAGGTATAGTATGTCTCAAAGAATCCAAATGAGAATCTATGCACAGAGAAAACAACATGAATATATAAGCTAAAAATGAGGGAGAGAGATAATATTAAACATCTTAGGAACAAACAGTATATCTAATGAATTTTTAAAAAACTGAAGAAAGTTACTCAAATCAAAAGCAACGAGAATCACAGGGTTCTGATCTTCCCATTGTACCAAAGATAGTCATTCAGGAACCAACACTGCTGAGTACATGCAGGCAAATCTCCACACAGCAATGCCAACCTCTTGTCAACCTCTCATATACTAGACAAAGAACAACACTGAGAGAAGAATTTTCATTCTAGGTACCAAATAAGAAAGAAAGGAAATAAAGAAAAGAAAATGGATATGGGCATCATTGTTCATTGCAGGAAAGGAAACTTAGGGTGTTGATAGAGAAAGCTCAGCATGCAGAGAGATCTGACAGTATGTGGCAAATTCCACCTCAGTTGCCATACACAACAGTATCAGAAAGATCAAAAAGTTCTTTGAATAATTCATGTCATGATTTTAGTACTTTGAATAATTTCTAGGAGCTCGTAAAAGGGTAGTATTAGTAGTGCCTGGTATCCTAGAACATCTTCATCCTCTCCTCACAATGATCTCAGAAGAAACTCATCAAGTGTCTCAAAATAACAATGTCAACATTTGTACACTCACCTAAATTTCTCTTAGCATGTCATGTATATTTTATTTCAATATCATTTCAGAACCGGGAGCTCTTTCATAGACCAGTAACGTCCCTCTTTAATAATCATTTGCTTATGTAAATCACCACAATGATGCATTATTAGTATATTAGAGAGTGACACTTTGTCCTCTTTGAGTACACCAAATTGCCATAAACAATGGAAATGCCACTGAGAAACATTAAAAGAAAATATGGAGTGAAATTTTCCTATGTGCAATTCTCACCTTTAAAATCATAACTGAAATTTTATTTCATGCTGGAGGAGTGACATTTGCTTAACTAAATGTTGATGAGTATAACCCAGAGCATTCACATTTCACATCAGCTGAGTAATACCATGTTTAAGAAAACAAGAACTCTTCAGACAGTTCCAATTGTAGCTTTGAATATATGTGAGAATCACATGTGCTCTGATCAGAATCAAGAAACAGAGAAGAAATTTCAGAGACAAATACTGCCAATTTGTAGAAATCAGGCTTTCAAAACTTAAAAATGTCTAGATAATGTCTAGTTCTAACACTTTAAACATGTGAAATAATCACCTAGAAGATTTATAACAAACTAGACAGCCATCAGTTATTCAGAAGAGTGTTATCCGAGATTGAAGAGTGAAGGTCTCTCAACCAACTGACCTTCAGTTCTCGTCTAGCTACAAGATGCTAACATATGACCGACAGAAATTTAATGGAACCACACTGCTCAGTGCCATCTTCTAGTCAATTATTATCAGCAAGGATATGGAAAGTAAGTGCTTCTGAAAAAGAATAATTACCCAATAATGTAAGAAGCATTAAAACACCTTTTCACCATCTTTGTATGACATCTTTCATCAGTTTTAATGAAATGTACAAAATAATAGGGAAACCATTAAAATGCTCAAATAAGTTACATGCTGATGGATAGTACCTTAATGTATATATTAATTGTTCATACACAATATATAGTGTATACATACATGTACACATACTCTACTTTACATATATATATACATAGAAAGACATTTCATATATATATATACATATATATGAAAGTGCAATAGAAAATATATGCATAAAACATAGCTTATCTACTGAACAAATGTGATCTTGTACAGCATAACAAGAACACATATCCTAGCAACTTGATCTGGTAGTATATTTGTGTTTTCTAAACTACATATCTATCATTCAATGATGGTGTGTTATACTCTGTTTCTGTGATTTTTGCCAAAATGATGAAATGGATTAATACAATTTTAATCTGAATCTTACATTAAGAAGCAAAATAATATAATTATAAAAATTTTTTATTTTACAAAATTGATTTTTAATTTATGTACAAAACGTGAAGTCTGTATGCAGTATAGAGGGACCATGTAATAGTTTCAAAACATTCATGCACTGTGTAATATTTAAATCAGTTTTCACATATCTATCTCTTTAATAATAATTTTCTTCCACTGAAATGTTTAAAATCCATTCTTCTATCTATTTAAAAAATATACTGGATTTTTACATTATTGCTGAGCTACCCTGCCTTACCACAGCCAAACTTTCTATGGGCTTCTAATTATAACATCGCCATACATTAAACCTCCTTCCTTCAGACACTTCATAGCTATTACTCTTATTTGTTTTCTTGGAGATCCACCTCCTTAGATTTGGCACACGAGTCAGATCAGAAACATTTAGCTCAGTCTTTCTTATTTTTAAGGGGCATGCTTGTTATTACCAAATTTGATGTTGGACGCACAGGAGTTTAATATTTTACATTATTTAGTTAGTTAGTTAGTTAGCTAGTTACTTATTTTTATAGATAGTTAGCCTTCCTTTCAGTATATGTATTCTATATAAAAGCCACAAATCAGAAGATGGGTACTTAGGTTATTTCTGTTTTCTATCTGCTGTGAATAGAGTATTTTGTAAATCCACTTTGGAAAAAAAATTGGACTTGTTTCCAGTGATAAACTCAATTTCTCTACTTATTTCAGGGTGTCAGAATATTGTTGATTATTTTATATCAATATAAATCATAATTCATAATAGGTGAAATATTAAAAGTAGAAGGTAATTATGAAATACATAGCATTTTAAAGTTATATGTTTTGATAACAATTTGACTCTATTTTTTTTTTTTTTTTGACTTCCTTGGTCATTTGATGGAGTAGCATCCTATAGCTGAAGCTTGCCTAGGATTTGATTTATATCCATGGCTAGTCTTGAACTTTCAGCAATTCTTCTGCTTGTATCTTAAAAGTAAAGGAGCTTGTGCTTATGACCCAGAATGCCTGGTTTTGCTTGAGCTGGAAAAGAACCTTGTGCTGGATAATCAGATTCAAATTTATTTGTCCGAGCATTTACAAATTGTACTGCTTGCTTTGCTATTTGCATAGACATTTCATGCCTCTTTGAACTAATTTTGAGTCACTGATCCATTTCTATTAATTGGAAATGTAAAAATGTACTCTAGAAGACTATCAAAGGCACTCCAAAACTTTCATAATGTGCACATGACATGGAAATTCATTAACTGAGATGAACTTCATCCTCTTAATATTAATCTACAGTTTTTCATTACATGCACAAGTTTTAAGAATGTCTTCAATTACCAAGATCATAGCAAAATCTCTCAGTCATACGTTATCTTCAGTTGCAAAGTGTGAACATGTCTGTGAGTATAACTTTGGAATGCTTACTTTGTAAAATTGCAGTTCAAGATGCCACCTGATATAAACGATGGAATAGTCAATATTTATATTCCCCTGCTTTAAACAAGTACAGATTCAAAATTATTTTGTGCACTCCTTGAAATATGCCACTATTTCTATGACATCTTCAATAGTTTAATTTTAATGCAGATACATATAACATAAGCCACATGATCTAATTTAGCTTATCCGGAATCAAAATGTATCCACTTTGATGAAGTGAAACTGGCTATTTCTTTAGACTACCGTTATAAAGCATATCCACAAGTACTCAAGGAATTAATCCATATTTATAATAGAAATTTCATTCATTCTTATTATTAGAATTTATACTAGTGTTTTACTATTATGAACTATAACAAGATATTTATAAAGGTTGAGCAGATCTTCAAAACTTTTGTGAAATGAAAGCAGAATAAGTTTTAGGATCTGAATCTATGTAGGATGAACTAGATGGCCTTGATGTACTGATACTATCATTAACATAAAAATGTGTTTGGGACTGAAGGCAACTCAGTTGTTAATATTATACAACTGATTGTAAATTCATATAAATAAGCTATAATTGTTTTTTACATGTGTGTGTGTGCATGTGTATACATACATATGTATGAAACAACAATTAATGCAAAAAAAATCATGAATTCAGAAAAAAACAAAATGGGGTACATTGGAGCATTTGAAAGGAAAGAGGGAAGTGGTAAATGATGTAATTCTATTATAATATTTTCTGTCTTGTTTAATTTTATTTCTTTTTTTTAAAGACAGGGTTTCTTTTTTAGAATTATCTGTCCTAGCAACATATCTGAAGAATATCCTGTCTTCAAACAGAAACCTACAAGTACCTAGAGTATCCTATCTTCAAACAGTACCTACAAGTTGAGATCTCAAATTTTTCCTCCCATTTTTACTATGTGCACAGATCTGAGACTACTCAGGACAAGTGCTCTGAGAGTCTCTTTACCATATGTATAATGATTGATTACTTCTGCTCAGTTTCTTATGTGATATTTTGTAGGGTTTATGTTGCTCTGAGCATAATGCTAAATATATATTAACTGTGTATAGGGATGAATTTCAGTCATATAAAAAGAAATTGCAAAATGTTATCAAAAGATATTTAGAAGTAAACTGGATTAGAATTGCTCTGAGTAGGAATTTTTACATTTTTTACATATTTTTCTTTCTTTAGAAATGTTTTGATTGTCTCCTGTAAGAAACACATCAATAACAATATCTTTGCATTAGAAAAGAAAATTTAAATTTTAAGTCTCTAGTAAAATTTTATTTATACCACCATCCTAGTTTATCTTAAGTGTTTACTGGATGAGCAATTTACCATGATGACGAGAAAGAGAATCAAAATAGCACTTGTAGTTTTGTGTTGTGTTTTTTTTTTCTGTAGTGCTGTTTAACTGCCCCCCATTTGCTACCTCCACATGTTCTGTTAGAAACAGAAATAACTGCTCTAAGTTCATGTTCATCATTCTAAAAACATAGTTGCTCTTGGTATTTTATCATGTCGACTAAATCTACAAGAGATAAGGTACAAAATTTTATGTAAACACCAAAAATGTTAAAGAAAAAAACAACCAAGCAAACAAAAAGAAAAAACAAAACAAAACAACAACAAATCTGTGGAAAGGAGGCCGATTTCTTCGAGCATTAACTCAGAAGAGTCTGATAATTGGCCATGCCATCAAAGTATCAATGAGTCTTACTGCTATCCAAATGCATACTTCTCATCTTTAAGGTCTGATTTCTGCCACAAGCCTGGAATTAAAAACATATCAAAGAAAGTGACAACTTGCCTGCTAAAAACAGTTCCCTAGGAAACACCCCTGTTGTGGACACAGTCTTGATGACATATTATGATATTGTACACTATTATTTATATGTGTGTGCCTGTGTGAGATTATGCCATTTGCATGTGTGATGAGTTTAGAAGGTGTCAAATGCCCTGGAGCTGCCCAAAATCAGTGGTGGGAAATCAACTTCTTTTCACCCACAAAAAAGTAAACAACCTCTTCAATGTTTCCCCAAGTCCTTATGATCTGTTTTAAATGTTATGACTTGGGTTTTATTTGATCTCCCATTTTGAACATTTTGTTTTGGATCTACATTTTAATCAGATCTTGTACTGATCCTCATCTATAAATTGTGAACCATAAGAAAAATGATAACAAATAGTTATTGTTCCGATCTCGAACACATTTTCACATGAAAGAGTAGAGTCATTATAGAACCCTGAGGGGAAAAAAAAGTTCTATATCAACCATAAGGACAGAAACAATAGATTCAAAAGATTAAAAGTACTAAGATGAGAAAAACTGGAAACAAGAAATGAGAATGAAATGAAATCTTCATAAAATAAGATTCCAGAGAACAAATAACTGAATAATCAATAAAAATGAAGTACAGAGCTATAACAAAAATTCTCAATGGCAGAAGACCAAATGGTTGAAAAGCACCTAAAAAGTATTCAACATTTTTAGTGATCAGGGTAATTCAAATCAAAACAACCCTGAGATTCCACCCCACACCAGTCAGAATGGGTAAGATCAAACATTCAGATGACAGCAGATGCTGACTAGGATGTGGAGAAAGAAGAGCACTTCTCCACTGTTGGTGGGAGTTTAAGCTTGTACAACCACTGTGAAAATCAGTCTGGCACTTCCTCAGAAAACTGGAAATAATACTACCTGAGGGACCAGCTATACCATTCCTGGGCATATGCCCAAAAGATGCTTCAACATATAACAAGGACATATACTCTACTGTGTTCATAGCAGCTTTTTTTAATAAGAGCCAGAAGTTGGAAAGAAACCAGATGTTTTTCAACAGAGTAATTGATAGAGAAAATGTAGTACATTCACACAATAGAGTATTATTCGGTTATTAAAGCTTTGTGAAATATATATATATATATATATATATATATATATATATATATATTATATAATAAATATATATATATATTATATATATAATTCACAAAGTTATATGTCTTTGTGAAATTTTTAGGCAAAGAGATGGAACTAGAAAATATCATCCTGTGTGAGGTAACCCTGTCACATAAGTACACACATGGTATGCACTTACTGATGAGTGGGCATTAGCCTAAAATCTCAGAATACCCAAGATAAACTTCTTAGATTACAAGAAGCTCAAGAAGACAGAAAACCAACTATAAATGCTTCATTTCTTCTTAGAAGGGGAACAAAATACTCAAGGGAAGAAATACAGAGCCAAAGTGTGGAGCAGAGACAGAAGGGAAGGCCATTCAGAGACTTCCCCGCCTAGGATACATCTCATAAACATTCACCAAACCCAGACAATATTGCTTATTCCAATAAGTGCTTATTGAGAGGAGCCTGATATCTCTGTCTCCTGAGAGGCTTTGCCATAGCCTGACAAATACAGAGGCAGTTGCTTACAGCCAACCATTGGAGTAAGCACAAGGTCCTCAGTGGAGGGGTTAGAGAAAAGGAATGAAGGAGATGAAGAAGTTTGTAATGCATAGAAAGAAGAATATCAAACAATCAGATGCCCTCAGTATTCCAAGGGACTAAGCCACTTACGAAAATTACAAATGAAGGGACTTAAAACTCCAACACAGGCTAACCTTGTTGTACTCCAATAGGAGGAGAGGCCCTTTGTCCTGGGGAGGGTCCCCATCCTAATGTAAGGATATTCTAGGGAAGAGATAAAGGTGTCGGTAGTTGTGTGAATGATCACCCTCATAGAAACAGGGAGGGAGGAAGGGAGAAGGGGTATCCAGAGGTGAAACCAGGATAGGGAATAACATTTGAAATATAAATAAATAAAATATCCAATTAATTTTTTTCACATTTTCCTCTCTTAATTTTCCCCTATTAAACTACATGAGTTTAAGAAAATTGTTTTAGTTCATTGATCTGAATTACAAAAATTTACTTTATTTGAATAATTTGATTGCAATTTGCAAAATTTAAATTAATTATACATACTTTTCAAAGTTACAAAACTGCATGCTCTGTTCTTCAGAAATGCAAATTTTAACAAAACTGATTCTTGTAGAAATTAATATAAGAAATGTATTGGCCTTCAATAATTTTATGATGTAGTATGTTTTCCTTAATAATCAGTTGTATTTATCAGATATATGTTTTACCTAAAAATGAAAAGAAAGAAGGTTTTCTGTTCCTAGAATTTTAGGATGGGCACAATTTTTCTGTGTACAATAATTGAGATTGATCAGTAGCCAAGGACGTGGTAATGTCTATGGTGACATTATAGGATATTCAGGATTAAAATCTGCACAAAAATTATTAACATGGTTTGCATTTGTAAAACTTATATCACATTATATGTATATGTATATGTTTGTGTGTGTGTATGTATCTTTGTATGCTTGTATGTGTGAGTATATATGTGTCCCTCTGTGGCATACATGTGTTCCCCATATGTATTCCATGTGTGGGCATGTGCTTGTGTGTGAATATCTGAGGTCAAATTCATCAATTGATTCTTCACTTGTTTTCCACGTTATGTTTTACTTTTGTCATGTGTTTCTCTCCATGTTACAAACGTGTTTGATTTGTTTGTATTCCAGCCATTGCCCCACACACTAACCCTACCTCTCATAGCTACTTATGCTATTTCCCCTCCCCCTTGTCTTTGGTGTGCCCCCTACCACAACCAGGCATTTCCCTTCCCAGGGACCTCAATTGTCTCCAGGGTTAGGTGGATCTTTTCATACTGAGGCTAGACCAAGCAGTCTTCTGCGACATATGTTCTGGGGGCCTTGGAGCAACCAGTATATGCTACCTGACATGTGGCTCAGTCTTTGTGAGATCCCAGGGATCTGGGTTAGTTGAAACTGCTGTTGTCTGCCCAGTTAGCTTTTTCAATACTTCCTCTATTACAGTGATTGGGGTTCCCAACTTCAGCCCAATGATTGTGTGTAAGTATGTGTTTGTCTGAGCTGCTGGAAGAACCTCTCATGCTAGGCTCCTGTCTGTAAGCATATCATAACATCATTTACACAGTGTAATTTTTTTTAGCTCTTAAAAATTATGACATTATAAATTTTGCAGGCAAATACGTGGAACTAGAAAATATCATCTTGAGCAAGGTAACCAAGACCCAAAAGGACATGCATCGTATGTGTTCACTGCTAAGTAGGTATTAGTCAAAAAGTACAGAATACCTAGGATTCATCCCACAGACCATAAGAAGTTTAACAAGTAGTGAAGCCCATTGGAGGATGCTTCAAACCCACACAGAAAGGAGACTAAAATAATCATGGGAGGCAGGGGGAGGGAGGAATCTTAGTGTGAGAGGGAAGGGGTAGGGGAAACATAGAACAGGATCGGGTATAAACTCGGTGAACAGGAGAGACACTCAGAGAGGCTGAAGAATGAATGGAAATAAGCAGCTTCTGGGGGTACAAGGTGGGAGAACTCTCTAGAAAGTTCCAGAGATGTGGCGGATGAGAGAATTTCAGGACTCAGTTTCTAGGTTCTCAAGAGTGGGGACAGGGAACTTGAAGAGTCAACCTTCAGTATATAGCCAGGGTCTCAAGTGGAGAGATAGGATTTTCAACCCATAGTCAAAGTTTTTGACCCACAATTGTTCTTGTGTAGAATGACTACAAGGACAAAAATGGAGAAGAGACTGAAGGAAAGGCAACCCAGTGACTGGACTAAGATGGAATCCATCACATGGTAAGGCTCCAAGGTCGGATGCTACTGATGCTATAATGTGCTTACAGACAGCTATCTAACATGTTTTACTTTTATGAAGCAGGTCTCACATGTCAACTGGAACTTTCTTATTAGCTGGGTTGGCTGACAAGTATGCCCCAAGAGTTCCCTTTTGTCTTGTTTCTGCAATGTTATAGTCACTAGAAAATGGGGTTTACTTGCTTATATGTTTGAAGATCTCAGATGAGGTCTTTAAGCTTGCCTGTCAAGAACATTATAGTCTAACCCATATAAATAGTAGCTCAGCCTATTATTTTCATTCCTAAACTTGCATGGTAAAATCAACTCATCATCACTATCCAGCAAAGTCAAAATTTACATGAAAATTAACAGATGATAATTAACAAATAAAAAAAATCACCACAATAAAAATATTAGTGGGAAATTAATTTATGACCATTTTGATGCTTGCTGCTCTTGTCTCAATTACTGAGTCCCAGAATCACTTTTTGTTTGTCTCAGCCTGGAAACAGCACAGGTTGTCTCTTTCTTGTGTAGGTATCATATGTTTGCATACATCACACGTCTGCCTCATTGCTAACCATAGTAATTGACTTGAAAATATGTGCTAACAAAAGTATTTCATTTCTAAGTTAGATGGAAACTTTTCTGTGTAAACAATGAACGGCCATGTCTATAGGCAAATCTTGATTTGGAAGACAATATAATTCAGGTTCTAAAAAATGATTTGAAACATAATTCTGAAGCTTATTTTTCATATAAAATACTCCATTAAAACCAATCTCTTTGAAACTGAAACAACCCATCTAACATATTATTCATAATCTACTATAAGTACTATTTAGGCACCATGTTTTCTCCAATTATCAGTTCAGGGTAGTTTTCTATTCAGATTCTTTTGTGTATTCAATCACTTTTTGCTTATTCTGAAAATTGGCGATTGCCATATTTATAGTTTTATTGTGTTAAAATTTTTTTGTTAACAATGAAGAGTGGTTTCAGGTTTGTAGCCATTTTAGGTTTTCTTTATAATCAGTAAAAAAAGAACAGATACTCAATAGCAGTAAGCTTTTTGGTTGAACAATGCTCTGAACTAATGTGTAAACAAGTCAGGCTTTAACTACAAAAAGAAACATTTCCTTGCTTTTAATGTCATGCTTTCAAAGTGTTTTGTTTAGACTCTCATCATTACATTAATTTTATAGATTCTAGATATCTTCTGGCTGATTAATTCTTGATGAACAGAGGTTACATAAGTATGCTGCAGAGAATCACACTGAATGTCCACTTACAGAAGAAAACAGAAAGCAGAGAACTGTATCCTTTCTACTACTCAGAAGGAACAGATCCTACAAGGAAGGTTTAAATTTGAATGCCTAATTTTTCGTTCTGTTTGTCGTTATTCAAATGATATACTTTGACCCTTAAACTATTGAAATTTCACTTATTTTATAAAATAAGCTGGGTGATATATATTCTAACTATCAATACCATCATTTTAACTTTTAATGATTCTTCATAATTCATATAAGTAGAAACAAGTGTTTTTTGTAAGACTTATAAATTATATTTAAAGTTTATTTTTAATATATTTATATATGTACATGAGCATGCACATGTATATGCACATGCATATGTATATGTGATTTATATATAATGTGACATATATATGTATGTGCATACTCATGCATATATGCATAAACATAAATATATATATATAATTTTCCCTGTATGTATGTTGCATCCTATAGAACTGGAGTTGAAATAGCTCTGTGCTGTCACATAAATGGTAGAAACTGGACACTAGTCTTCTCTGTGATCAGAAGTGCTCTTTAATATTGAACTACCTTAAAGCTCCATTTGTTTGTTGTTTGATGGCTTGTTTATTTTAGGTAGATATTTTGGGAAAAACATTATTTTTTCTTTATTTCATTCACTTTGACAGCTTGACTATTTAGCAAAATACCAATAGTGGTTTCCCCTTAGATCATATGATAACTTCAATCATGGTATATTCAACATTACATTAGTAAGCATGGAATTTTCAGGTTTATGTCAAATCAATATGGGTTTGGCTATCCCCAAATTTACTATGTTCCTATTGCACCAACGTACATATCTAAGCAGTAGTGTAGTATTTTAGCACACAGGATGCATTGTTCAGTAAGACCACTGACCCAAACAACAACCATGCAATTTCTGGTTCTATAATAGTTATACAGAAGATTGGAAGCTTTTTGGTTAGTTCAAGGTTAATTTCTCTTTATCCCATCTAAATAAGTGATATCTATGTCAATAGAGTTATTTCATGTAGTTATGATAGACATTCAAGAACAATGAAATAACCTTTGTGGTTTTGGAAAACTTAGAGATCCCCTTGTTGACAGGCATAGAAAACATGTTGCATATAGCATTATTATTATTATTATTATTATTATTATTATTATTATTATTATTAGCAATTTTCTACTTTTGGAAGCAGTATTGCCATCCCATCAATGAATGTATATTTGATTAACGCTTCCTTAAGAAGTAAATAGGGAAATAGATCAAGCTTATGAACAAACTAATGTATTTCTATAATACATTTTTATGTATTCATTAATTTTGGCTAATTCACTCCTTATCTCCCCTGTCCTCCAAGACATAATTTTCCAATTAAACCTTCAGCTCCAGGTTGGTCCCCCTTCTTTATTCCTACCTCTTGCATTTTACTATTCTGTCTGGTAAATATATCTTATTTACCTGTGAGTCATAATCTTTCAGGAAACCCTCTCTTGGAAACATTCCTAATATAAAAGAACTAAGCTTTCTTTCAATCTATGAAAAAGGACCTGATTCCAAAGAACTCATGATTCATTGTCCATTATATTCATTCTAAAAGTTCATGTGAAAAAGGACCCAGAACATTGATTCAAGAGAGACTCTTGTAAGAGTAAACATCTGGTATATTTGTCTCTGAATTAATCCTGTGTGAAATGAGAATGAATCTATTATATTAATTTTTTTGTTTACCCTTAGCTGAATTATACTAGTAGAAACACCTAAACATCACACTGAAAACCTTTTGAAAATTTTAGATAAATTAAGCAAAGTTGGAGTAACTCACAATAATGAATTAGTTTTTTACCTAGTAATGAGAATACCAAAAATATGAATCACAAAAGGATTCACATTTACAATACTAACAAAATCATTAAAATACTTTGCCATAAATATTGTTAAAGAACTAAGTAAACTTATAAAAACAACAACAAAGAATTTTTAATTGTCAAATAAAACTTGTATATATTTAGTGTAAAAGTAACTGTTTTTATTGTTATTTATTATTTTTTATATAATAAAAGTCTTGGAGGCTTACTGCTTTTTAGTAAGTCACTGTAAGACTAAGCTCACTGTTTTCAGTTCTTTCTGAACTAGAGAACAGGAGAAGAAAGGTAAAAAAGACAGTTTATTGTGAGCTAATTATGAGTGACAATGGTTCAGGATTATAAACGCAGGTTACTCAAAATGACATGTTCTGCCATGAAAGTTTACGAAGACTTTGATAACCACATATTACATAATGCTGAAAAGTGGTTTATATTAGTGTGCTGATAGCATGTTTGGTGGGTGAGATATCACAACATTTTCAAGGCTTTAAAAATGTTTTCTTAATGTTTTCAGCTTAATTGTTTGTGAATATCAGAAAACCATGCTTAATTATGAATTTTGAGTATTGTCACATAATAGGTTAGATATTGAAGATAATGTCAGATTAAGTGTCACTTATTGAACAATTAGTCCATGTGCAGAAACTACACCTCTCAAATAAAAGTGAGCAAGAGATAGTTTATTCTGAAGTCAACTATAAAAGAATGCATCATACTCATTTTGCTTATCCCAATTACCAGGTTTCAACATGTTGACAGTTTCATAAACTTCTTGAAATTAAGAAAAAAGTAATTAATAAAGACATTTTCACTGTACTGGTGGAAATGTTAGGAAGGTATTTTATACAAAAGGGGAGATATCTATTAAAAGCCTCAGACCATATTTGATATATTTTTTAGGTTCACAGAGAGATGAACGGAGACTGATTTCTGAAGACATATCATTTAGTAATGCTGGTTGCTCCCAGCAGAAGAATTTGGGATAGGAGCTCCAAAGGCAACTGAAGAACAAAGGGAATTTCTTAGCTTCTATAGACTTTAAAGGTAAAAGGTCTTTGAATAGAAAGGAAGAGTAACTGAGTTTATCAAATTAATGTAGTTAGTAGATAGGGCACAAGGCCATAACTTTGCAAATTAATTCTATTGTCCCAGCCTACCCAGAGGCTTCTACATGCAATGAGATTCATGGTTTAAACTAAATGGGAAGAAACTTGAAGCAATTCCACTAAAATCAGGGACTAGACACGGCTCCCCACACTCTCACTATTTATTCAATATAGTACTGAAAGTACTAGCCAGAGCAATTGGACAACAGAAACTGGTCTAAAGGGTACAAATAGGAAAGGAAGATGTCAAAATACCACTATTTGCAGATTATATGAGATTATATTTAAGTGACCTCAAAAATTCCACAGGAGAACTCCTATAGCTGATAAACAATGTGAGCAAAGTAGCTGGAAATAAAACTCCTCCACTGTTTCCTCCACTATTGTTAGGATTGTAAAGTGGTACAAGCACTCTGGAAATCAGTCTGGCAATTCCTCAAAAAAATTATACATAGTAGTACCTGAGGTCTCTGCTATACCACTTCTGGGCATATACCCAAAAGTGGCTCAAACATATAAAATGGACTCATGTTCCACCATGTTCATAACAGGCTTATTTATAATATCCAGAAGATGGAAAGAACCAAGATGATGTCCTTTAACAGAAGAATGGATATAGAAATGTTGGTATATTTATACAACGGAGAACTATTCAGCTATTAGAAACAAGAAGTTCATGAAATTCTGAGGCAAATGGATGGAACTTGAAGCTATTATCCTGAGTGAGGTAACCCAGTCACAAAAGTGCACTCATGGTATGTACTCACTTATAAAAGGATACTAGCTCAAAATGCTCGGAATACCCAAAAGACAATTCACAGAACTTATGAAGCTCAAAGATAAGAAAGGCCAGAAAGTGGATGTCTCAGTCCTTCTTAGAAGGGAGAACAAAACTTTCATGGGAGGAAATAAAAGGACAAATAGAGCATCAGGGATTGGAGAAAAGATCATTCAGAGACAGCCTCACCTGGGGATCCACCCCATATGCAGTCCTTAAAACCAAGCACTATTGCTGATGCCAAGTATTGCTTATTGGCAACAACTTGATATGGATGCCTCCTCAGAGGCTCTGCCAGAGCCATGCTGATACAAAAGAAGATGTTTGCAGCTAACTGTCAGACTGAACATGCGGACCCCAATGAAGGAGCTAGGGAAGAGACTGAAGGAGATGAAAGGGGTCTACAACCCCATGGGAAGAACAAAATTATCAACTAACCAAACCCACCACAGCTCCCGGAGACTAAAGCACCAACCAATGAGTTCACATGGAGAGATCCATGGCTCCAATTTCATATACTGCAAAGGATATCATTCTCTGACATCAATGGGAGGAGAGGCTTTGGTCCAGCAAAGGGTCATTTTTCCAGTATATGGGAATGCCAAGGCACTGACGTGGCTGTGAGAGGGAGCACCTTCATGGAGGCAATGGGAGATGGAGGGATGGGATTAGAGAAAAGAGGATAATATCTGAAATGTAAATACAGAGAATATCCAATAGAAAAAGAAAGATAATGTGATAAGTTATAAGAAATTGCTCGTCCTGTCCTGAGGAGCAGCACCGAGGAGCTTAACTTCTCTTTCTTCATTTCAAAAGAATCAAAAATATAGGAACAAGAACATTTAGTCACATATAGATGAAAGAGTAATGGTTAACACTGTATAAGAATAATTTGTCTTCAAATATGAAACATTTAGCACTTTATTACCAATACAGTGTTTTGACTGTAGGTATACCTCACCAAAACTTCAGTTTACAAATGATTGGAATGAAATATTTATTAAAGTGATTAACATACTAAGATAATCTTGGTTATTGGACTGTATCATTCCATCTCTCTTCAATCATAATTTTCTACTCAGGAGAAGTCTTAGCCTTTGCAGAGACTGTACTGTTGGTTTCTCAAAGAGCTTGAAGCGACAAAGACACTGCAGAATATCTACTTTTTTAATGGATCGCCCACATTGGGCAAGATAATAAAATTTACATTTAAGCATGTAATCTCACATTCATGAATTGGAAAAACTAATTTTCGAAAGTACATCTACACCTATGTTCCTGAAAAATATGAGGCAGGAAAAGTAAAAAAGAATACCTTAAAATTAAAAAAAAAAAATGAAAGAACATGAAATTGCTGATGAGATCTTGATAACCAGGATTAAAATACAGTTTTTAGAACGGCTGATACATGTACTACTAATACATGTACTATCATATCAAAATACGTATCAAAATACATATACTACAAAGCAATAGGAGTAAAAAAATAAACACCTTTCATGTAAAGATGGTAAAGAAACAAACAGAAAAAGCGTATGGAATTCCAAAGAAAACAACCCATGTATGCTAATTCTTATTAGATATTGATGCTGGGAATAAACACTTGGAAAAGATTGTTCTCAATAAGTAGTGCTAAGAGCATAAAGAATCAATCCTTCATAAAAGCTTAAACCTAGATCTGCCTCTGTCACCAGTATAAATAAAGAATTAAAACTGAAGTTTAAACCCTGAAACACTGGACATAATAGAATCGCACCAAATACTAGAGAACAAATATATTGCACTGAATATTAAAAATTCAGGAAACAGAAGCAAAATTGCTCAAATATATTTTTTGAACATAAAATATTCTGCAGAGCAAAACCAAAACAAACAATCAAACAGAAAACTCAGCCATCAGAATACAGTGTGAAGCTTCATGGAAAGGATGGTATGTTCAAACTTTCAAGAGAATCTTCAAATGTTCTATTGATGAGTATAAATTAACAGCAGCTATGGCTTATGTACAGCCATATGCAAATACTTAATAAACTAATTTATTAAGTTTACATCCTGACTGCAGCCAACCTCTCCTCCCTCTGCTCCCTTACAGTGCTCCTTTCACCATTTCCTTTCTGCTTCTCCTCTGAGAAAGAGGAGGTTCCACTTAGTCACCAACCCATACAGGCTCCTCAAGTCACTTCAAGACTTGGCAAACACTTATCAGCAAGGATTGAGAATGAAAGTTACAATCACCTCACTATAGAAGGCATAGCTATTTTAAAAGCATTTTAAAAACGGAGCTTGAATTCTATAAAAACAGTACTATGTTTGTGTCCACAGAAAATGAAATCAATATGTGGAAGACACATGGGGACTTCATGTTTACTTCATATAGGGCAATTTGTAAAGGTTTCCTATGATCCTAAATGTTGATCAAAAACGAAATAGATAATAACAGATAGCCCTCTTCTTTAACTATAGATCATTTGAAATTAAAAGGTTGCAATTAGAGATGCTGACATTTAATTTAGCAGGACATAACATTAAGAAGGCACAATATACTTAATAAGTATATATAAAACAATGTGAAAATAAAAGAAATAATAAGTCTAATGGTGGTTACTACCAAAGGTTGGAAATCATAAGGAGGAAGAGAAAAATTAAATATTTTAACATGAAATAAGTAGAGTAAGCAAAAGCTCAACAGTTTGCTTATTTTTTTCAGAAAGGAAAAGAAGTTCAGAAACAGTATTAATTTTAATTTAAGCAGAAGCATTTAGAGAGTTTTTTCATGAAACATTGTTAATATACTTTATACAACCCAAATAATCATGGTACTCAAGCATAGCTTAGGCAACCAGTGAGTATTTGGGGTTCCTTAGTGGAACATGGGCCATAGTTTAGAAGCTCACTGGAGCAAAGGATATCTTTAAAAATTTGCATCTCTAAATCTCTGCAAGCTGAAGGCTTCTTTGCTAACCAAGGAGCAACATCTCCTGGACAATTACTACTATATAGATAACCTAGAGGAGTGGCCCTGTGAGTCATTCAATTTTCTGAGCTTCCTGAAATGTAACTTCTTGGGTGAACTTATTTTGCTACCAAAGAGGAGTTTCTAATTGTTTACAATGGATATAAAATAAAGGTCCTTGAGAAGCAAGGTAGTAGGAGACAAGATAGAATACTGTTTGTAGGACTGAGTGTGACACACACAAACACACAAAGCAACATGTTCTTTAGAAAGTTAAGTAAAAAGTCAGAAAAACTTACCATGATAACAATATAGATAATTGAAGATATGAATACTTTAACTGGATTTAAGCGTCATGTATTACGGTATGTTAACATCATGAAAAAAAGTTCATTATCACCTAAAGTTTTAATACAATTCCCTCCTAGTTAAAAATCAGTTATTTGGGATGCAGGGATGGTTTAATACACAGAAATCAAACAAAATAATCCACCATATAAACAAACTCAAAGAAAAAAGCCACATGGTCATCTCACTACATGCTTAGAAAGAATTTGACAAAATTCAACACCCCTTCATGTTAAAAGTCTTGGAAAGAACAGGAATCCACAGCCCATACCTAAACATAATGAAAGCAATATAAAGCAAACCAACAGCCAACATCAAACTTAATGGTGAGAAACTTGAAGCAATTCCACTAAAATCAGGGACTCAACAAGGCTGCCCACTCTCCCCCTACCTATTCAACATATTACAGGAAGTCCTGGATGGAGAAATTAGACAGGAAAAGGAAATCAAAGAGATAAATATTGGAAAGGAAGAAGTGAAATAGTGTACTTAAGTGAGCCCAAGAATTCCACCAGAGAATTTCTACAGCTGATAAACAAATTCAGAAAACTGGCTACATAAAAAATTAAGTCAAATAATCAGTAGTCTTCCTCTACTCAAAGAACAAACATGTGGAGAAAGAAATTAGGGAAGAGATAATTTTGACAATAGTCACAAACAATATGAAATACCTTGGTGTGACTCTAACTAAGCCAGTGAAGGAAGTGTATGACAAGAACTTCAAATCTCTAAAGAAGGAAATTGAGGAAGATCTCAGAAAATGGTAAGCTCTCCCATGCTCATAGTTTAGAAGGATCAACATTATAAAAATGTCCATGTTACCAAAACCAATCTACAGATTCAATGCAATCCCCATCAAAATTCCAACCCAATTCTTCATAGAGTTGGAAAGAGCAATGTGCAATTTCATCTGGAATAAGGAAAGATCTAGGATAGCATAATCCATCCTCAACAAGAATACATCTGCACGAATCAGTATCCCTGACTTCAAGCTATATTACAAGGCAATTGTGCTAAAAATTGCATGGTACTGGTACAGAGATAGGCACGTGGATCAATGGAATAGAATAGAAGATCCAGAAATGTGCCCTCACATATATGGTTACTTGATTTTTGACAAAGAAGCTGTGAACACTCAATGGAAAAAGGACAGCCTCTTCAACAAATGGTGTTGGTCCAACTGGCACACATCATGCAGAAGAATAAAAATAGAACCTTTCTTATCTCCTTGTACAAAGCTCAAGTGCAAGTGGATCAAAGATCTCCACATTAAACCAGGTAAACTGAAATTATTAGAGGAGAAAGTAGGAAAAAAATCTTAATACACATAGGCACAAGAGAAAATTTCCTGAACAGAACACCAATGGCTTGTGTCCTAAGGTCAAATATCGACAAATGGGACTTAATGAGATTTCAGTTTCTGTAAGGCAAATGACACTGTCAAGAAAAAAAAAATGGAAACCAACAGAGTGGGAAAAGATATTTACCAACCCCACATCAGATAGAGGCCTAATATCCAAGGTATACAAAGAACTCAAAAAGCTAGACACCAGAGAATCAAACAACCTTATTTTAAAAATGGGGTATAGAGCTAAACAGAAAGTTGTTAATTGAGTAATATGGAATGGCTGAGAAGCATCTAAGAAGTGCTCAACATCATTAGCCATCAGGGAAATGCAAATCAAAACAACCCTGAGATTCCATCTCACACCAACCAGATGGCTAAGATTAAAAATTCAGATGACAGGGGTTGCTGTTGAGGATGTGGAGAAAGAGGAACACTTCTCCACTGTTGGTGGGGTTGCAAACTGGTATGTCTGCTCTGGAAATCAGTCTGGCAGTTCCTCAGAAATTTGGACATAGTGCTACCTGAAGACCCAGTTATTCCACTTCTGGGCATAAACTCCAGAGAAGCTCCAACATACAACAAAGACACATGCACCACAATGTTCATAGCAGCCCTATTTATAATAGCCAGAAACAGGAAAGAACCCAGATGTTCTTCATTAGATGAATGCATACAAAATTTGTATATTTACAAAATGGAGAACTACTATCAGAAACAATGATTTTATGAAATTATTAGGAAAATGGATGCACCTGGAGAATATCATACTGAGTGAGGTAACCCAGTAACAAAAGAACAGACATAATATGCAGTCACTAATAATTGGATACTAAACCCAGAAAGCTCTGAACACCCCAGAAACAACTCACAGACTATATGAAGTTCAGGAAAATACAACGGCCAAAAAAAGTAAAGAAAATAAAAAACCATTATGTTTAATCTTTATACACCAAGAAAACTTTGACTAATTCCAGGTTACATATTGTTTTACACTTAATTTATGCCCATTGTAACTAGTAAGATCCTAATGCACACTATCGAACCTTTAAAAAAATCAAATACTGACAAAATGTATTTGTATACTTTTATGAAAAAATGCTTAAAATCTGTACACTTACCTTTGTTTTTAAATAAAGTTATTCTATTTAAAAAATAAAATGGTTTGAATCAGATGTCATCATGTTAAGCTAAGCAAATAAAACTGAAATCAGGGAAAAAAGTTATTTGCTTTTACTCGACTTTCATAATAAAATGTAAGTTCTGGATCATTTTGTTTAATTGATTTTTAAAACATTTTTCTCTAATACAAGCTTTCAAAATCATGTTTCAGAACAATTTTGGAAATATTGTGGGATTATCTGTAAGATATTGTTCCTACTAATATCCAAAAGGGTTAAAGCAGAATATATCTGAGGGAAAATTGATGTTTGGGGACAAAGGATGCTTAATTAAATAGATGAAAAGAAGAAACAGAATTTCTGATTATCTTCTTGAGTTAGAAATCCTTTGTGCCTTTGTTGTCAAGGAGAAAACAAGCCCAGAACTAGAAAGGTACAACTTTCTTGTAAGAATTGTTACAAGATTAGAAAAGACACATGCAGCTGATGTTGGAGGCATTTTAATGCTGAGAATGAGGTTCAGCTTTGGTGTCTCCTTGAATCAGAGAGGCTTTACAACATTCAACATTATAATCTTTCTTTCTATTCCATTTATTTTGAATTATGTATTCAATCCTACCTGAACTAAAGGAATAAGGAGTTTTAATAAGGGTCAACTCAAACAAAAATCTATCTCTCCATGTTATATTGTTTATCAGCTGGAAGGGAGCAAGATAGGTAACACATGAGACTAGATAAATGTGAACTTGGGCAGAAAATGGACAAAAGTTTGTGATGGATATTATATGATTTAGATAGATTTATACAAAATTAGGTTTAGTATAAAAAATGTACTAGAAAATGGAGCTAATTCAAAAATTTGTATGTGTTCAAAGATAAAATCTTATGATAAACAGTAAGTGCTGTTCCACATAATTTTGTTGCACTTTGAACCCTAATTGTTCACACTTGATCAAAATATCCCAAAACAGTTTGCTTTTTATGTGGTGATATATGCTCAATTCTTGAGATGTAGTTTGCAATAAAATGCTAGACAGCAGTTGGATATAATTTTTCCATAATAGAAATAGCAGAACATCTTCCCTGTTAGCCCATAACAAACAATATTCATATCAAAATGAACCTACTTAATGAAAAGTGTAGCTGCTTTTATACACTTTTATAGCACTTTGATCACATTTTGGCATAATCAGCACTGAAGTAAATCCAGTATATGTCTCAACGGAAAGTGTTAAAGGAGAATAACAAATCACACTGATCCAGTTTCTCATGCACACTTTTTAAAACGATGCTCAAAATTATTCAGAACTATGCTGCTTAGGCATTTCTTTAATGAATCGAAGTGAATGATAGTGCTGTCTTATAAACAAACAGGCACATAGACACAGTAAAGTGGGAAAGAGGATTCAGAGAATTGCATTATGCTAATCCCAAGAAACTAATTCTTGTGATGCAGTACAAGAACAGCTTATATCCTATTCACTTCAAATAAGAAAATAGACTGTAGAGACTATTTCAAAGTTACTGTTACTTCAGAGTACATTCAGCAAACCAGTATAATATTCATGCAATTTTTTAACTTTTACTGAAAACAGATTTTTTCATACAATATTTTTGCTTAACATTTTTCCTCCCCATACTTCTCTCTGACCCTCCATATGTCCCCTCCCATTCAGATTTCCTTTCTTTTGGTTTCTCATTAGAAATGAAACAGACCTCTAAAGAATAACAATAAAATAAAATAAAACAAAACAGAGATTAACACACGAGAATTGGTAAAACAAGAAAATAGAAGGAAATGATCCTAAAACAATGCAGAAAAATCAGAAACACACTTATTTACACAATAGGTAATCCAATAAAGACGTTACCCTGGAAACCACAATCTATAAGCAAAGGACCTAATGCTGGCCTGTGTAGGCACGGTGCATGATGCCTTCACTAGTCTTTATGAGTGTAGATATGATTTGATCATGCTGATTTAAACACCTCATTTCTCTAACCTTTCTGACTCTTATACTCTTTCTGCCTAGTTTTCCAGAGGGTTCTCTGAGCTCTGTGGGCATAGGTTTGATGAAAAAATTACCATCTAATGTTAGATGTTCCAACATCTCTCCCTTTCTTGATCATGTCTGTCTGTGGTCCCCTCTGTGTCTGTTCCCGAATACTATGGGAGGAAGCTTTTCTGATGATTGCTCAGCAAGACATTGATCTATACACATAGGAGTCGATTTATCACACATTTTGGATCACTATTATCTGGCTTTGCTTTAGCTCCCTGGGATATCTAATCTTAAGTTCTTGATCAGCCATAAAGTGTCAAGTGTGAATTCTGTGGAGAGGTCCTTAAGTGAAATCAGAGATTGACTAGTTATCACCACAAGCTTTTTGCTACCATTGCACTATGAATGCACTGTTTTGTTGTGAGAATCATATATATGGTCTTTCAAAATTAATTAAATATTCTAAAAGAAAACAAGAGTTTGACTTGAAAAATATAAATGTAAATATTTATAATTTGAGCCTCATCTATGTGATATGCATAAATTTAGTTTTTGTATACTTTCAAATGTGATTCCATGTGTAATCTATAATAGAAGAGAAAACATATGAATAGCTTTAAAAGTATTATTGGTATAATAAGCATACTATTAATGAACACAGATTGCCCATGTTATATCTGCTTTTGAATATACTATACATGAAAATGCTATAAATCATCATGATTATTTTACAGCAGGGTGCATTCTATGCAATTATAATTATAATTTCTCATTTCCAGTTATGCAAAATATGGCATTTACCTTTCTTATAATTTTTATTGTCTCTGTATACCTATGCCATTTCATCCTACAAAAAATGTCCAAATTCACTAAGTTTTAACAGAACGCTTAGGTATAATCCAGTTTATAACCGTTTTAAATGTGTTTTAAGTAGGCTATATGAGTTATTTCAAGAGTTCTGAGTAGTTAAAAATTTTGAAAGCACTGTAAATAGTCAAGTATCATTCTTTCATCAGATGACAGCAGGCTTTCCTATTTCCTTTTGAGAACAGATTTTAGAGTCACATCAATTGGTAATCTCAAAAATTGTTCTCTTGAGAGTCTAGCATCTTGTAATCATTTGAAGAGTATTTGGTAAACACAACTCCTTGGATCCTAACTTTTAGAAAGGTATTATACAATTCATTCTATGTTTTGTTGTGACTATGCTTAGAGAATGCAGAATAAAAGCACATCCCTAAAAAAATATCTTTATTCAAATTAGAATTTTTTCTTATCTGATATATGGGACTTAGATTTTTGTACATGGTATAGAAATATACCAATATATTAATCCTCAAACCCTATAAAATGTCATATGCTTTCAAAAAGGAACTATCCAAGTGTGATTTTCAAAAGGTTGGAAGCACAATATTTATGGTAAAATGTTCAGTGAACATTTGTCAAAATGACATTTGAATCATTATTTAGCGATGCAAACAGTAGTGAAGTCAATATTACAAGCAGTATTTGAGGATACATAAAGAAATGGAAACAGATAAATGTTCCCTTTGACACATTAGTGGGTTCAATGTCAGACTAGCTAATTTCCAATATGATTTTAATACAAAATACTTGCTGATATCATTTGTCTTAGAGAGAAGAAGAACATAGCACTGTTGAATAAAGTTCTACAACTAAGCCAGTCTCCACAAGGATGAAACCCTGTCTACTGTTAGGTCTGGCCTTGCACTGTGAGGATTTTCAAAAACTAGCCTTCCTATACCCAAGTTCGAAATACTTTTGTCTTTGACAGCTTTGTCTCTTTTTTTCAAAATTATTCTTGATTTTGTAAAAAAAAAAAAAAAAAAAGGCCTCTTAGCTTTGATCTTAATCTGAGCACATAAAGCAGTGTTAGACAGCTCACTGTGTCTTCTGGTGTTTGCTCTGGAAATCAGATTCAATAAGTTTTGGTAACTGACATTGTCAAATAATTAACCTCTGTTTTTAAAAGTCTCAAAAAAAAAAATCACAGATTGTTTTTCCATAGCTCTATGACTTTCTATCTTCGCAGCTGGGAAGTTAATGTTATACCACAATCTTTGTCAAATTCCAGTTATTATTTTTAGATAAATTTCAGAAGAATGCAATTCTCAAGATATTTGCTTCTTTCTTTAAGGTCTTTAATTAAATGAATAGAAATTTCCTGACTGCATTGTAGCTAACCCTATATAATCCAAGAAAAAGAGAGATAGTTTTCAGAGAACATTGTAGGGTTCATCTCCTATCATTAAATTAATCCTTATCTTTTAGTCACAGATTATTTGGTCTCACAAAATAGATTTTTCTTGAACTAAGCACTTCAAATATGGCCCTGACTGTTCACTTGCCTAATTATTTTCCACTAAAATGAAGAGTACATCTGTATCGCATCTAAGCACATATTTTTGGTTGTGAGACTAATCTTTAGCGGCCAAGCCATCTCAATCTCACTTATGAACATTGATTCAAAAATACTCAACAAAATTCTTTCAAACCAAATCCAAGAACACATCAAAACAATCATTCACCATGACCAAATAGGCATCATCCCTGGAATGCAGGGATGGTTTGACATAAGGAAATCTATCAATGTAATCCACCATATAAACAAACTCAAAGAAGAAAATCACATGGTCATCTCACTAGATGCTCAAAAGCATTTGGCAAAATTCAACACCCCTTCATATTAAAAGTTTAGGAAAGAACAGGAATCCAAGGTCCATACCTAAACATAATAAAAGCAACATACAGCAAAACAACAGCCAACATAAAACTTAATGGTGGGAAACTTGAAGCAATCCCACTAAAATCAGGGACTCCACAAGGCTGCCCACTCTCCCCCTACCTATTCAACATAGGACTGGAAGTCCTGGCTGGAGCAATTAGACAGCAAAAGGAGATCAAGGGGATACAAATCGGAAAGGAAGATGTAAAAACATCACTCTTTGCAGATGACATGATAGTGTATTTAAGTGACCTCACAAATTTCACCAGAGAACTCCTACAGCTGATAAACAAGTTCAACAAAGTGGCTGGATACAAAATTAACTCAAACAAATAAGTAGCCTTCCTATACTCAAAGGACAAACATGTGGAGAAAGATATTAGGGAAACGAAAGCCTTCACAATAGTCACAAACACTATGAAATACGTTGGTGTGACTCTAACTAAGCAAGTGAAGGACCTGTATGACAAGAACTTCAAACCTCTAAAGAAGGAAATCAAGGAAGATCTCAGAAAATGTAAATATCTCCCATGCTCATGTACTGGAAGGATCAACATTTAAAAATGGCCATCCTACCAAAAGCAATCTACAGATTCAATGCAATCCCCATTAAAATTTCAACGCATTTTTTCATTGAGTTGAAAGTTCAATGTGCAATATCATCTGGAATAACAAAAGACCTAGAATAGTGAAATCCATCCTCAACAACGAGAAAACATCTGCGGTAATCACTATCCCTGACCTCAAGCTATATTACAAGGGAATTGTGCTGAAACCTGCATGATACTGGTACAGAAATAGGCATGTGGATCAATAGAATAGAATAGAAGATCCAGAAATGAGCAGTCACGTATATAGTCACCTGATTTTTGACAAAGGAGCTGTAAACATTCAATGGAAAAAGGACAACCTATTCAACAAATGGTGCTGGTCCAACTGGCACTCAGCATGCAAAAGAATAAAAATAGACCCTTTCTTTTCTCCTTGTACAAAGCTCAAGTGTAAGTTGATCAAAGGTCTCCACATTAAACCAGATACATTGAAACTATTAGATGAGAAAGTAGGGAATAGCTTAGAACACAAAGGCACAGGAGAAAATTTTCTGAACAAAACAACAATGGCTCAAGTTCTAAAGTCAAAGTTTAACAAATGAGATTTAATGAGATTGCAAAGTTTCTGTAAGGCTAAAGACATTGTCAAGAAAACAAAACGGCAGCCAACAGAATGGGAAAAGATATTTACCAACTTCATATCAGATTGAGGCCTAATATCCAAGGTATACAAAGAACTCAAAAACCAGAGAATCAAACAACCCTATTACAAAATCTGTTACAGAGCTAAACAAAACTTTCTCAATTGATGAATATCTAATGGCTGAGAAACATCTAAGGAAGTGCTCCACATCCTTAGCCATCAGGGAAATGCAAATCAAAACAACCCTGAGATTCCACCTCATACCAATCAGATTAGCCAAGATCCAAAACTCAAATGACAGCAGATGCTGGCAAGGTTGCAGAGAAAGAAGAACACTTCTCCACTGTTGGTGGGGTTGTAAACTGATACAACCACTCTGGAAATCAGTCTGGTGATTCCTCAGAAAATTGGACATAGTACTACCTGAAGATCCAGCTACTCCACTTCTGGGCATATACCCCATAGACACTCCAATATACAACAAAGAAACATGCACCACAATGTTCATAGCAGCTTTATTTATAATAGCAGGAAGCTGGAAAGAACCCAGATGTCCTCCAGAAGATGAATGGATTCAAAAATTCTGGTACATTTACACAATGGACTACTACTCAGCCATCAGAAACAATTACTTAACCAAATTCTTAAGAAAATGGTTGCATATAGAGAATATCATCCTGAGTGAGATAACCCAGTCACAAAAGAACAGACATAATATTCAGTCACTGATATTGGGATGCTAACCCCAGAGGCTAGGACTGCCCCAGAATCAACTCACAGACTGTGTGAAGTTCAAGAAAAAAACCAAACAAAACAAAACAAAACAAAAAAAAAGTCATGCTTAATCTTTATACACCAAGAAAACGTTGACTAATTCCGGGTTACATCCTGTATTACATGTACTGTCTTCTCATTGTAAAAAAAAAAAAAAAAAAAAAAAAAATCTTTACACACCAAGAAAACTTTGACTAGTTCCTAGTTGCATCTTGTTTTACATGTACTTAATGCTAATTGTTACTGGTGGGATCTTTATCACACCATCAAACCTTTAAAAAAAAAAAAAAACAAAAAAAAAAAAAAACAAAAAAAAAAAAAAACAAGTACTGACAAAAATGTATGGTATAATTTTATGCAAAAAATGCTTAAAATAAAGTTTTAAAAAGAAGCACATATTTTAGAATAGTAAAGTGAGAAGTCTCAATACAATGATTACTTTTTGAATTTGGACAGGAGAGTGAACATGAGATATTAATTTAAACTTGTTTGGTTGAATTATAGAAATAATATTATCCAAAGATATAATAAAGATCTTGGAAAATATTGTGACTGAGGATATAGAAAATAGCATTTGGGCTTTTTATATGAAACAACTAAAAGTCCAGAAAGAAATTCTATTAAATATAATTTAGAATAAGATTAACTGGTAATTGCCATCCAAAACAGTTTTTTTTATCATACTTATAGTTCTTATAAATGTTAGACATAGCTTCTCTCTGTCTCTCTCTCTCTCTCTCTCTCTCTCTCTCTCTCTCTCTCTCTCTCTCTCTCTCTCTCATAGAAAAGGTGCTAGATCTCTTGTTTCTGTAGGGAAGAAAGCATCCAATGGATGTGTTGCAACATTGCTGAGCCTATAGTTGCATTGCACTGTGTTAGAGTAAAGAACACTCATTGTTTCCAAAATACTGATGAAGATGGATGGCTCCTCAAATCCTTGAATCAGGATTCAATTGGAAACCAACACTTCACTTCACAGAAAGACTGAGTCCAATAAATTTGATGTATGTGTGTGTGTGTGTGTGTGTGTGTGTGTGTGTCTGTGTGTGTGTGTAAAAGGCATCTATGATGATATTTAATTACTTATTTTCTCCAATGTAGCTATCAACTTTCTTATACTAAAATGAATGAAAGAAATATTGAGTAATCAAATAAAAATGATAAAAATAACATTGTTAGAGATTTTAAAGAAATAATTGATTTTTTTGAAAAGGGAAAGTAAATTATATGTGTCTGGTATTTCAATTTATTGCTTTTGGGGAATTGAACTCGTGCAGGGAGATACAGCAACACTCAGATGATTGATTTGCTTTGAGTGAATAGAGGTGGGAGCTCAATGTCTGAAGGCAGCATTTTATAATATAAACTAAAAAGACAAGATCATCAGAGGGCTTTTCAGCTCTGTGCATGTACCTAAAGATTTCAGTTAAGTTGTCATCACCTTGGGGCTTGTGCAGAAACACAGAAAGGACCAATGGAACAATTCACCACTCATGTATTGAAAGGAAAGACCATTTTCTTCACACCTAAATTGGGCACCTGATTTTATCCACAGGTTTGGAAAGAATATTTATTTATTACAAGGAACAATTACTTCACAATTCAAAGATAGATTTATTCCAACCTTCAAAACCTTGTTTTATTTAGTTACATCCACAATGCTTTCAACACATCCTCAGCATTCTTTCCCACATGCCTCATTCCTTTCTTCTTTTGGATTCCCTTTTCAGGCATCCTACCTCCCTGGGGCATCAAGCCTGTACAGGATTAGGTGCATCTTCACCCACTGTGGCCAACAAGGGAGTACTCTGCTATATACATGTTGGGGGACCTGAACCAGCCCCATATGCTTTTAGGTTCTTCCATTGCTGGTGGGACTGTACACATTGATGAGACACTAACCCAGCCAGTAAACCTTTGACCTACAATTTGCCTGTCTGTGTTGGGGTAATAGAAGTATAGAATTTGTAGAATTGGCCAACTGATTACTGGCCTAATTGGAGTCCCATGCTACTGGTAGAAACCCATGCCAGACACTACCTAGATGACCAGGAAACAGAGCATGAATAGCCCAGAGATCTTGGATACAGAGAAAAATATCAAGAAAACAATGTCCAAGTATAACATGCTATACTCCAAGATAAGTGCCTAGCTCAATTACCAACAGAGAAGCCTCAATGATCATCTCATGGGGGCAGGTGCAGAGTTTCAAAGCTAAATACTAGGGAAAGAGAACCCAACTTGTAAATCTCCATCAGGTCCCTTCCCTTGAAGTAAGGGGAAGGAAGAGTTGTAGGGGCCAGAGCAATTGAGTATGATGCAAGAATATGACATACAGAATTAGCTAAGCAGGGCTTATAGGGGCTCACAACGGTGCAAGCAGCACTCTTGTACTTTGTTGCTTCATGCAGCCATAGTATAGGGTCTTTGCCTCCTCTTACTGTAACTTGTTGTACTGTTTGGCTGATTTCCTAGGGAGGCCAGGTATTTCCTAATGCGGAATTGAGATGGAATGGATCTAGGGAGGAGGGGTGCTGGAAGTGTAATTCATGCAAGCTGAGGTCAGCATGAATTCTATGAATAAAATGAACTAAAAATAAGAGACTTTTACCCTTTTTCATGTGACATACCAACTGTTCCTTTGCACCCATAATACCATTTATATATGACTTTAACAATAGACTTAATGTTTTTTTAGAGTTATTGCTTTTATTTTTTAATAAAATGCTATGTACGTTCTTATATAGAGATGATGAAAATATCTATTCTACCAGAACTTTATTTATCCTAAGTGTCTGTGGCTAAGTTTGAGATCATTTTCTTACTGGGTAATATCTGGCCTTAACTGCTTCTTAACTTTCATCTGTTCTTGTGAGTCATTGTGATAGTTATTTAACATTGGATCCAGGGAAGGGTTAAAGATGGAGTAGAAACTCATGTCAGGGTGTATTGAAAACAGAAATAAGAAAAGAAAAAATGAAAGTATTCCCAAGAAACTGCCAAGAAAAGCTTTGCATTTTAACATACAGAATAACATAAAAAACCAACAACAAAGTTCAGAATGTACAGTGCTAGTTGTTGTTAAACTATGAGATGCGGTTGAAAACAGTGATAATAAAAGAGAAACATGCTAATAAGTAATCCCTTAGACAAGTGCATTATATTCACTATGAACAATATGTTCTGTACATATATCACTAGAACGCAGGACTATATTAAGGATGATAGAACACATTATAATGGCCATATTAAACTTGTAGAGATGAAAGAAGGACTTCCTTGATAAAAAGAAACATACTACTTAGGATTAAGAATAGAAAAATGACAGTGCTACAGGCCTTTAGTATTATGCTAAGAAATCACGTTCACTGGCCATGTTCTATACATCAGAGCTACTCCTTTCCCTGAAGCAAAGGCAAGATACAGCAGTGTCCGGAGGCTGCCCCTGTTGTTAGGGATGTTGTAACATTTTTAAGTAGGGGGAGGTATTATTTTTTTCAGTTTTAAGATTATTTTGGCTTACAGTTTTAAGGGATAAACTTCCCATGGTGAGGAAGTTATGGCCACAGAGGTATGAGATGAATATCAAATGACTCCATTGCTGGGAAGGAGAAGCAGACAGGAAGCAAGGTTACAATGCTTCAGGATCATCTCCTCCAGTGAGGCTTTCCCTCCTAATGTTTTCTCAGCTTTCTAAAATGTAGCCACTAGCTGAGGGCCAAGTGTTCAACATAAGTTCAAACACAATGCATCTCGATACAATAAAGGAACAACATCCAACCTCAACAAAAGACCAATGTATCAGCTGCAACTGCAAGATAAACATTTCCTTCAAGAAGTCTATCATTCTGTGAACAGAAATCAGCTTTTAAAACCTGAGAAATAAATGTTTATCCTTAAGATCCTTCCAAAGCCATGCTGACCAAGTAACACCTGTATTCCACCCCAGTACAATATCATTTGGACATCTGGTTTAACCAAAATTATAGTGCCAATGTTCAGGTACTGGATGTCCAAATCATTATGCATATTTACAGTAGCAACAATAAGAAACAATCTGAATTCTATTCTTTTATTCTTTTCCCCATTACTGAACAGCAATTTCTTTTCTTACTTAAGATATCCTAATATACCACATAGTACAGGAAGTTTATCCTTAGCTCTGTTCTTCCTAGCTACTCCCCATCTCCCATTACATCAACACCTACTCACATTTGGTCTCTAGAAAAGAAAAGGCTTCCTAAAGTATGATAATAATATCATTGTGTGTGTGTTACAATAATAAATCAACTCTCTTTGTTAAAACTACCACATCAGAATTAAGGAAAAATACAACCAATGAAAAGAGTCCAAGAAAGAAAAGCTACAGGAAAGAGAGACATGTTCTTTTTTGTACTAATGAATCAAAAAAAAAAAAAAAAAAAAAAAAAACAAAAACAAAAACAAAAAACAAAAAACAGCCAGGTTTGTTTTTTTTAAACGACTTTACTTTACAAAACAAAGATAAATGTACAGATTTTAAACATATTTTGCTTAAAATTTTTTTTGTTTTCTTTATTTCCTGGACTTCATACAGTCTGTGAGTTAATGAGATTGCAAAGTTTCTGTAAAACTAGGACATCGTCAAGAAAACAAAACAGTAACCAACAGAATGGGGAAAGATCTTTACCAACACCACATCAGATAGAGGCCTAATATCCTAGGTATACAAGGAACTCAAAAAGCTAGACACCAGAGAATCAAATAACCCTATTAAAAATGGGGTACAGAGCTAAACAAAACGTTCTCAGTTGAGGAACACCGAATGGCCGAGAAACATCTGAGGAAGTGCTTGACATCCTTAGCCATCAGGGAAATGAAAATCAAAACAACCCTGAAATTCCACCTCACACCAGTCAGATTGGCCAAGATCCAAAAATCAGATGACAGCAGATGCTGGCGAGGCTGCAGAGGAAGAGGAAGACTTCTCCACTGTTGGTGGGGTTGCAAATTAATACAACCACTCTGGAAATCAGTCTGGCGATACCTCAGAAAATTGGAAATAGTGCTACCTGAAGACCCAGCTATTCCACTTCTGGGCATATACCCCAGAGACACTTTAATACACAACAAAGATATATGCACCACAATGTTCATAGCAGCTCTATTTATAATAGCCAGAAGCTGGAAAGAACCCAGATGTCCTTCAGAAGATGAATGGATACAAAAATTGTGGTACATTTACACAATGGAATACTACTCAGCCACCAGAAACAATGACTTAACCAAATTCTTAAGAAAATGGCTGCATCTAGAGAATATCATCCTGAGTGAGATAACCCAGTCACAAAAGAACAGACATAATATGCAGTCACTGATATTAGGATGCTAACCCCAGAGGCTTGCACTCCTCCAGAAACAACTCACAGACTGTATGAAGTCCAAGAAATAAAGAAAACAAAAAATATGTATATATATATTTACAAAACAAGAAGACTTTGACTATTTCCATGTTGCGTTTTGTTTTGCATGTTCTTTACGCTCATGGTAACTATTAGGTTTTCAAAGCATACTGTCAAGCCCTTGAAAAAATCAAGTACTGACTAAAAAATATATTCACATAGTTTTATGTAAAAATTATTTTAGTATCTGAAAAAACAGTACTGACAAAAATGTATAATTTTAAGCAAAAAATGTTTAAAATCTGTACATTTATCTTTGTTTTGTAAAATAAAGTCATTTAAAAAAAAGAAATAAAAAAAAAAAGAAATTATCCAGCTCGAGTTGACATGTCTGTGTACCAGAATTATGGTCTTCGTACCAGAGAAGTTATATTCCCAAAGATAATGAACATTTCAGAGTCCCAAATAAAACAAGGTGAACAAGGTTATTGTGGAATTCCTAGAGGTGCTTCAAGTATTATTCTACACACCAAAGATAATAGGCTGCAAAGGAAGCCAGTCAGTCTGAAGTTCCACTCCTTCATGCTTGAAACCTGGAGATAAGAAAGTAAAATTGTACAATCAACCAGGAAATCAAAGTGTGAAAAACAAAACAAAAACAAACAAAAAAAAACACTAACCTGGAAGCCATAATCTATACACAGGGGAATCTTTTCATATCTTTGCCGATTTTTGTCTTTGTGCTGGCTCAATCTCTCTAAATGTATATAAGTTTTGCTCATTTTGATTTATTTACAGGGGCTTGTATTTTTGATATCCCCCATCTCCTCTGGCTCTTACACTTTCTGCCGTCTCTTCCAAAAGGTTCACTAACCTTTGAAGAGAGGGATTTGAGGGAAGGGATTTGAGATAGACATCCAAGTTAGACCTGACAGTGTCAAATTATCTCACTTTCAACTTAATCTGTGACTGTAGCTCTCTGTATCTTTGTCTCTGCTGCAGGAGAAACCCTCTCTGCAGACTGATCGACATAAAACTGACCTAAGAGTATAACAGCATGTCATTAGAAGTTGTTTTATTACAATAAAATGCCATAAGAACAGAAGTATTTGGTTTTATTCTAAGTCTCTAGGTCACCTACATTGAAGTGATGGTCACCCAATCAGTTTTGTGCCTTATATCAAATGAGATACTGCTTGGTTACCCCCATAACATTATTGCCATCACTATTCTAACATAGCCTTGTGGAATGAACACCACTAGAGATCCAAGAATTTGTGACTGGGATGTGTTTTACATTTCTCTCTTTATAGCATGTAGTGTATCGTCCTGTATTTCAAATTCAGCAGTGTAGGTACCAACACGCTATGGAGAAGCCATCTAGATTTCTCCCTGCAGTCAATTTTTAGAGTGCAACCTGAAGTTTTGGCA
Organism: Micromys minutus; assembly: GCF_963924665.1. Lineage (NCBI taxonomy): Eukaryota > Metazoa > Chordata > Mammalia > Rodentia > Muridae > Micromys > Micromys minutus. Next base: position 19,904,373 of record NC_137974.1, on the reverse strand, counting down.
GCAGCCAGGGTTGTTTATAGATTCCCATGGAACCCATTGAACATCAGCTCAACTAGATGTAACCAATTGTTAGTTTGAGAAGCTTCATTTGATCACAAAAAGTGATCAGATAAGATTCCTTCTTCTTCATAATTTGGTGCTTTTATTCATATTATTTTCAAGTATTTTTAGATTAGGAAGCTTACACTTACTAAATTTTCATATGACACCTCAATTGACCTTTAATTTTAATTTTTCCTCTCCATCTTCTATCACCCACAACTTTCCTCTTTCTCTCTGCTTGGTCCTCTGGTCAAAACCCCCATTGCTCATCAACCAATAACTCTCTGTTATATTTTCATTTATATTGAAATCTGTATGTCCCTCTTAATCACTTACTCTGTACCAAACCTTTGTAGTTTTCTGAAATGTAGCATGGTTATCATGGAATTAACAGAAAATATCTACATATCAGAAACACATACTCTATTTGTCTTTCTGAGTTGGAACTACCTCAGAATTTTTTTCTGGTTCCATCTATTTATTCTCAGATTTTATGGTTTCGTTTTTCTTAATGCGTTAACAATTCACCTTTGTAAAATTTACCATATATATTTTTAACTTATTCTACTGTTCTGGTACTCTTAGATTGATTTCAACTCCTGGGCATTATGAGTAGAACGACAATGAACATGTTTGAGCAAGTATCTCTATAGTTCAGTGAAGAAATCTTTGGGTTTATTTCCAAGAGTGGCACAGCTAGATCCTGATGTAAATACTTCTCCATCTTTCTGCTGTCCATAGTGACTGAATAAATCTGAGATCTACCAGCAATATATGATTGGCCCCTTACTCAACATCCTTGCCAGCATAACCTGTCATTGGTTTTTCTGATCATATGCATTCTGATAGATGCCACATGAACTCCTAAAGTAGTTTTGATTTGCATTTCTCTGATGTGCAAGGATCTCAAATATTTCTTTAAGTGTTTCTCAGCCATTTGAGAGAAATGCTCTAAGTTTTAATAATTTAAGAAAATATCTCATGGTAAGTGACTTTCCAGATCTGCTTTATTTCTTACAGTCTTATCTTCCACCGTGCTTATATGTGCTGACTGAAAATACATTTGTATTAGAAATGCTCTGCATTTTATCCTTAAAAATGCAAGATTTTCTCTATTGTTCTATGTACATGGATCTATTTCTTTATCACTACCTCTTTTCTCATCTAACAAGACTTTGAATCAAGCCACTAACTTCTATTTCACAGGAAAAAATGTAGAAGAAAATTTGAAATGTAACAGGAACATTGTCCCGCGCCACTGTCTCGCCAGCAAAACAGACATGGTACACAGGGATCCTTCTGCAGCAAAACTTTAATGGAGGAAGACCCCGAAGGGCAGAAAAGCACCCAGTTTTATACCCTTGAGGGAGGCAGGGGAAGCGTGTCTCTACCTGATTGGCTGCTCGCTGGTGGTCTGATGATTACACCCGAGATGGGCTGTGACTTTGGCTCCCCTTGCTCTTCACGCATGCGCTATTAGGTTGTTTGTCAGTTTTAGCTGACTCAGGGCCCCGGAAACCGGCGCCATCTTTGCAGGGCTTTGGCTGCAGCCCCTTACAGAGCATATATTTTAGCAGATTAGTGATGTTTAATTTTACCCTCTTTTTCAGCCACACACAAAAACTATACCTTCTTCAGCACAGAAAAAGGAAAGATGTTAATTAACATGACTCAAAGACAAAAAGAAATTATAAAATTCAAAGGAGAAGCAAAGACCTGTGCATCTATGCATATGATGGATATACTACTATTCATTCTTAATTATATTTTCAAAATTAATTAATTGTGTGTGTGTTTGTGTTTGACATTTTTATTTGTGACAGTCAGAGAAAATTTTGCTGGTGGTTTTTCTTCCCTCCAGTTTGTAGAACACATCGAATGGGCTCAAGTTTCCAGGCTTGGGGTCAAGTACACAAACCTACAGAGCCATCTTCAGCCTTCATTATTAGATCATTCCAAAAAATTACTCAAGGTAAGTACCAACTTGCTTTATCCAGATTTCCAGATATAGTATGGCTGTAGTAATAGGATCTTACCATCAAATTAGAAATACAGTGGGAGAGAAGAGATTGAAAGAATCAGTATATGTAGAGATTGATACAGCAGCAATTCATGTTTTAACTTTTTGAAATAAAACCCATCTAGACTAAAATCTATGAACGCTAAGTAGGATATCAATTTTTCCTGCATATTTAAGGATTGTTTATCAAAGAGAGTCATTTATGCTCTTCATTAATTCTTCCATTTTTCTGCAGTATGGTCAGTGGACTGGCCTTTCTTTCCTCATCACATCCAAGAGCAGACTGTTTTGTGGGATGGGTGTTGAAGACAATACTCGTGTGTATGCAGTGAGAAGCAGGTATCCAAGGAGTCACATTAGAAGAGAGGGGTTTTATATACTAACAAATTTCTTCTCATGCATAGTCATCCCATGTGTTATATCCTGTGCCCAATAGCACTTTACATGAATGTTCTAAAGACCTGGGGAATCCTTCCAAATGTCAATATGATCTGCCTACCTCTCTTCAAAGTTATTTGATTTGAACTAAGAACTTCTTCTGTCCTGTCAACATTAATGAAATTTCACAATTTATAAAGTTGACTTGTCCGCAGTCCCCACAATATTGGACAGGATTCTTTTCCTACTCTCTTTTCCTAAACCAACTTATCCATTTTTATTTCAAACATAACATCAATTATTGAAACATGGTCTTAAAAATTATACATATATATGTATACACATCTATATATGTGTGTATATAAATATTCATACACATAAAATAGCCTACTAATACAACACAGCATATGTCAAAAGATTTAATTTTTATTAATTAGTAAATACATATCTTCCTTTCATCAAATACCATTTAAAATTAAACAATGTTTTTAGAGTGCTAGATTGCTCTTGTGAATAAAAACTTAATGGCTGGAGAAAGAAAGGAGTAGAATCATTAGTGTTCTACTCAGGACAAAATGTTTTTGAGAACTCTGCCATTGGAAGGTTATAAAATATTCTAATAAGTAGAAATTTTACTCTGTCACTACAGTAAAATGTATCCAAACATCTTCTACCCATTTCAATGTTTAAATAATGATTTTCCTTGACTTTTTGAGATCATACAGATTAATATACTGAACTCTCTGACAGTACTCCTTAGGACATACATACAAGTGAAAATTGGCATTTGTTAGTTTTCATACATTTATAAAAAATACAGAGTTTGGTTTTATTTAGAAAACCAAATTCAATATAGGTTTAACTTTAAGCCTAGAAAGGGAACTAAATTCTTGCTTATCAATGCACATTTATAGAGAATGAATGTTGATGCTTCCCCTCATAGATGCAGGGATAGGGGGATGATAGAATAGGTGGATTATGGAGGGGAAACCAGGAAAGAGGATAACATTTGAAATGTAAATAAAATATATCCACTATTTTAAAAAAGAAAGAGAGAAAAAGAAACTGTACTGGTTAAAAATCAAAAAAAAAAAAAAAAAAAAAAAAAAAAAACCAAACAAACAAAAAACTCCAAAACAAAATAAAAAACAAAAACATGGATGTTTCTTCCAAACTGAAGTACAGTAAATTAATAATATCAACACCTAGAAAACCCATCATAACCTACTTTTGTGTTTGTTATTTTACCATTACATACCAAGGACAGATAGGGTTTATTTGTAATATACTTACTGTGTCACGTATTCACCATCCATAATGTGTCCATTAGGTTTGCATTATGCATTGTGACTTAAAATTTTATTTTCTTCATATTTATTTATCTAGTAGATGCTTCTTAATTCTTCTGCCGATTCACAGGATGCATAAAGGCTGTTGTGGACCAACCATAGCCATAATAGAAATAGAATATTTTATAAAATGCAAACTTCCAGTATATACCTCAAATCTACTTATCAGAACTAATCTACAGATGGGATGAAAGATAACTCATGTATTCATCAAACTATGAAGAGCTGCTACAGAATACACATCCTCAGCAGAGTTCAGAAGAGATGTAAATTTTTACCTTATAAGCAATTACCCAATAGGTACTAACTAAGGCTCTGAAGACTGATTATCTTGATTTAGTAACTTGCTTACTTTTAATAGCTTTTATACTAGTGCAAAGAAGAAGTCTGTATTTTAGTTGAATTTATTTGTAGATGGAGTTGAAATAATAATTCATAGAGCTTTAGAATATATTTAGTGTAGGTATTTTATATTAGCATGAGGGAAATGTGAAATTCTTCCTAATTATAATGTTTTATTTATTCAGGTCTTGATTATAACATTTAATGTTCTGTGCATGTGTGTATCTACACTGAATATGAAACCTGGACAAATGTTTATATAAGTACACTGTCCCATATATTTGTATATATGTCTTCCTTTATTGCATTTTGCTTTTGAGACATGATCCTATTTTAATAAATTAGCATTCAGAATCTACCTTTTTTTTTTTTTTTGTTGCCTCAAGTTGTATTCTAGGTACAGGCTAGAATATTTTGCAGTAATATTTTAACCCACAGACTCATTTCCACAGGTCCTGCCATTTAGATTTTTAGGATCCCATTGAACAATTCATGAATTATATTTATTTGATTCTCAAACATGCTCTGCCATGATTTTTCAGTTGCCATATCAGATTTGTTCAAATTAACAAGTGTATATACTCCTTGACACATCACCCATAATATTTTAATAAGGGAATTAATGAGATGTTTAACTATTTTATCTAGGAGAAGAAAAAGCTTGTACCAAAAGAACTTAGCCCTAGGGAAAGATTAATTATAGCCTAGAAAAAAAAATGAATAGTAATTTAAGTAGAAGTTATTTTAAGGTAGAGAAAACTTTAAAGTAATTTATTTCAAATGCTCTTATTGTCATTATAATGCTTCGAAATCAGAACCAGCCTACTCCACAAATTGTCAGGATCTTTTTATTGTCAGTTTATAATCTGAACTAAATGAATTCTGTTTAAAAAGCAAGTTTCTGATATTCCAATAATAAAGATTCTCCACCCTCTTTTATTTAATTCATTTCTTTTGGATTTTTTTCTACTCCAAGATTATTGTAGCTCACAAGCAATTCCATTCATGTTTGTGGTCTTCCTTAGTGACTTCGAAATTTACCTGTCTATAAAATGTATAGATTATGAGTTTAAGCAGGCATATTCAGTTGATTCATCAGCATTCTACTCATTCCTGTAAAAACAAAATAGAATGGAATTGAACAGAATAATTACAGTGATAAGTACACTGGATTATAATTATGAAGACTAAAAACGAGTACTTTGTGTTCAATGAAATAAAAACTATGGGTGAAGGAGGAGGCCAACAAGAGATTCTAATCTTTTATCTGGAAGGTGTCATATAAAACAAAACAAGACAGGATTTATGAAGGGAGGAGATTTTATTTGCATGTTTGACCAGAATTGAGAAATGTAAGTTGTTAGTTTTTCTCCAGATTGCCTATAAGCATTACAACTTCATACAAATGATGAAAAGAAAGCCCACCAGAAAATATACATATGCTGACAAAACTAAAAGTCAGTGTAAGAGTTCTTGGGGAAGTAGGTCTTTTTCTGATGCTAAAGGTTCAGTCTTGATTCTTGATTACTTTACAAGTGTTGTTTCATATGGTATTGCCAGGAACTTTCCCTTCTTCACAAGAGAACAGCTCAGCTCCACCCAGTTTTTCATGTTGCTGCTCCTACTCTCTTTTACTCCCCTCTTTCCCAAACACTGGAACCCTGTCACCAATGCATTCATTTTATTCTTCTAAGCAGTGTGCACCTCAGACTTAAAAATCCTATAGTTTTAGTGTGCCTCTTTGCATAGCTGTGTAATCTCATTTTTCTTTTAATGGATTCTACCTTGTCCTTAAACCAACAGGGAGGCTAATTAGAACAGAATCCCTTCAGGTATTATTTTGGTAGAGAATTTTAAGGAGTGTTTGTACTTCTTGGCTTTATGGATGACACCTTATATATAAAGACTGCCAGTTTGGGGTCACAAAATCATCTTCAGGTTCAGTTAGATCGATTCACATTAAAAGACATTTCTGCAAGTGGAGAAAAGGAATTAAGAACCTTCTGAGTTGATCAACAGTCTATTGACAAATTCAGTATTCTTAAATCAAGTTTTTTTTTTTTATAAAATAATAAAAAGCAACATAAAAAGACTGAATAATATAGTGGTGAGATACCTATTCAATATAATTTATTGTTGTCTGTGGTCTCAATTCTTCTACAGCATTTCTAAAATACAATCTAAAATCTAGTGTTTCAGGAAATCTTATAAACATAATTAAATCTAGAATCTGTTCCTAAACCCAGAAACCTTTCAGCCAAAATCGAAAAGAAAGTAGATCCTCATTGTTAATGAATATTATTGAGTTAATTTTTGATACACATTTTACTCCAGTCACTAAAAAACTGCAAATGCAGAAATTGCCCTTACTTTTTTACAACCAAGAAAATATATATATAGTCTTGGTATATATATATATATAATGTATGTCTGTGCTTGTATTTGTGAATTTTCTCTTCATTGGAAAAGAAAATGTATCATGTCTTTATAACAATATGCACTTTTAGAACTGGAAAACTGCTATCTGTAAACAAATGCTGCTGACCATTCACATAAATAAAATAATATATACCTGGGTTTCAGAAAAAGTATTTTTAAAACAGTACATGCTATACCATATTTATAACTTTGGTAATCTGAAAATTCTTAACAAATTTAAACAAGACTAAACACATTCTTTCCCACTGAGGCCAGAGAAGGCAGACCATCTAGATGAAATGAATCCAAAGAGATAGCTCCAGATCCAATTGTTAGGGAACCCACATGAAGTCCAAGATGGCCATCAGCTAAATATGTAGAGGTCTAGGTCCAGGGCATACATGCTCTTTGGTTGTTGGTTAAGTCTTTGTGGCTCTCCCCTTTGGCCAAAGTTACTTATTCTTCTGGTGTCCTTGACCCCTTTGACTCTCTCAAACTTCCTCCTGACTCTTCTACAATATTTCCTATCCTCCACCTAATGCATGGCTGTGGGTCGCTGCATCTTTTTTCATCAGCTACTTGATGGAGCCTCTCAGACAACAGTCATTCTAATAAAGCACTACTAAAAGCTTATGAAGTTATATCAGTGCTGACACATCTTTTTAGTAGATTACAGAGATTTAGATAAAGGTTAAGAGCCTATATTTCCTCCCAAAAGTCCTTCTGTGGCTTCCTTTCTATGTTACTTCTCAAGACAAAATGACAAATGTATGTTGTCATACCAGAGTGAGTGAGATGCCATACATTCTACACAAGTGTTCCTCTGCTAAGAGTGAATAATAGTGAACATCTTAATGTATGCACATCTTAGCAGAGAAGGAGTCAGGATGAAAGCTAAGGACACAGCTCTCAAAAAGAGCCACTCAAAGTTTTAAAAACTGAAATAAAGTTAACGACACATATTATGCTGAGGATTTGCAGACATTTCAGTATATCTTGAACACTTAACAAGCCTGTCTCTGTAAGGATGAAGCTGACCTTTGACAGGACACTGGAACTGCCGTCTGCTGATCTTGCTTACTTAAATTAATTCTCAAGACTTTGTTCAAAACACCTATTTGTCGGTTTGAAGAATGATTTCCCTGATCTGAGCCGGTATTATAAATTCATTAGATTAGAAAATTTCAGCATTTATACCCACTTAATGAAGAGGTGACATGAGTGTTGCCACTGTTCTTGCATAAATGTGTCTCAAGTAATTGTGCCTTTTAATTTCATATTATTTAGCTGTCAATAATGTTTGTGGTCCATTTGCCCTTATATTTAAAAAGGCAGTGGCCAAAACACAATACTATTTGAATGTGCAAATAAACATTTGTACTCTAAATTGTTTTTGACAAACCAGGAGTATATGTATTGGGAAAAATCTCTACAACTTAGATTCGTTTTCAGAAATACCATGAAACTTTAATTTAGCCAACATGATAAAATATAGTATATGAATCATAAATCATTATTTCAGATTTTATAGTTAATTTTCTGCATGTATGTTACATATATCTCCATGAAGCAAGAATATTACAGCTGGATGGAAGGCTTCCTTGTCCCAGTAACACGTGCTCTGAATTGATCGCTAACTTAAGGCTTTTCTTGTTTTCTTTGATCTCTGTGCTTGCGGGAGCACCCTTTGACTGACATCACCAGCAGGAGTGCCTCACTAGACTGAGTACTAGCCTGGAGACATACAAAGAAAAAAAAAAAAAAACCTGTCAGTTGAACATGACTGATCAAAAAGTGATTCTAAGCGACATATTTAAAATGGCAAAAGTTAATCAAAAAATGCCATTATCACTGCCAGGTAAATGAACAGCTACTTGAAACCAATGTGATTTGAAATGAGAGGAGAGGTTTTACAGTTCCATTTGAGCAGATAGACTAATACCATTCATATAATGTGAAAAATGTAGAAATCACCTTCAAGTAAGATCATTTATAATATTTATGCATTTTGGAAGATGGGTATTGTGTTGTTAATGATTTTACACCCTTGCCCTGATTTTCTCTTTGGAAAGCAACAAATAAAAGCTACCCTTACATGAGATCAAAAGGTTGACTATCAATCAGACATGCTTTTTCCTAACTCATCCATTATTTCATATTGAGGAACGAAACTCGTATTCTAACATCTAGTATTTTCGAACAGTCTGCCTTTAAGAAGTACTTTAAAGTGTGGTTTGTAGGTTAGCAATTTGTATTCATTCATTGGGATCCTTGCCAATGATTTGAGATAGCATCCTACTGCTACATTTAATTGCAGTTCCAGAAAGAAAGGATTAAGGACCATTATCAAAGACTAAGGAAGTGTTGATTTCTTCTCCATGACTCTACACCATGATCTGTCTGCACCATTATCTTTTCCTTAAGCACTCAAACATTGCTCAGCCTCAGCCTCTGTGGAGAAATGGATTAAAAATGTTAAGTAATCATTGTTGAGCCTAAGCTCCTTAGAGGAGAAACAGTTCAATATTTTCCACTTTTGAATTAATTCATGCAATCTTCTATGTGAGTGATATTGTTTCCATTTTGCAGTGGGGTGGCAAGCATCGTGACCTAGCAAGTCTCTCTCCTTCCAATTTCTAAGATTAAAGCAAATTTTAAAGACAAGTTATTTGTGCAGAAACACTTACACTAATGAAAGAGACTTGTATTGAACCCTGAATTTTCAAAGTGCAATTCCTAAGGGAATCCTAGTCGGTGTTTTATCCCCAGCACCTTCCTTCTGACTGGCTCTTTTGACTACTCAGCATTTTGTGTGTCAAGTGCATGGATTTCTCTCCCCTTCACTCTGCCCTTCTGGAGTCCTCATCTTCTTAACTGCGGTGAATTATTTGACTTGCCCTACTCAGAAAAGTCTCTTCTTCTGGTGTTTTTGTGCTAAATTCTAACCTGAGTTCAGAACATTTTACAGTTATCTGATTAAAACCCAGTGAAACTAAACACAGGGGAGAGTACAGAATATAAAATAGCCAGATAACCTAAAGGAGATCAATTTAAATCTGTTTTTAAGCTTATTAATAATGTGGGCTCTGCCTTCTTACTGCTTTAATGCACCTGCTGGGATTTGTAGCAGTAGGCCAGCAGGAATGCTTCCGTTTGATATGATGAGTTTTGGAGCAGCCCAGTCCTCCATCCTGAACACCTCCCAACTTAGGTTTCTCACTTTTACTTCTTTGAATTCCCTTCTGTGTTTCTGATTCTCCCTGAGCACTTGTTTCTTCTCTTTCTCAAAGTTCAGTACCTAGTCGGCAAGAGCAGCAGGGATGGCTGCATTTCTTGCCCTATTAAAGACATCATATTTAATTCAGAGAATGCATGTTATTTAAAACAATATTTAACATTCCATCACTTGCATATTAACTTACATTTATTTTCCTGATTTTTTTCCTAAAAGTAAGCAACAAAATGAATCTGTAAATAAAGAAAATGACCCATTTTTCTCTTCTAGTATCATGCTTTTCTTTAATTACATGCTTTCTTGCAGTATTAGGAATAAAAAAAATTCTAAGGAATCTTCAGATTATTGAATGAAGGTGTTTGCCTGCAAGACTAACTGCCTGAGTTCAGTTCCTGGTACATATATAGTAGGAAAAAAACATCTTCCTTGAATTGTCTTCTATGCTCTCTGTGATGTCTCTGTAAGGTATGGACACTTACATACTCACACATGCACATGTATATAAGCATAAACATACACACACACATAAGCACACATGCATACACAAAGACACATACAAACACATACATACATGCACATACATACATATGTGCAGACATTCAGGCACTATTCCAGAAATAATTAATTAATTAATGTAAAGAAAATTTAAAAGCTTCTAGGCCCAGCAGATGAGTCAGCTGTTAAAGTGTCTACCATGCAAATTTGTGAGCCTGAGTTCACCTTCCCACATACCATATGAAATAAGGCGTGCAGTATAACTCTCTCAAATGAGAAATTTTAATCTTAACACCTAATGAAAATAAACTGGTAAATAGTGAATCTCTGGCTTCCATATGCCGATGTATACAAGTATACTTAAAAGTACACATGTATACATTCACATCAACATATACATATCTGTCACATGGGTATGCAAACATATACTTAGTCACAGGCTTAGTATACAGGCATATGATATTGCTATGATTCAAATATGAAGGACATAAAAATATCAGCTGATATAGCAATTAAAATTTAAAAGGAATAAAGGTTTTCAGGACAGTGTAAGTCACATGATTATACAAGTTCTCTATTGGATCCAAATAATGTGTAATACCTTGCATTTGTCATAAGCAGAAATGCTTTTCCAAAAGTAAACAATGGTCTCATTCATCACATTTGTTGTTATTTGATCATGTGTATGTGACTTTTGTGTTGGCCATAGTGAAAAGGGCTTGGAACAAAAATCACCATGAAATGCTAGTAGTAACTTCATGTAACTCAACAGTAAACTTTGTTTATTCAAGAGGGTAAAGAAAAAAAATCAAGTGCTGTGCTACTCTCAAATAATATTTTTGTTATTTAGTTAGTTATCAACAAACAAAATTTATTTCTAAAACATTTGTTAGATTAAAATTGTTAGTGCATATTGTTTGCTTATAAAATATTTAAACTTTATAACATCTCTATTTTGGGATATTTAGAATAATGTGTATGCAAAATATAAACAAAATTTAGTGATATACATAAGTCCTTCTGAAAGATTGAACAAATTCTGGTGATAATATATTTATATTATGCTACATCTAGATGTCCTATGTCTTGTTTCATAGAAAAAATATAAGCTCGGCATGTTTCAGTGAATGTCTGTAACATGTTCTTTTAGTTTGACTTCCATCAGCATCAATGTCATTAAAAAAAATCTGTCATTCAAAACGCTTTTGTGTTCAAAGCCTATAAAAATTAAGAACATGATTTCAGAGAGAAAAGCACTATCCTATGGGACCACTAGAAACATTTCTCAATTTGGCGGCTACATTGAAAATCCAACTCACACTCTATAAATTTTGTCCTTGAAATGGACCTTCATGTTAACAGCTGGCGCTCAATTTGGTCATTTCTAAGTGGGTTATCAATGTATCTACATACATAATGAGAATTCTGATAAAATAAAATATAGTAAATAACATATAGATATATCCCTGACATATATAGAAGAATAAATGTGTTCAAGGGTGCCCATAATGAAGCTACTGTCATTAGGCTCAATGACACCACAGTTTAATTCTCCTTCCATGTACTCCATTATTACTATACAACTGTTGCTTAGATAATGTACACACAAACAGTGTAGGGCCCAAACACAGAAGATATTCCAAAAGGCAAGAACATATATAGTTTTTGGTCCTGGTTGTAAGTCTGTAATCATCTAATAATTAGCCAGAATTGGTTTATGTATTTATTTGGAAATCACATCCTAGGTATTATGGAGCTCTCATGGAAAATAGTGTATACATTTAAATGTTTGTAACTTTTAAATTTTTTAAATAAACATTTTTTTAATTTGGTTATTTATATGTAGTGCATTATGTTTTATTTTCTCGCATCTACTCTCTTTTAGGTCGCTCCAACTCTTGCTACCTCACTTCCTGTCTGACAACTTCCCTTCCTGCATTCATGCCTGAGCACATCTTGACCTTCATGAACTATAGATCTAAGAAAAAGACACTATGTACCCACTTTGATTTCTCATTTTGATCATCCATACATTATATCCCCAAGAGAAAGCACTTTTGTTTGGCCATATATTGTTTGCCAATTGTGCACATATTCAAAAGTAGACTACCAAGGATATGAGTCCATGATGTGTCAGATTTTTAGAAGCTTGGGTAGCAGGCAGCTATAGAGATGAATGCTGATAAAAAATACATTAGACCTTGTCTAAGAAAACAAAAACAAAATAAAAAATTAGACTAATGAAAATTAACACTTAATCTTTACACACATTTTTCTTTAACTTCAGTTCTCAAAATTAAAATGTTCACTAAGATCTGGGTGCCTCCTTTGAGGCT
>NC_137974.1:19621758-19886758 GCF_963924665.1 Micromys minutus | reverse complement strand
ATATGTTTCCACAGTAATTTGACAGCCAATGTTGTTGATGATGGGAACTAAAATTTACCTTCAAAATATTTTTTAAACCAGATGCCTTCATGGTGACATAACTGTTTTTTAATGAATCATGACAAGCGTGGTGTATTTTATACATTTCTGGAGCTGTTTTTGGTTGGGTTCCAGATAAAAGTGACTTTTAAAATGTTTTCTCTTGTTGTTAGATAATAATACCAAAAGTATGGTCCTTTAGTTTTTTTTTTTTTTTTTTTTTCCACATTGATACAAAGTAAGAGTCAGCACATGGTAGAAGAAAGCAGTTCCTAGAAGATCTGAAATGTTCAGCTTAAGTAGTTCATTAATCAGACAAGTCACTGCACATACAAGTATTGAACGGAAAAACAAGCAGTCTAACAAAACTCTGTATTTTGGCCATGTAAAGATAGTGGACTAAGAAATGGACCTCTGGTTGAGCCTTTTGCAAAGAGGATTATTGAGACCCTAACAAATCAGGTCTCTCGAACATTTAACGTGAGTCTTTTCATGTTACCATGGCTTAGTCAACAAGCATTATTGATTTTACAGTACTGCAGAGAAACTGTGCTGTGAGTGAACAAAGAAAGAGGTCGTTGGCTATGACAAGTGAAATATAATAGAGCTGAAACATTCATCCTGACGAGGAAACAAAATGAATCTGTGTCATCCTACAGATGAGGTCTAGAGTAAAAGATAATTTAGAGTCTGGATCTAATGCTATAGCTAGTTCGACATTAAAAGATACATATGAAAAGAATGAGGTGCTTTGTCTCCCACTCAGTCTAGACAAGGCAGCCATTTAGTAGAACATGCCCCCATGTACAGGCAACAGCTTTTGAGATACCACATTCCAGTCCATATGAGAAGGGAGGCCTACTTTCAGCTCATGTATGTTCTTCAGTTGGTGGTTTGGACACTGAGAGCAACAAGGATTCAGGTTAGTTGAGTGTGTTGGTTATCCTGGAGTTCCTTCCTCTTCCAGGCTAGCAATCTGAAGTACTGGGATGGGGAGGGATACACAGGGGGTCCCCACCTGCTTGGAGTAGAAGGCACTGGGGAATGGGGGAGGGATTGTGGCAATGGACTATAGAGAGCAATATTTAAAATGAATGAGTTTTAAAAAATGACACAAATTTAAATCCAAACATTATTTTTTCATTTGGAGGCTTTTCTTCAGTATTTGCCCTTAGAAAAATGAGAAAAAAAGACTAACTTTATCACCAAATCCCTAATATATATTATACAGTTGTGTAGATAGCTAGGAACAATATTCTATATGATGTTAAGCCTATGATGCAGTTAAAGAGTCATGAAATTGAAACATGTGTCAGCAAGGTAGATTACATATAGACAAATACCAAAGGAGAGCTCATATGAAAGTGACAGTATTAAAATAAGTGTACAATTTTTAAAATGACAATTAAATGAATACATAATAGCAATTAGACATATACAAGTCCTAGAAAATGATTTAATATGTATATGTTTGATATTTATGTTGGCTCTACTCAAAAAACAAAGCAGAAGGGGAAGGAGGAAGAGAAGAGGAAGGAGGAGAAAGAGAAGAAGAAAGGGTAAAAGAAGAGCAATCAATGTACATCCATCTATCACTTTGCTATTCCTAAGACAATTTTTTTGGGAAATAAATGGTATTGGAAAATAGTTATATTGGTTCACAGCATCATAGATTTTTGTCCATGGACATCTGGCTTCATTGCTCTTAGGTTGATGACAAACAAAACCACCATAGCCGAAATGCAGGCCAGAGAGAAGCTGCTAGCCTGGTGGCAGCCAAGAAACACACAGAAGGAGAGAGAATTAAATGTTCAGTCATTGGCCTCTGACCTTTTTGGAACCAGGCTCCGCCTTCTCATTTTCCATTCACCAAATAATTCATCAGTGGATGTAAGTATTGAAGAAGTTAGAAGCCTCATGAAGGAGAATGAAGGGAGAATAAACATAAAAAATTAACTTAAAAGAAGAAAGAGTAAGAAGAGTAGGATTTATGGTTCTGTAGTGTTGACAGCCAGGTAAAAATTTGTGACAGTTTAAAAAAAAATAGTTGATATATCTCTGCACTAATTATAGCAAGTATTTGGAGTAATTTCTAAATGCAGGGAAAAACAAAATCAAGAACATATATTTAGGTTTAAGTATAAATATAAACCAGATAATTCATCAAGGAATTATATTAAGGCTTAAAATGCATTACCTAATCATTTGTATATTACCATTAAAATAATCTGTGTTTCAATAGAAATATCTACACACATTTCAAGTCAAAGTTCTTTACGAGTTTCACCTTTGCTCAATTCCATGGAAGGAACTTGACTAAGCATTACATATATTATATATTTGGCTATTAAATACTAAAGTCAAGCTTAAATAACACATGCTGTATTTATTCTTTGTGGGGAAAAATAATCAAGCCATTCAATTTTTTAATATATCAAAGCAAACTAAGAATTAAATAAATAATCCAAAAACGAAACCATACTACTTAGAAAGTGCAAGTGTTATGACGACTTTTCATTGTTTCTATCAAATCTCTGTCATTGTCTGAGCCATGTTTCTTCATGTCACAACTCTTAACCAGTGTGCCTACTGACTGATGCCCTGGTGGTAATTTTGTGTTTTTTTCATTTCCTTCCCGAGAGGAGGTGATTTGAATTCCTTTCAAGTCTTTGATAGTCCTACAGCCTCTGTTATACAATGAAGCTTTCATTCAGCAAGTAAGCATTGCAGCCCCTTTGCGAATGATGCATGTCATGGAAAGTGATACCCCACAGATACAGACATCTATCTACAACATTCAAAGCCAAAACCTATAAGTAAAATTAACTGGCCTCATTAAGTCAGAGTTAATTAGAGCTCCATGAGTTACCATAGTCTAGACTAGCAGAATAAGAATTTATTTGAGTTCTGTTCTCCAAATGTCATGGTTAAATATTAAATGCCACCACATAGGCACATGAGTTTGGATATGCAGTGCCTAAGTGCTGTTGCAGAGCTTGTAGAACATTTAGGAGATGGCAGAATAGTTGGAGGGAGTGGGTCACTTGCTGATAGGGTGTGAAAGCAATAGCCTGTTTCTTTTCTAGACTAAACTTTTTATTTCTTTGTTCTAGAAAGTTAAAAGGTATCAACACAAATTGCCACCTATCACTATTCCTCTCTCAATATGCTGGAATGTATTCTTGAACTTTCACCTATAATAATACTCTCTTTCTTTAAATGGTTTGTCTAGTTACTCTGTTGTAGTGATAAAAAATAACAGCCCAGACTTACTAATTATAGAACACATCCATGATTGTTATGTGATGCTGGTAAGTTTGGAATGGCTTGCTATGCAAAAAATTGTCCCCAAAAATGAGGTTAACAGTCTTTTGGTGGTTTTTCTAGTCTCGTACATCTTGCCTATTAAATCTATTTTTGAACTCCACAATTTCAAAATATCTTTAACAAAATTTATCTGCAGATTGATACCCATAATGATGCTGTATTCAGTTACCATATGCACATGGAAAAAATAACAGCTGCTCCATGATGATATTCCAGAATCTCCTGGAAATATGATCTGGGAATATCACATCCAGATATAAATGTAGAATGATACCTCATTTTGGTTTATGAACTAAGAAATAACACAGAATTATCTTAGTTTTCACTATGAAGTTCTGGTAGTTGGCACCTGCAATGGTACACATATATATATTTGGCAAATCAGTCTTGATGTCCTAAAGGACACGAAATTTAAACTGGTGTAAAGCCATGAAAAGGCTAGTTTTAATGGACTAAAATGAAAATGACAACTTTCTAAATTGCCCTTTTCAGTAAAGTGACTCTGTACAATAGAACCCTGCTACTTAACCTTGAGATGGAGATTTAATGTTACCTATCACTCATTATGTAACAGTAAATAGATATAAAACGATGTGGGTAGTGCTGTTTCTTCACATGCTTTTCATGGATTCCAAGCCTAATACTATTTGGTTCTGAATTACTGGTGAAATGGCGTGTGAACTTATATTGCCAGAGTTTTGTATTGAGAGACACTATGAAGAGAAAGGATACTGATAATATCCGTCTGTGGCCAACACACCTGTGATAGAAGATGATCAAATTTTGTAAAATATAAACCAATATTTCTCTTTCTTTGGAATTTTCATTATGTAAATTTAATGATAATTGAATAACAGGCTAAAGATTAAAGATAACCCTGCCTTTTATTTCTCACTTCCACCTCTAAAAAATGAACTTTAACTGCTATGCTGAAATCATCATAAAGAGATGAATAAAGTCAATGACTTACAATTATTATTTAAAACATAAATGTTATATCTTGAGCTAACATTTATTTTTAAACAAAGTAATGAACACAATTATGACAAATAATATGTAATTCACACTTGTATAAGAAAAAACATACATACTGAATATAAACATTTTATTTATATATATTATTTATATTATATATTTCATTTATATTTATATCTCAACTATAATAAGACCTAATATTCATATTGTTGTTCAATTCTATTAAAGACCAAAACAAACGAACAAACCCCTAGAGATTGTTTAACAATCTGTTGCCTAGATTTTACAAAATGAAGAAAGCCATAAGGAATGCATACCTACCACAAATCACTTGTAGTTTCATCAATAAATCTGTAAAGGAAAAAGCTGAGTTTATTTCCCTTATTACATGATGGTAAAAGAGACATGTGTGTGCCAAAATTTAACTAATTAAAAAATGTCACTTCCAGCTGTATTGAAGAAAAAGTTTTTTGCAAGTCCTCTTCCAGAATACACATGACAGACAATAACACTTGTCTGTTGAGCAACAGAATTGTTGCATATCAATACTGTGGTCTTTACTTTCAGGCTACTTATAATGGTTATGATTCTTCAAGTAACAGTGAATAATCTCGGGGATTCACAGTCTTTCCCTTCTGTCACAAGTGAATGTTACATTATAATGGCAAAATGACTTCAATTGTCTTTCATACAGCTCATGAATGTAAAAAGAATCAAAGCAATTCATATAAGGACCAAAAAAAAAAAAAGAAAGAAAGAAAAACAAAGCAGAGAAAATAAACAATGGTAGTAAAAATTCTAAGATAGAAAAAAAACTTCACAAAAGAAACAAACTTACTTCCAAATGTTTATAAATTAGTATGTGTTCTAAATTTGTAGAAACAGTATCGTATAAGACATATTGTCTAAAGGGATGTCTTTTACAATATTCTGTTTATTTTTTCTCAGTGTGATGGCTTAAAATATTCAGAGTGAAAGACACACTTAATAGGAGTTTTGAAACACAGTTAAGATTTTTCTTACCTCTATGAGGAATATCTATGATTGAGTTTAGTTTAAAATATCAGGCTGAGTCAATTTACATTAGACAAGCATGGAGTGGAGAATTATTTGGGTATGTTTTATACATATCACATTAACAACGTTGCCAATAAGTGTGAGGAGCTGTCATTGTGATTCCCATAGAAGCAAGTAGTTAGCAGAAGATAGTATATTCATCACATTCTGTTAAAATGGACAAAGGATTGTATTGTTAGAAGTACAAGGCATTTATCTAATTCCATATTTTAAGGAATGTGATGTAAGGGACAAAGCATGCTGTGATTTCCCTTTGGTCAAATCCTACCCAAGTCCAGATGCATCAAGAATAAGATGAATACACAAAGGAATACAATGCCAGACCCATTTTCAGTGATGAACCATAAACAATATTAAATTCCCTTAGCAAAACTCAAAATGTTAACTTTACCTTAAAAAATGTAGGGACATCATGGTCTGGGAAAATTGCTCAATCAGTAAAATATTTGCTACTCAATCAGGAGAAGCAGGGTTGTCTGGTGCAGTATGATGTGCTTCCGTCTGCAGTCTTGAAGAAATTGGTAGAAACAAGAGAATGCTTGCCTGCCTAGCCAGTTGGTAAGCTCCACCATTAGTGAAAACTCCTGCCTCATAATATAAGATTGAGAGACTGAGGACAGTACTTGATGTTGATTTCTAACTTTGATATGTGCTTGTATTGCATTGAATTGTGGATTGACACATTTTTTTTTTTCTGATTCAGCATGGCAAACAGATAACAAATATATGGAAAGTGTTGGGAAATGTTAAGTGTAGGGTGCCAAACAGCATGGAACCCTCTAAGCTACACAAACACATAATTGTGTAGACAATGTTATGTGAATGATTGCTCCAATATCTGCATTTGAAAACTACAGCAATAGTTAAGAAAGCCATTTGTTTTCAAGAAAATACAAAGATACAACAGTTTTCCAATAACATTTCACTAAAATTGACATGATTTTGTAAGAAAAGGCTTGTTTTTTTAATAATAAATCATTAATAGCATAGATTTTATTTGGGTTAATCTAAAAAATAACACACATATTGAGTCAAAGAACTAAAAGTAAACTTACTAGAAAAGAGTCACTGTGTCTCTCCAGAGTGCTTACTTGGCATTATATATATATATATATATATATATATATATATATATATATATATATATATATATATATGTTTAAATCATCCTTAGGAATCATTATTCGCCTATGTGATATTTTCATTATGTTTTTTTTTTCTTGACACTTGCAATTCTTCTAAGAGAGTGAGAGGTATGTTCAGGAGCTTGGGAATGGCCACCATCATACTGCTTTTTAAATATATATTTATTTTTTAATAATTTTATCATTTTATTGCATATTCTCTGTAATTACATTTCAAATGCTATTCCCCTTTCCTCCACTCCCACCCCTAACCCCTTCCCTTGCTTCCACCCACTCTCAGCTCAGTGCCTTCATGTTTCCCTACACTGGGCAAATGAGCTTTTATTTTACCAAAGGCCTCTTCTCCCATTGATGCCAGAAAATGCTATCCTCTGATACATATGCAACTAGAGCCATGAGTCCCTCCATATGTACTCAATGATTGTTGTTTTAGTCCCTGGGAGCTCTGGATGGTTTAGGTGGTTGATAATGTTGTTCTTCCCATAAGGTTGTAACCACTTTCAGCACCTTCAGTCCTTGTTACTAAAGAAATAATTTAGTTAATTTATTTTATCCTGCATGATATAACATACTAAATTTGGGAGAACATTGATGACCACTTAAAATAAGTGAGAGATAAGAAATAATAACTAGAGAGAAGACACCCCAAAAATTTAAACTGCTCTACACTGTCACTAGTTAGAAAAGTGTTTTACAAAGCTGTCATCGTCCTTGAACCACAGGAATCATTCACTTTCTTCTCTTGATAATTTCACTTTTTGACAAAAATTATATCCTAGCTCTCTAATCCTGTATTGTAAGCTTGAGAGTAACAAAAAGCTCTCAATATTGCTGTTGAGTTCAGAAAAACAACAAACAAACAAACAAACAAAACCCCAGAAAACTATAAACAAAGTGTTGCCATCCAACAGTGAAATTTCCCCTTTTCAGTAGCACATGAAATGCAGTAATAATTTTTTCTAATCATTTTTCCTCAAACTCATACCATGGAATAATATAATGGTGCTCCCAGTATACACTGAAGATGATTAAAGATCCTAACCAAATGTTTTTCTAACAAAATATATTTGATGAAATTTTCTAGACAACATATTGGAAGCACACTATCAAATCACTCTCAAATGGTATAGACCCAGAAAGATAAATAATGTTATAAAAGTGGAAAAGAGTAAAAGTTCATATTAGAAATATTTCCTACATAATATGTATCTTTCCCAGGTGTGCTAGAAAATATCAAAAATGGATTGTATAGACTTGTGGTCCTTCTTTGGTAATAGTGACTATATTTGACTGGTTATATTTTTAATTGAGAAGCAGAAAATTAAAACATTTGAACTGAAGATCTCTGATTTTGGATTGACTGTTAAGAGTCCAAAGAATAAAATAAGGTGAAGGAATGTTTTCCTCAAACATGTACTGAATGTGATACTGAAAATGATATTTGAAAAAGGCTTCTAAGTATAATAAATGATTTGTCACAGAAGCTATCAGGCTACACAGTTGGGCTAAATGAAGATGTATACATTTTTTGTCCTCTTATTCCAATAGATATCCAAAGCTTAAGAAAACAAAAAGAAAATACTTTTAGAAGGAACATGTTAAATTATACCTTAAATTTATACCTTACAATTATCACATGGACCTAGGGATCATTACATTTATAGCCTGCAGACCAATTACAAGTGTTCATCTTGTGTCTGCACATCCTTGTCTTTAAAAAATCCATAAAGTAACTGCTTAAGGGGAAAGTGGGATAGTGGAGACACCTGCATGAGAGCGTACTGGAAGAATGGGCAGGCCTGGTATTTGGTTTTAAAGTAAATAAATAGATTAATTTTTAAAAATCTAGAAAAATATTAATGCTATTAAGGAAAAAAAAAACACTTGATTATTTCAATGCAGATTATCTAGGCATGTTCTCAGATCAAAGTACCCATTTCATAGGTTGTGATAGGACTGTAGGCTAAAAGCAGCAAAGTGCTTAAATATATTTCATGCTAACCTTTAGAATACTCAATGTATAAGACATTTACAGTCAGTTAAAAATGCTAACATTATGATAAAAGAGTAGTACATTGTCTGCATAACATTCAAAGTAAATTTAACAAAGAACATAAAATAAAATCTTTGGCTGTGCTGATGAACAAATACCTCTCCATTGTAGACTCTGCACTTGCATAGATGGAGTTCAGTTGCTAACTTTTATATCATGTGGGAAAACCGACTCCACAACATCTCTACCTTCTTGCTCTTAATTTCTCTCTCTCTCTGCATGCATGGACTTGTACACACATGCACACACACAGTGAGTGAGAGGGGGGGGGATAGAGAGAGAGAAATTGTGCTGCTCTGACTTTTAGCCTGTTAGTTGAAGTCTCAGGAAGAAAAAAATGACATCTTGAAAAAGTAAATTTAGCATTTATTTCTAAATTGTAAAATATTTTTTATGAAAGCTCTCTAAGAAAAATGTGGGGAGGATCCTAAGTGGGAAAAGTGAAATTCACAATCTTTTCTTTGCCCTCAGTATCCAAACATCTTCCAGTATACATGGTCACACAGTGAAATGTTCATCACAAGTTTACACATAAATTCAAATCATAAATCTAATAAGTTTACAACAGAAAATGTTAACAATGTGCATATACATTAAGAGTAGTTATTTGGCTAAACATTTATCACCAGTCACAGGTCTACAAGCTCATGAAGAGTTAACAAACATAACTAAGTTGTTACTGAAGTTTTATATAGATAAATACAATCAACATTTTACAACTTTTTCAAATGTGCTCTGAGTAGGAGAAGCAATTAACTAGTGACATAGAATGCCAGAGTGTTCAGTGAAGTTTCTTTATTAGGAAGGACCTTAAAGTTGTTGTAATTTTAAGAATTATTATAAGATCATCATTAATAATTAAGAAGCCATCTATTTATCTACATATAATCGCTAAGAGACAGTATACCTTTATAGTTCTGCAGAGATCTGCTCAAAAGGATGAGCTAATACCTAATGATTGTTATATATGATTAGTTATAACAGAAAAGTATATTAATAGCAGGAAAGTTTTTTGAAAATAATTCTCTCCTGGGTCTTGCCTATACGAAGAAATCATTAGTGGATTTTTATTTCGAAGCAGACTTATCTCTAGAAGATCACCAGCTCTAGTTTTTAACTTGTCCTTTGATGGCTCCTGACACCACAGATTTAATGTTTTTCACATACTGCTCAGTGACTTTTATAGTTATTAGTTTTAATTAAATATTAATTAGAGGGGTTAAATTGATTGCTCAGTGGTTAAGAGCACTGACTTCTAGAGGATCCAAGTTCAAATCCTGTCACCAGTATGACAACTTGGAACTCTCTTTAACTCCAGTTTCTTGGAGTTCTGTGCTTTAATCTGGCCTTCATAGGCACCACATGAACATGGTACATGTATACATATTCAGATAAAACACCCGTACACATAAAAAATTAATTCTCATTCAAATCTAAAAGTGTTAATTGGATGCCAATGGTGTGTTAATTATATTTATCTTAAAATATAAATTAATAGTACATTCTGTGGTACATGGTTAGAATATAGATAAGAAAGGATGTATTTCAATGGAAAGCAACAAAATGAATAGTTACCTGGAAATAATTTTTTGTAAACTGTAAATCATTGTGGTGTTAAGAAGATTAACTTCAGCAATAAGAATAGAAACTTAATATCAAAGTAATTAATATGCATTTAAAATCATCTCTCATAACCTAGCTTTTAATTTTGCACTTTCAGTTATAAATACAATACTTAACTGGTAGAAATATTTTGTCAAATGTCTGGATAGTTGACAAAGGTAGTGTTAATAAATTTTTTAGATGATGATATTTTGCTCTTCTCCCAGTGATCTCCATGGCTGCACTGAATACTGGACAAATTAGCTTATGGGGGAAAACATATTATTTGGTTCATAGACTACCAGGTTCTGCTTCAAGATCACTTGCCCCATTGATTTTAATATGGTAGGAAAGGAGCACATGACATCATGAGCAATTTAATTAACAGGAGAAAATGTTTTTTTTTTTTTTTTTTTTTTTTTTTTTTGTGGGGCTAGAGAAAGGGTACAGTCCTTAATAACGTTTATTATAGTTTTGAAGATCCCAAGTTCCATGTCTAGCTCCCACAACAGGTAGCTCACAACATTCTGTAACTCACAACACATCAGTACTACACATTTCTATCATGAGTGTTGAAGGATAAAGACTTCAAATATACCAAGACTTTGTTGTTGATTGTGAGGCAAACATAGTTGTTTCTTGGTGGTGGTTTGTTTTGTTTCTCTGTTCAACATTCTCTATCTTAAAACTCACTCTCTAGACCTGTATAAAAGAATTGTTGAATACTTAAAAAGTAGTTTAAGATATCAGCTTTGATAACTAATATTTAACTACCTTAAAAAGAAACCTAAGAAACATTTATTGTCTCTTATTGCTCCCAAGAGTAAACAATGTTGTGCGAGTTGGGTACTTTTAATTCAGAGGCTATAGTCAACATTCACCAATAGAATGGACTCATGCAGCTTTGTATGAGCTTCACATTTCTCTTATATTATACATATTGTGACTAGTAGTTATTATCTTCTGCTACAGTTCATATTTTGAAATTTAGTTTTCCTTTTAAAAATGCTGTTTGGCATCAGGATATGTACATTCCCCACTTGCCAACTTCTATTGTATTCTCTGATTTTCTGAATGTTATGAATCCCAGCCAAACACCCAGAAGTACTGCACTCAGGTCAGCACCAGAGAGTTATACCAGTTAAAAGTACCCTGGGGAAAAGAGAAAGCTGCAAGCACACTTGCCCCTGAAGCATGACTCTGATCCTGAGGACATTTTTCCAGAAGCACAGTTGTAAACTATTTGCACTCTTTTGTCTTTTCTTTTCTATTTTTTTTCTTTTTTAAATTTTTGGCCATAAAAATCTTGAATTTTTTTCTGAGTTTTCATTTTTTTCTGTACTTCTGGTGGTTGCTTCATTGTGGTGGTATCAACATCAATAACCCCCATAGGCTTATATATTTGGATACTTTGTCGTCATGGAGGGGAGCTACTTGAGAGACATTAGGAGATCTGGCTTGAGTAGAGGAAATGTTAATTGTTGTGGCCTTTGGGATTTCTATTGCTTAAGCCAGACCAGTGTCTCTCTCTTCCTGCTGCCTGTGGATTGGAACTAGTGCTCTCAGCTGCAATTCCCCAGTAACATGTCTGATTGTGTCCTGTCAGTGTCTGTGCCATTAAGGTAATGGGCTAAAGCTCTGAAACTAAAACAAGCCAAATTAAATGCTTTTTAAAATAATCATTGTCTTGGTCTCAGTGTCTTGCTATAGCCATAGAAAACTGGATAAATTACCCACAGAAGACTGTGACATATATAAAGTTCTTTGGTCCATTAGAGATGACAGTCTTGTTGAAAGTTAATTTTCTCATTTACATGAGATCTTCTACCAAAATTCATGAAACACTTGTATCTTATTTGTAGAAGACACTGCTGTAGATTGTCCTGAAGCTGTTTGTATTTTAATGTTAATTCGACTTTCCCAAGAAGAGTTGCCTAGTCACATACTTTTGAGGTGAATACATCTGAATCTTCCCCTTTTAATTACTAAAATAAAAGAAAACCAGTGACTGGGAAGTGAGAGGGAAGTGGAGAGGGGGGGTCTGAGGAGATGAGAGGAAAAGGGGG
This sequence comes from Micromys minutus, assembly GCF_963924665.1. Classification (NCBI taxonomy): domain Eukaryota; kingdom Metazoa; phylum Chordata; class Mammalia; order Rodentia; family Muridae; genus Micromys; species Micromys minutus. The sequence goes on along the minus strand of NC_137974.1, from coordinate 19,874,474 downwards.
GATCTTTGCAACAAGGAGAGTCACAAAAACCAGCTAGATGCAGGTGCGATTGATTGGCACTAAATAGCTATGAACATTCACAATTTTGTAGGTCTAATATCTCATATAGAAGGACAGTTTGTATCTTTGTCTATTTGATGTAATCTTGTGTAGAGGGTTTGTGGATTGAGAGTTGAAAAAATAAACCTGTATGAAAACTATTGGGCTGTAGATTTATTTCTGTGTTAAGTCTTGCGGTAAACGAAGACTCCAGGTTGCAGGTGGAAAACAGGCAGAGGAAAAACACCAAGGGAAGGGAGTTGCACAGACAAAGTTAGGTGGTGGGGGTGGCTTGGACCTGGTGGTGGCTCAGACTGGGCAACATAGTTCATACCAAAACAATCCTGGTGAGTGAGATCTCAGGGCCGATAAAGAGATACACCATTTAAAAAATATTTACTAAAACACAATGTCATAATTGATATAAGAACTCCCGTCACATCTCCTTCTGGCTACTTAATCAAGTATTCAATCATTTTGTTTCTCAGCTAGAAGATACTCCCCAGTGTTGTGGTCTGATAGTAGGAAGTTACTCCTATGAAAAATCTTCCCATGGAGCAATCTTTTCAACTTCATCATTATTTGAAAAATATAACCTTGAAAAAGGAGAAAAAAGAAGAAAATGACAGGCATATGTGGCCATAATAGTGAGAGTTGAGATGATGAGAAAAGAGCAGATGAGGAGTTCAAGAGATGGAAAGGACAGTAGCGTTGCAGAGGCAAAGTGACAAGAATACTGTGGGTTCTGTAGAGCTGAATAAGAGAAACTATTTGTTCTCAAGCCTGGGAGTGTTTCAGAGAGATGCCAATCATGAAAAGTCAAGAATCCTAGACATTTTAGGCTCAAGTCCAGTAGATAGAACTTGTTTTCACAGGATAAAAGTTCCAGCAACATAAGGTATTGATTTCCGAAACTTTCTGAGGTATAAATCCCAGAATCTGAAGCAAGAACTGAGATTGTAGGTGTCTTGTTATAGTTTGCTGCACTGTTCAGTTATGAAGATCTCAGTAATACAGAGGCTTCTAGGAATCAGAAGTTGTAAGATAAAGGCCCAAGACAGTAGCTGGTAGCCCAGTGCTTATAGAATCACAAAGTGACCAGTTACAAGAGTTACTACTCTCAGATTTTATTTTAATTAAAAAAATAAAGTCTTCAGGCAGCTCAGAATGGTCAAATTTTCCCCTCTCCTAACTCCTAGTTTCTCCCCATCTACATCCCCACCCAAAATCATGCTTTTTCTTTCTTCTTGCTCTATATTAAATGAACATGCAAACAAACAAAAATAAACAGAAATAATTTTAAAACGAAAAAGCAACCAACAAGTAACATATACACACACAAAGAAAATCCATATAAACACAAACTCAGGAGCCATAATATACAAGCAAAAGGCCACTGAGAGAGAGAGAGGAAAAAAGCATCAAACAAACAAAGTCATATGAGACTTTTCAATGGTTTCAAAAATATCAGGGAATTTAGTTTGAGTGGGCGTTGTACTTCTGGGCAGGGACTTGTCTTTAAGTGTTGTTAATATACCCAGTGAGACTCTATTGCAGAGAACTACATTTTTCTTTTGCTGAAGGATGTCAACTGGATGGTATTTTAGTTAAGAATGTACTCTCAGTGCACTACCTCTCTCTGAACCAGGACCCCAAGGGAAATCATAAACTGGTACAAGCATTGTGCATCCTGCTATACAGACTCTGGGAGTTTATTTGTGTACTTCTGCTGTTGTGTCTAGAAGACAAGATTTTCTTGGAATCACCCATCCCTCTGGTTCTCCCATCATTTTGTAGCCTCGTCCACATACCTCCTCAAGTCCAGAAGGGAGGATTTGATGATGAAATCTCATTTCGGAAAGAATATTCTAAAAGGTCCCACTCTCTCATATTGTTCTATTGTAAGTCTCTGTGTCGGTCTCCATCTGTTGCAAGAGGCAGCTTCTCTGATGAAGGCTATTGAGTTGTCAGCCTTTTTGCTCATTCGGGATTGCAGAGCTCCAAGAGCCATCCAGTCTCAATGCTTCCTACCTGGGTCATATGAAAGGACACCTTTAAGATGACTGGGGCAACGTCAGTTACAGAGACTGCAGAGCTGTTTCTCAACGCAGTTTAGGAAATAAAAAAAATTATTTTAAGATTATTTTTCTCTTGAATATAAATTATAACATTCTTTGTAAAAATTCTTTATGTTTTTACCTTTTGAAGTAGACTAGCATTATATCTTCAATAAAAATGTTTTAAATAAAATATGTAGAGCTCTGTAGAAGAATGTTAAATTTTATGAGGTCATGAACTGTCAAAAATTTACCCCAAAACCTGATGGTTTATTTCTCATGTAGCTTCTTTAAGAAATACAAAACTTTTATTTTTCTGAATTTATACTGAAATAACTAAAATTTTCCTAAACATGGAGTAAAGTATTTTATTTTAATTCATGTGCCAATATTAAATGAATTTTTGTTTTTAAATATTTGTTTTAAAAAACTTTATTGGAAAATATAACATTATTTAAAACTCTCAATACTTTCAGAGCAAAAAATTAACAAGGTGGGTTTTTAAGCATCATATTATAAGGTGATGGTTTTAACATTAGTTGCTCAATTGCAAGTAAAACTTCTATTTATTACTTTCTTAATATCACTGTTTCTTTCATATTTAATATATATAGCCATGATATATGTTATTACTTAAAATACATCTGTAATATATAGGCAGAGAAGAAATATAAAAATAATAATAGAATAAATTTTATATGCAAATTAATAGAATATATATTTTCTCTGATTTCCCAAAACCTTCAGAAGAAAAAAAATAACAACAAAAAAATAATTGCTATGCTTGGTTGCTGGGTTAAGAGGTTGGCCAGATTACTCAATGGGGCTACACTTTACATAGGAATTACTGTCACATCTGTAACAAATTGGGACTCTCAGCTATTGTCAAACAATGGAGGGCCAAGGTTGGCAAATTAGTTAGTATTAGCATATAGACCTTTTGGCAGGAAAAGAAGGCTTTCTACTTAGAGCTGAATGTTCTGCAGAATTTGTCAACTCAGAAGTGCCACTGGTCTCATTATCCCATTTGTCTTATTTAGACTGAATTGGCAGTTATGTCTTCATGGTAAATGTTTGTTTTTACAAATGAGCAATGAAGCAGAATCTGGAAGACACACAGTAAAATGGCTTTACTGCAAGTGTTTAAGTCATTTCTACAGCTAAATTATTGATCTAAAGCCTTGGACACTTTCTTCCATCATGTGATTTCATTTTATACTGTAAATATGTGGATATTAGTCATCAAAAATAGCAATCAGAGTGACTTACATAAATTCAACAGAAATATACAGGTAGCTGAGAATATGTAAAGCTTTTAGATTGACATGGGATATGTTAGATGTTTGATTGGCAAAATCATTTACACAATCAAATACACAAATAATCACACAGCATTAAAGTCATTCATATTTCCAGGATTGCATGCATACTTTAAAGCAATTAAAATGAAAAAAGATCTAGAAAAATATACTTTACATATAGGAATTTTTATTGTCATCATCTCGTAAATGCTTCAATATAGGACATATGCATAATTCACGTTGCATTTGGTATTATAAATAATACAGTGATGATTTAAGGACTATTACTAAGCCAGGAGAGTTATTTGGAAATCTGTCTTTAAGAGTTCTCAAGTTTAGTATATAAACAAAACAATTGCAGAGAAAAATAGCATCCTACTGATCAATGTTTATATCTAACAGAAAGAACATGCCTGAGAAAAGTGTGCTGTATATAAAAGACTATTTTATGTGCTGAAAATTCTTAGGATGAGGCAATTGAGTCTGACATCACTACAGCTCTTGCCCATTCCTAGCTAATAATGAAGATTTTGCCCTTAAAAATTATCATGTAGAGAAATTTTAACCCAGAAACATGACTGCCTTGACCTAAATACAGATGGAGCTTTAATCCCAGAAGACCGAGGCAAGCCAGTCTCCAAATTCAAGGCCAGTGTGGTATAGAACAATTTTCATGTAAATAAAAACTTTGGTCTAGGCCTGGTAGTTCATGCCTTTAATCCCAGTATGCAGGAGACAGAGTCACACAAATCTCTGATTTTAGTCAGTCAGGTTTCTTCTTTAAGTTGATACCAATGCAGGGAACTAGTCTGTCAGTTGGGAGTCAGTGAGGTGAGAGACAGCCGAGATCATGGCAGTTAATTCAGTTCATAGATTTCAGAGACAGTTTCTACAGGGACAATTTACGGACACATATTACAGTGACAATGAGCTAGACACAGGCAGGACAAGATAAACCAAAGAATGAGAATAAGTGAGAAGATTGAAATAGATCTACAGAATTAGTCTGAGGCCAAGCAGAGCAATTCAGTGAGAAGCCTCTCAGATGACAATTTCATCTGAAGAAATGAGTTAATTAAATTATCCATTTCTCCCATTAATCTGAAACCCTAGTCCAATGCCTTGTTATAGGACAAGACTCTAAAAGTCAGAGCAGGTACATTGCAGACCATGGTTCAGATAATACCACAATGTGCTAAACATATGTAAATGTCATGGTATTTTAGAAAATATTTCATATTCTTGATTTGGGCCTCTACCATAAGTATAGGGAATATCCTCTCCAATTAAAACAGAGGGATAAATTCTATGTATGTATCCATATTCAGAATCTCTTCTCACTAGTATAAAAAAATCTACCTTCTTTACAATATAAAGAAAAAAAAATTTGAAATTAGTATAGAATAGATTGTTACATCCCTGGAAGGAATAACAAACATAGGCATAAAGGAGTGCATATCCAAAGTCACAGATTATTAAGGGATGTGTATAAGTAATTCATGTAGATTGATGTGTAGATGATGGATGTACAGAAACAGTTTAATCACAATGGACTATTTTTCAACTATACCATATATCTAAAAAATTAATGCCACGTTAAATCTCTAGCCTAAAAGTTATGTCATAAGAACCTATTCTAGGCAATTGTATAGAAAGTGAAATGTAGAAAATAAAAAAATAGTCACAATGTGTCAAGTGTTTTCAGGAATTACATGTACAGTTTTGGAGGCACAGTTTGTTATTCTGTAATTATACATATCCACCAGATAAGTATGGTTCCTATCTTCACACCAAATATTTAGAGATGACATAAATGATTGGTGCTGTGGGAAGTGACTTCGATCAAATTTACAAAAGCTATATTCACAATATCGTTAGAAATAGGGACTTACCTTTAACCTCTGGAAACAACCAAGGACAATAGAAAGAGCCTACACTGTTTTGCCATTAAATAATATACATATAATAACTTTAAATATGTTCAGTATGTTGTATTTGTGTGTGAGGAAGAGGCGTGGGTATGTGTGTGCTGTAAAATATTAATAACTATTTAAACTGAAAACGTTTTGTTTAGCTCTGTACCCCATTTTTTAATAGGGTTATTTGATTCTCTGGTGTCTAGCTTTTTGAGTTCCTTGTACACCTTGTATATTAGGCCTCTATTTGATGTGGGGTTGGTAAAGATCTTTTCCCATTCTGTTGGTTGCCGTTTTGTTTTCTTGACGATGTCCTTAGCCTTACAGAAACTTTGCAATCTCATTAAGTCCCATTTGTTAATCTTTGACCTTAGAGCTTGAGCCATTGGTGTTTTGTTCAGGAAATTTTCTCCTGTGCCTATGTGTTCTAAGGTTTTCCCTACTCTCTCATCTAATAGTTTCAGTGTATCTGGTTTAATGTGGAGATCTTTGATCCACTTGCGCTTGAGCTTTTTACAAGGAGATAAGAAAGGGTCTATTTTCATTCTTTTGCATGTTGAGTGCCAGTTGGACCAGCACCATTTGTTGAATAGGCTGTCCTTTTTCCACTGAATGTTTACTGCTCCTTTGTCAAAATTCAGGTGACCATATACATGAGGGCTCATTTCTGGATCTTCTATTCTATTCCATTGATCCACATGGCTATTTCTGTACCAGTACCATGTAGTTTTCAGCACAATTGCCTTGTAATATAGCTTGAGGTCAGGGATAGTGATTCCCGCAGATGTTTTTTTGTTGTTGAGGATGGATTTCACTATTCTAGGTCTTTTGTTATTCCAGATGAAATTGCACATTGATCTTTTCAATTCCATGAAGAACTGGGTTGGAATTTTGATGGGGATTGCATTGAATCTGTAGATTGCTTTTGGTAGGACAGCCATTTTTAAGATGTTGATTTTTCCAATCCATGAGCATGGGACATATTTCATTTTCTGAGATCCTCCTCAATTTCTTTCTTTAGAGGTTTGAAGTTCTTGTCATACAGGTCCTTCACTTGCTTAGTTAGAGTCACACCAAGGTATTTCATAGTTTTTGTGACGATTGTGAAGGGTACCTTTTCCCTAATTTCTTTCTCCACATATTTGTCCTTTGAGTATAGGAAGGCTACTGATTTGTTTGAGTTAATTTTGTATCCAGCCACTTTGCTGAACTTGTTTATCAGCTGTAGGAGTTCTCTGGTGGAATTTTTGGGGTCAATTACTTCTTAATTCTTCAGAAAATACACACACACACAAAAAAAAAAAAAAAAAAAAAAAAAAAAAACAAAACAAAAAAATGACATGGTGGCAATACAGGTAAAACTACAAGGTCCCAGGAGGAAAAGGGAGCAACAAGGAATGAGAGAAGAGCTTCTGTTATGTTTTGGAGAGGGAGGAACATAAAAACCATTATAGATCTCGGAAGATGGTTGAGCGGGGGCAGTGGGAGGCTGCAGCTTGTGACTCCTACTACAGCTGGGTGGTCAGGGACATTTAACAAGGTCCAGAAAAGACTAGCCTCTGAAATTTAGGGCAGGTGGAGAGACAGAGATATTGATAAGTGTATGTTTCTCCAGGCAGGGGACAGTAAAGCCCAGCAATTATGCTAAGAAGGCAATTTGTAAAGGAGCAAACTGTGTGTGTGTGTGTGTGTGTGTGTGTGTGTGTGTGTGTGTGTGTGTGTGTGTGTGTGTGTGATATCCATAAATTCAAGGGAAGCTGAGAAGAAAGAAGTAGTGAGCTCAATTTCCAGAGCAAAAGGCACATAGGGCAAAAGGAAAACTGGGCAGGGGCTGGTAGTGATAAAACTACATGCAATAGTGGAATGAGTATAAAATAGAAATGTATGATTTTACCTTTCTCTCCATTTACCTATCTATATCTATACCTATATTTATATTTGTCTGTCTGTTTGTCTGTCTGTCTATATATGTTTATGTCTACACACACACACACACACACACACACACACAAACACACACACACCTATATTAAGCAATGAAGCAAAAGCCTAGAGTTTTCACATGCTTGACAATTACTACCTCAGGTCTACATCTTTAATTCTGATTACTTTTTTAAAACATTTTTTAAATCTATTTTTATGTTGTGAGAAAAAAGAAAGAACATGGATATGGAAAGAAACATATAAACAATGATTAAAGGACATGGCTGAATTCATGGAATGACTAAGGTCTCTGATGAGCAAATGGGTATTTCCCTGTGCAATGGCCAACATTAAACTCAAGCACATTTATAACATGCATCTGTAGTATAGAGTTGCTGCCAATTTTTAAACAACATAATCAAACAATTACTTAAATTAAAGTTTATATAGTAAGTAATCAGGAGATATTCGATTGCAGAGAAAGTAAGTTGGAGAAAAGTCATATGAAACTATTCATATTTTAAAAGATAAGGATACATAATTTTGTAATATTGTTTAAAATATTAGATAAAGATATGGTAAATGGATAAGTGATAGATAGATAGATAGATCGATAGATAGATAGATAGATAGATAGATAGATAGATAGATAAGGGGGAATTTCAATTAGCAAGGTGATGGTTCTTCCACCAAGAGTTTGAATTTTATATTAATAAATAATCTATAAATAAAAAATGTATTACACTTTATGGAGAAGCTATGGGATTTTGGAGAGACATTGATGTTTGCAAAGAGAGAAAACCATTGGTAGATTCAAAGCGTCAGCACTGTAGTATGCAAAGGCATTTTTAGTAGTAATTTCTTGTAGCCTTGACTCTTTAAACCACTTCTTTATGTAGCCATTATTTAATACTTTTATATGGAAAACAGATCATTGAAGTATCTTGATTTACTATAAAGTTGTTGTTTATTGCTTCCTTTAATTTTTATTTTCACTCACATTTACTCATTAGAAGTATCGTGTATTAGAAGTTTAGAAATTGTTTTTTTTTCTTTGTTTTTATGTGTGATTATTTTATTGAAAATAGACTTTTAATACAATAAAGAAAGAATAGTTTCATAAAGTATTTTATGGTAATATTCTGTAAAGTTGTGCTCTCCAATTCCATGCATGTAGTAGTGAAAATGCCATTCAATGTGTTTAATGAATAAAAAAAAATCAAACAAGTCAGAAATTATAATTATTTTTAAAGTATATATTCTTAGAATGATTTAATATGAACCAAGTATCTCTTATTTATGTAGGGATTGTTGAGTTTGCATGATAAATATAAATAAGGATAATGGTGAATAAACATATATTAGAAGAAAAAATAATATCTACTATATTTGGATATTAGGAAGAAGGAAAGGAATTAATCACTTCTCAGTGGGAATGGACAGTTTCTTTCCCTTCAAAGCCATCCTGTTTAGGATCAGCAGAAGTTACTTTGTAATGGAAAGCATCTGCTTGGAACACTTTCCTAGAAACAGGACAATATACTAAGTGAAGAATTCCACAATTTCTTATGAAGAACAATCAGCAAAGGAGTTCTCAGAGTCTTCCAAACCAAATGAGACAAATCCGGATTTAGCAACAATGTTCACATTTTTAGCTGCTAACAACTTTCCTAATTTAAAAGTTTTGCTTTTCTGATAACCCTTCCAGAATGACAAAGCAATGCTTCCCATCCCCATTACATGTCTCTTGTCTCTTTTAGGATGAGAAAAATGTTCCTTTAATGTGTTGATGCAGCTGAAGACAGACTCACTAATTGACTCATGTTTTCTATTTATGTGTCATCTATGTTTGAAAATTGAACTGGGACTATGAAATAATTTCACTCAGGCTATTGAAAGAGCTGTTGGATGTTGAAATGTGTAGTCACCAGTGGATTCACTTGAATTTAATGGTGCAGTATGCTAGAAGTTAACATTTTTATATTCCTATTACTAATCTACTGATAAGGTCAGATTCATTTGCTTCTCAATTTGAGATTCAAAGGGTTGCTTGCCTCTGATTAAAGACAAACATTGATCTTTTGTTGAAAAAAAATGTTTTCTAATGTGCATTACTTGGCTTCAGAATAGGACTTTAAAATATAAAATACAGTGTAACCAGGCAGAAACCTTTGTTACATAAGAATTCTCTTCTAAGTATCAGTATTAAATATTTATCTTTTCAGAAATGTATCTTTATTTATCCAAAATCAATCATTGCTTATACATCACATTTTCATAAGTTGTCAAAGGTTGCAACAGTTGTCTTCTTTTCTTTCCCTTGCTGATCTAAAATCTGTAATCTCCAATATACCTCTTTGCTTCAAGGAGGAATCTTTGTTCATGACAATAACTACAGTACTTAACAATAACATAAGAAGTGTGCTATTCCTTGTCAACCATCTGGACTATGGGTTCAGCCCACCTGAAAAGTCTCCCATTTACAAATGAACTGCATAGAAAAATGAAGTGAATAGAGCTGCTATCTCATGATCTAGACATCATACTAGTTTCCATCAGTTCACAACCTGGCATCAGAGATGAAAATTTGTGGCAGCATGTGACACATAGAAGGAGACAAAAGTATCTCATAACTGTTCCCCATAATAAGCACATTTTTTGTTTTTAAGAGTTCTTCTTCATTGTCTTGTTTAATCTGTTCATTCGTCATGAATTTGCTGGCACATTAATGGAACTATAAACAATCATCTTGAGTGAGGAAATCTAGACCTAAAAGGTATGTTCTCAATTATAAGTGGCTATAAGCCGTAACATAAAGAATTTCCATGGTATACCCCACAAACCCATAGAAGTTAAGCAAGAAGGAAGGCCCAAGCAAAGATGCTTGAATAACACTTAGAAGGGGACACTTAGACATAGGAAGCTGAAAGAGGAAGAGGGAGGGTAAAGCAATGAAAAGACAGGATCATGTAAGTTGAGAAAGAAGAAAGGTCCAGTAAACCATAATGAATGAAAATATGCAACTGCCTGGGATGAGAGGGGCAATGAAGAACCTTCGGAATGTCTCAGAGACCCAGGAAAAAGCAGGCTCCCAGAGTCAGTGCAGGTGACCTTAGCTGAAAAACCTTTGTAGGCTAAGAGTAGGGACACCAACCTACCTCTAAACTACAGACTCCAAATTTCTGTCTAAACTAAATACGAGGGTGGAGTAGAGACTGATACAAAGGCCATTCAATAACTTTCCAAACTTGAAAGCCTTATGGAAGAATTGGAGAAAGGACTGAGCCCAGAATTTGACACTCTATAGAAAGACCAAAAAAAAAGAAAAGAGAGAGAGAGAGAGAGAGAGAGAGAGAGAGAGAGAGAGAGAGAGAGAGAGAGAGAGAGAGAGAGAGAGAGAGAGAGAGAGAACTGGGCCCCTGGGAGTTCTCAGAATCTGGAACACCAGCCAAAGAACATATACAGGGTGGAACAAATTACCCTAACCTTAACACATAATGTAGCCGACAGGCAGCTCGGTTTTTATGGCTGCTCTGTATGGACTCAGCTAGAGAGGATGTAACTAATCAATTAGAGACTTATGTGCCAGAGTTGGAGGGGGGATACCCAGGGAGGTTCCCAAACTCTCAGAGGAGAAGCAGAGGGTTTATAGACAGAGAGAGGGGTGCAATGTTTCAAATGTAACAAAATAAATAAATATGTAAAACCTCAGAAATCAGTTTATTCAGTTTACAAATACATTTGTAGAATTTAACTTCTGCCATGTTCTGTGATAAACAACCAGTGTTACACGTGGGAATCATTTTCTTAGAAAAATATTCAGGAAATATTTGGTATAATTGATTACTTTGAGTTCAATTTGTGGTCACGAGTTCAATACACAGGAGTATTAAAAAAGTCTAAATTCTTGCTCTGAACTTCTACATTGTTTACATCTGTGAAGTCTTCAAACCTAGAGTGTTCAAAATTTGCTTCAGATACAATAAATTGGGTTTGTGGATGGCCTAGTTATGTTGGTAAATATATACTACAAATAATGCCTCGATATGGTGTTAATTTACATAGATAACGAGCAATGTTCCAAATATCTACAGAATTGTGTTTTAAGTATAACTATTTATGGAAGTTCACAAAAGAAATCATAATAAATCAAATAAACAGTCCTCTTAGCACAATTATAGAATTATCTAAGTGATTAACCTGATTGGGCTTTCAGTAAGATGGAATATATTTATGAAAGTATAACTTATGAAGTGAGTAATTTTCCCTCATAACTCATACTTCACTTCATGACCTAATTTATAGCATTAATTTTGAAATTTTAATTTTTTAAAGTTTTAAAAAAGTTATGAGAGTTAGATTCTAATCCAAAAGAACTAGTAAGATGAGACACATACATTAACAGGAACAAACCCCATTGGAGGACACTTTTTTAATAGTAACTGTGTTCATAACAGAAAAAACATTATCATGAGCAGCCTATGATGCAACCTAATTTGTGAATTTCATTTTTCTTAGATGTGAGGAAAACATGGTATGTTTCTAACCTTAGCAGACTAGTGCAAATTATGAAGGTTACTTCTGTCCTTTTATTAAGAGGAGAGGGACTGGACACACTTTAATTGCAGAAAATATAACAACCCCAATCTAAATGAGAGGCTTCAGCCTCCTTTCCTAGTGCCAGAAGGTTCTACAGAAGCTGAGTCAGCGAAAACACATGAAGGATTTTTACCCAGTACTGAATGCTGAACTCTATAATTCTGACTTGCCCAGAAGAGTGTCCACTGATGCAAGTAACAAGACAATTACAGGTTGACTGATCGTATTCTGATTATATTTGAGGCTTGCACCACATGAAGGAACTTTATACCTGGGACTATAACCATACTCCATACTTCATGGCAGAAATGGTCTTATGACCAAGTAGAATCTGCTATTATTAAGTTGTTAAATATGTAAATTGTAACATTGCCTTCTACCTATTTAGGTTTGTATTCATAGACATTGTTTGCTGTCAAACTTGATCATAGAACTTTCTTTTTTCAGTTTGTAGCAATTGATGCAGAAATACAGAACTGGTCAGAGTGCTGAGAATGACTGACTGTGTGTCTTAAGTGGGGTATTTTTAACAACCCTCTGAAACTTTCACCCACTGTTAAAGAATGGTAAGAGACAAACAGGGGAAAGGACAGTTGCTTCTGCTAAACACAGCATAGATAGCTTACTCATGAACTAACTGAAGCTAACTGAGACCTGCATGAAATACAATAGCCAAAATTCATGTATACACAACAAAGACAGAAGACTTTCTATACGGATTCATGTCTTATGGGGGAACCATTGGCATCTTATAGGTACTGGGAGAAGGAGAAATACTCTTACTTAAGGATATGGCTGTTGGTCAATTTCTCATGTGTTCATAGATGGTCCAACACTATGTATATATTGGTAGTATTTATTATACTTGGTGGATTTTAAGACATGCACACAATGAAAAAGATATGAAGTTGGGTAGAGAACATTTTTGTGATTAGGGGTAGTTTAAGAAAAAAAATAAGATAGGTGTTACTGTGTGTGTGTGTGTGTGTGTGTGTGTGTGTGTGTGTATGTACACACACATACACACACACATATGGAATAAACAGTAGGAAAATAATAGAAGGATGGGAATAAACAAGCATTGAAATTAAAATCTGTGCCATTAAGAAAGTTATCAATTACCTCCATCTTTCACAAACAGGATAAAATCAAAAAGAGAGAACATGTATGACCTTAGACATCCCCATGTATAGCTGATGACTTCACACCCAACATGTTGCCAATAAGTTACCTGCAGTGTCTAGTTCAGCATTAACAAACTCAGAATATTTTTATCAAGTTGTATGTTAACATTCTAAACTCCTGCCTCAGCAGTGAAAAGCAACTGTGGTAATTCACAAAAGACATCGTAGAAGGAGTAATGATGTGATGAGACTGGGTTACGACAACTAAAATGTGTACATCGAATTTTAGATAAAAAAATGATCATTGGTAGAATTCATTATTAATAAATCAACATATTTGTTCGGTGAATTTTTATGGTATATACAATTATTTTGTGTATCTAGTTCATTATTTTAGTTGCAGAATAAGATGGTAAAGTATCTCACCTTATTTCACAGCAGAAAGGAACTAGTCAGCTGTATTGAGAACAGATAATATAATCTTAAAATGTCTGAATATTTAAATTCATTAAAATTTCACACGTTAATATGTGTCATTACTGCTGTTAATAACTCAAATAATACACAAAACTATTACTTCTATTTTGAGAGAATATACAACCAAACAGAAATTTAGATATTAAAAAACTACAACATTAGATCTATACTTACTGGTATAGTGATTTTAACATAAACATGTGCATATTTGGTTTAATGTAAGGGTTAGAAAAAAAATCTAGCAAACTTGTAGAGCAGATGCCTCTAAAACAATATTACCTAGTATCCCACTAACAAATACTTGTAGTAAATATAAGATAAATAACCAGTATTCTAAAAGTTTGGGCTTATATGTTTGGTTAATGATATATACATTACATCAAGAATGAATTGGTGTTATAGAATAAGACTATCATCAAACTGTCTGCTTTACAAATGCATGCCTTAGAAGTTTACAAAGCAACAAAATGATCAGTGTTCAAAGTTAAAGAAGATACAAAAATCTAGAAAAGAAAGTGTCCCATACATTCTGGAAAGGACTGATAATAAGACAGAAATGGCATTTGCTAGAAATGCTACCTATTCCAGAAAACAGAAGTAGTTCCTTTGGAATTGAAACGTGTTAACTAAGTCTGAGTCTTAGCTAGCAGAATTCTATGAGCAGAGGCCAACATGCTCAAAGGCCTATAGGCATGGTAATTACATGAACTAGAAAAATATATAAAAAACATACAAACATATTACCCCACATAATTTCAGGGCAAACATAAAACCTGAAAAGACTTCCATGTCGTATTCTATTTTAGAGTAGGTGTAAGAATATGTGAAAGGGAGTTATTATCATTGTTTCTTAATCTGTATGACCTTGCCACCTTTCAGGACTATATCTGAATTGAATAAATGTAGGAATAGTGCATAGCTCCAAAAAGGAGAAAATATAAATATGGTTCATTTTATTGGTAAATGATACTTTTCTTTAAAGTCCTAAGTTTACTTCATGTGTATTGATTTCTTCATTAATTAATTAATTTCTATATGTACTATACATTCCAACTGGAGCTTCCTCAGGTTTCTGATATACAGTGTTTAAACACAGAAATGAGAAACAAGCTGCATTTGTTCACTTTTCCCTTGGTAATGTAAAGTTTGAAGCAAGAACCTGTGGCCAGTCTTTTTTTTTTTTTTTTCAATATTTCACAAACTTGTCTTTGTAGTAATTCCCATTCAAATATATTTCAGTCCTTCTTAGAAGGGAGCATAAAGAACTCAAGTGAGGAAATACAGGGACAAATAGAGGAGCAAGAATTAAAGAAATGATCATTCAGAGGCTTCTTATCTGGGGATCCACCACATATGCAGCCACCAAACCCAGTCACTATTGCTGATGCCAAGAAGTGCTTACTGGCAAGAGCTAGATATGGATGCCTCCTGATTATCTATGCAACAGCCATACAGATACAGTTGAAGATGCTTGCAGTTAACTATCAGACTGAACATGGGGTCCCCAATGATGGAGCTAGATAAAGAACAGAAGGAGCTGTAAGTGTTTGCAACCTCATGGGAAGAACAACATTCTCAACCAACCAAACCCTTCAGAACTTCCAGGGACTAAAACACTAACCAATGAGCACAGATGGAGAGACCCATGGCTCTGGTTGCATATGAAGCAGAAGATAGCATTGTCTGGCATAGATGGGAGAAGAGACCTTTGGTCCAGTGAAGGTGCATTTTCCCACTGTAGGGGAATGCCAAGGCACTGAGGTGGAAAGAGTTGATAGGAGACAGGGCACCTTCATGGAAACAAGTGGAGGGGAAGGGGAATGGATGCGGAGGGAAGGGGGAGAACATTAGAAATATTAATACAGAAAATATTCAATTAAAAATTGAAAAAAGTTTCTGTTTGTTTTACACGCATTCTGCTCTTCGAAACTTCTCTTTTCCAAACTTTTTCAGTTTTTCTTAGCTGTATCATTCCTTATACAAGCATCGGTAATCAGTCTGACTTAGTACATGCTTGAGAATGCATTACTCAGATCTAATAACGCCCTCACCTGTCTGTTAGTACATATATGAACTCACATTATGTGCACATTTGCTCACACTATTTATGGAATGTAAATACTTCTAAAATATTGCAATAACCTGTTGATTTATATTCTTCTGTGGATGGAAACTTACTTAAATACTGTATAAATGATTCATCTCTCAGTCCTCATTAAAGATGTATCTTCTGTAACCTAGCAGCAAATTCTAACTTCTCAAGGTACAAGAAATAGCAAAGTGAGGAATATTTCATTATATTAAGGATATTTATACCATACCCTCTACTTCAAAAGCTCAGAGATCATCATAAAAGAGGAGGCAAAAAGATTCTAAGAATCAGAGTCAGTGGATGACTGCAAACAAAAAGCATCTTCTGGATAAACTTGGAGTAGTTGGAACAGTGTATGCAAGTCCGGTGATGCCCAAGGCATTTCCACTAGAACTAAGGAGCTATCAGCAGTTTATGACTTCTGAGATATTGGAGAGTCAGTATTCTGTAAGAGTGCAAACACTGTTAACTAAACAGCATTCCAGTGGAAACACATGACTCAAATGTGTGTGGGCAACACTGATGGGGTTTATAACCTTTGAAAAAGTTAACAACAAAGACGTGAAAGAGTGTGGCTCTTGGAAGAGCTTTGGGAAAAGGATGAATGGGATCAAAATATACAGTATAAAATTCTACAAGGTAACATGAAAAAAGACTATTAAAGCAGAGATAAAAGGAAGCAATCTCTATATTCTGATAAGCAGAAAACCTGGATCAGTTTCTATGATTCTTTCTCCCAGGATATAGGAGAGGCTGTATCTATCTGCACATAGCAAAACCTGCATGTAAGAACAAATTGATATCACCATTCTAACTTTACATGCCTTGCCAGTTCGTTCCAAACACATTACTACATTAATTAAATCTTTTTGTTAAGAAAAAATATTTTTCAGGAAAGATTGTATGAAGAGAGTAAACCTTATAAATCATAGTAAAATATAAAACTCAAACAGGAAATATGTCCAGATAAAATCTGTCAACTTCTGTAGAAAGCAGGCTTCATTAAATTGTGTTCAGAACAGTACAGAAATGACTTATAACAGAAGCATAAAATGAAACACATTTACATAATATGTGTAAACTATGAATAACAGAGAGATGCAGTCCATGTATAAAGCCAGTTGCCATAATTATGTTTGCTGTTCCCATGTATGCTCCAACTGAGCAATAATCATATGGACGTTTATGCCTTTGGCTGTTTTCCTGGTTCTCAGAATCCCAACCCTATTTCTGATTGCCACAAACAAAATGAAGACCACCCACTGTTCTTATTTTCCAGCAGTTTATTGCTGTGCGCATCTCAGAAATCAACTTAGCATTGTGTTTGTTTTTTTCTCTTAACCTCAAGCCAGAATTACCTGATATGGGATTAAGAATTGGTGTCACTAAATAGATTGTGGATGAACAGCGATGAATTTACTAATCCTTCTTTTGGATTCCTGCTACCAAAGGCTATCTGCTTAAGAGTACCAGCTCTTGGAGGCAGATTATAGCAAATCGCATCCCTTCTGTTCAAGGCCATAGTGAACCTTGACCAGTTGTTTAAGTACACTGAATCTTAGACTATTACTGGATTTTGTTCATTTCACCAGAAAGTACAGGTGTTTCTTAATATTAAAAGTCAGAATGTATCTTCAAGAACATCTTTCCCAGGATAGTTTTATAAGTATGTTAGAGAAGATATGAAGTAGCACCTGAGTTTGCAGGTGTTTGGAGGAAAAGAACACTGAATATTCTTATCCCAAAGAGCTATGTTACTCCGAAATAGAAGAACACATGTTTGTTTATAACACCTAAGAACATATTTCAATAAATTGAGGACAGACAGGAAAGTAAGTCGCCAATGTACAAATTGACTTTGGGTGCTTTAGGTTTTAAATGTGATTCCATTTCAAATCAAAATTTTCTGCGGTGAACTAAATTTGAACTCGGGAGTTTAGCTCATTAAAGGTTAAATAACTATCCTTCTCAAGGAGCTTAATAAAATGTAAATGTAAGCATTGTCTATACAGAAATTCAGAGTTACAAGGAAATTAGATAATTTCAGAAGCCTTCAAAAAGCCCAACATTCACTCACTAAATGCTCTATTTTCATGATCTTGTTGTGTGTGTCTGTGTGTGTGTGTGTGTGTGTGTGTTTTAATGCAATTGCAGTATATTTCAAATTAGATTGAAATCACCTCAAGTATTTCTTTAATTGTAAAAATCTCATCTACCCCTAAATTAGACCGAATATTATGGAACTGATTTCATTATAACCTCATCAGGAAGAACACTTTTGAAGAAACATAAGACTGAAAGACATCCACATTCTGTGCTGTATAACTCTGGGACCACCGAATAAAAGATAAAATTAAATTTATCCAGGATGCATTTCTAGTGGTGGATTTAACTTCACCCAGGAGTTCATTAGATAACGTGTATAATGAGAAAGGACATATACAGTGGGCAAGGGGTTTTTTAACCTAAACCTGTTTCTCAAAGCAGGTAACCACAAGGAACTAAGACTTATTAAAAAATAAAAACAAAAACATCAAAAAACCTTCCTTTCTTAGAAAACCAAAAAAGATAGGCCCAAACAGAAATGAACTCCTTAAATACTTTCATCCGTATGACCCACTCATATACCTAACTGGGCTTATTAACATATACTATTGTGCTTTTAATGTGTAATATTGTTAGGGATTGATTCTAATGTTTTGTATTATTTAGGCTCCCAAAAAGTTGTGCTACCAGACCTGATGGTCCCTGGCCCCCACTGGCTTTGATTAATAATAAAGAATTGCCATACACCCAATGGCTGTGCAGAAAGGGAGAGGCAGGACTTTTATATTGGAGAAATGAGAGAGAGAAGAGTAATTACCATGACAGGAAGGAGAAAGATGAAATTTAAAGGGCCGTTGGCATGCAAGAATACAGAAAATGGAAAAGTGGCCCTAGACCACTTATCTGATTGGGTCTGTGGTAGCAAAGATGAAATGTTGATTCAGCAAACTGACTGAGGAAAGTTAGAGGGGAGAGTGTAAGCTAGCCATGCAGAAATTTAGAAATACTCAGCAACTGAACAAGTCAAGGCATATCAAAATTGGCCTGTGTGTGCTTGTGTGTGTGTGTGTGTGTGTGTGTGTGTGTGTCTATGTGTGTCTGTGTGTGTCTGTGTGAGTGTGTGCTCACACACACGCACCTGTACATGTTCATGTGTGTGTCTCTGTGTATGTGCTTGTGCATGTGAGTGTGTGCATTTGAGGATCCAGAGGACTCTGCCAGATAGCTGGAAGCTCTACCACATGGAGACAAAATAGTTTAACTCACCATTTACCACTACATACTATTATTTATCTTTTGAGTAAATTTTCCTTGCTGATTTGCAAAGCTGTTTAAGCTTTAATTTTAATTCCAGGAATAAGAGTCCAAGATTATGGAAATGCTGGATCTGGATTCTGAATACTGTTGACAGATATGTCACATTTGGAGATAGTATCACTTGCATTTTTCATAAAGCATTTTCTATTTTGAATCTATATTTAACAGGAAAGCATAACGTCTCATTGCTGATTGGAATCTACATGGTTCAATGAGTCAGCAGCATTACTGGGATCATATACATGCCTAATCAGAGATGCTTGAGTCCCATTATAACAGACAGACAATCCACTATCTGAAAGAAGCCAAATGGAAGGATTTTGCTCATTATTTAACCAAGTTATTCATTCAAAGCAGACATAGGAGTGTGGCTTAAAGGACAATAATACAGATACAAATATGGTCAAAGTCTTCCCCTACTCCAGTTTCCTACATTTTAAAGAAATAAAGCAGATAAGTAATTACAGGTCGTCTTAAAGATCCATTATAAAAATGTTTAAAAACCTACCTGAGATTATATTAGGCAATAAAAAGAACAGAAGACTTCTCATCAATCTGATGAATTAACAATTAAAATACTATAATTTTCTGACCAAAATCAGAAAGGTTATCTATATTTCAGGATGGTTATGAGAATTGATGGTCTAGTTGTTGCTGGTAAATTAACATAAAAATTTTAGCAAAAGATAATCATGCTGGAATGGGCACAATATCTCTCAGAGGAGGGAGGACCAAGGGTGAAAATAATAAAGAAGAGAGAAGAGTTGGACCAAAAGATCTTGCTCGAGCTTGGGACATATGAGCTGTAAGCTTACTAAAAAGTATGGTGTCTTATATGAAGTCTACAATAGGAGAAGTGAAACAGAGTGAGTAGAATTTAATTAAATGATAGTGCAACTTCTGCACAGAGTTACTGAAGAAAGATTACACAGGAGGAACACAGGTTATTTCAAGTGTGCCACACACTGAGCACACAATGCCCACAGGACTGAAAATTCCTGTCTCCTAATGAGGGAACATCAAGTTAAAACTAAGGGAAATGTTAACTCCCTTAAACTTTGTCTTTAGATCCAGACTAGGCCTTATCAAATTGGCCTCTGACAAGAACACAAAACTATTTTTTTCCTTGTCCACTATCAGTACCTCTGAGGCAGTATGAGATTGGGCTGGCTACTACCAGTTAAATCATGTGAAAATCAGTTTTAAAATTTTTAATTACCATGTGCATTTTCTTGTGACTAGGTTACATCACTCAGGATATTTTCTAGTTCCATCCATTTGCCTGAGAATTAGATGAAGTCATTGCTTTTAATAGCTTTGTAGTACTTTATTGTGAAGATGTAGCATATTTTTTGTATCAATTCCTGTTGAAGAATATCTGGGTTTTTTTTCTAGCTTCTGGCTATTATAAATAAGGCTGCTATGAACATAGTTTAGCATGTGTCCTTGCTGTATGCTACAGCACCTTTAGGTATATGCACAGGAATGGTATAGCTGGGTCTTCAGTTTGTGAATTCCAATGGCAGAGCCTAGTCACAAAAATTACTCAAAGAACTAAAGGAAAGCAAAAAAAAAAAAAAAAAAAAAAACAGGTGAAGGAACTGAAAACAGAAATAGAAACAATGAAGAAAAAAATAACGAGGCAATCCGGAAGTTGGAAAACCTAGAAAAGACATCGGGAGGCGATGTTAGCATCAACAACAGAATACAGGAGATAGGGAGAGAATTTCAGTAGTAGAAGATGACATAGAAGTCTTTGATACAACAGTCAGAGAAAATATAAAATCAAAAAGATTCTAAGCTGAAACATCCAGGAAATCCAGGACACAATGAGAAGACCAAACCTAAGGATAATAGCTGTTGAAGACGGCAAAGAATATCAACTGAAAGACACAGTAAATATCTTAAACAAAATTATAGAAGAAAACTTCCCTAACCTACAAAAAGAGATGACCACAAACATACAAGAAGCCTATTGAATCTCAAATAAACTGGTCCAGAAAAAATATTCTTCCAGACACATATTAGTCAAAACAACAAATGCCCAAAGCAAAGAAAGAATACTAAAAGCAGTAAAAGAAAAAGGTATGCAGATCATAATTACACCAGAAGCAGGAAAAAACCCAGATGTCCTTCAGTAGATGAATGGATACGAAAATTGTGGTACATTTACACAATGGAGTACTACTCAGCTATTAGTAACAATGACTTTATGAAATTATTAGGAAAATGGATGCATCTAGAGAATATGATATTGAGTGAGGTAACCCAGTCACAAAGGAACAGACATAATATGCAGTCACTGATAATGGGATACTAACCCCAGAAAGCTCTGAATACCCCAGAAACAACTCACAGGCATATGAAGCTCAAAATAAAATAAGGCCAAAAAGTGAAAGCCTCAGTCCTTCTTAGAAAAAAAATAAGTGTATAGCACACTCTCAGAGTGTTAGAGTATGGTATGCCTGGATCTTAAATCATTAATAATTCAAGAGCTAAGAATATAGCCTTGTGGCAATTTTTGGTATTCAAAAATCATTATGTTCAATCTATGCACACCAAGAAAACATTGACTGTTTCCATGTTACGTTCTGTTCTACATGCTTTATGCTTATGGTAACTCATAAGATTTCAATCCATACTATCAAACCTCTAAAAGAATTAAGTACGGACAAAAATATATTCATATAATGTTATGCCAAAATGCTTTTAAAAATACATGTACATGTATCTCTATTTTTTAAATAAAGTTGTAAGGGAAAAAAAGAATTACTCCAGACATTTCAACAGAGACTATGAAAACTAGAAGATCCTGGATTTACATCATATAAACCTTAAGGGAAAATAAGTTCCAACCCAGATTATAAGATCCATGTTGATAAGATAAAATGCAAGTGATTATTTCGATCTTCTTCATCAGGGAAACTCTAATCAAAACAACCCTGGTATTCAACCTCACACCAGTCAGAATGGTTAAAATCAAAAACCCAGGTGACAGGAGTTGCTGGTGAGGATGTGGAGAAAGAGGAACACTCTTCCATTTTTAGTGAGATTGCAAGCTGTTATAACCACTCTGCAAATCATTCTGGCAGTTCCTCATAAAATTGGACATAATTCGCCTGAGGAGCAAGTTATGCTGGGCATATACCCAAAAGATACTCCAAAATACAACAAGGACACATGTTCCACTATGTTCATAGCAGGCATATTTATAATAGGAGAAGCTGGAAAAATCCCAAATGTACTTCAACAGGGGAATTGAAACATAAAATGTGGTACATTTACAAAGTAGAGTACTACTCAGCTATTAAAAACAAGGACTTTTAGGCAAAAGGCTGGAATGAGAAAATATACTGAGTGAGGTAACCCAGAAACAAAATAGTACTTATGGTATGTCCTCACTGATAAGTGGATACTAGCCCGAGTGCTTGAAATATTCAAGAAATAATTCACAGACATAATGAAACTTAAAAAGAAGGATGGCAAGAATGTGGCTGCCTCAGTCCTTCTAGAAAGTAGAATAAAGCACTCAAAGGAGAAAATAGAGGACAAATAGAGGAACAGAAATTGAAGGAAAGATCATTCAGAGACTCCCTCACCTGGGCACCCACCCCATATAAAGCCACCTAAAACAAACTCTATTGCTGATGCCAAGAAGTGTTTACTGGCAGAGACCAGATTTGGATGCCTCCTCAGTGTCTTTGCCAGAGTCATACTCCTACAGTTGATGATGTTTCAGCAAACCATTGAACTGAACATGATAACCCAATGAAGGAGCGACATAATGGACTGAAGGAGCAACCCCATGGAAAGAACAACATTATCAACCAACCAAACACTCTGCAGCTCTCAGGGACTAAAAACATCAACCGAGTACATATGGAGAGAGCTGTGGCTTCAGTTACACATGTAGCAGAGTAGAGCTTTGGTGGCATCAAAGGAAAAAGAGATGTCTGGTCCACTGAAGGCATGTTGTTTTCCAGTGTTGGGGAATGCCAAGCTGCTGAGGTGGAAGAGGGTGGTTGGGAGAGGGAACTTCTTCATAGAAGCAAGGGGAGGGAGCTGGGATTAAGAGTGAGAAGAAAGGATATAATATTTGAAATGTAAATACAGAGAATATCTAATAAAAATTTACATTAAAAAGAGAAAAAAATCTAAAGAATTACATCGAAAGTCATTTCAACAATTTAAGATAATAGTGGTAATGATACTACATGTGTAAGTTAATAATTATAAAAAGTCTCATAGTTTGAGATAATGCTGCAGAGATTGTTATGGCGCCTACTCTTCCTAAGGATAAAGATAACTCTAGCAACTTTCTGTTAAGTGGGATGTAAGCATACTAGTCCAGGATGTACGTTATATACTAAAATACTTACCATATTAATAAAGTAAATAAAAACAGGGGAAATAAATTATAATGCATTTCATAAAGGTGGAATTGGTATTAAATTAAATTGGTGTTAAATTTAAGAATATTGATTGATAAGGCCCACAACTTCCCGCTTTCTTGGAAGCAGGTGTTCAACAGGAGCACCAGGTATGCCATATGCTTCCAAAGCTCTTGACTGCCAAGTTGCCTTAAAGCACAGCCAATAGAAACTGTAGCCCATGCCTTTTGCTCCATGGTCTAGCTTACAACTCTGTCTGCTTTCTGGAATGTTTAGCCATAACTGGGACCTGTTGAGCTAGTTTACCTTATAAGATAAAAACTCTATATTATAGACAAAGTTAGATGAAATACATTGTCTTGTGCTATTGATATAATACCCCTGGATTTTAAATGTAAAATATAGATTTCTTTTTATACTGACATATGTCAAAATATAAAATAGGATGATGAAGCTACCAAATTAGTTGTAAAATATGTATCTAGAAACTCCACTAATATTTACAAATTAAAGCATCTCAGTAAAGTCAAATTAGAAAGACTACCCTAATAAGAACATTTTATTAGGTGATTAATTTCCTAACTCTTTGTACATTTTTACTGTTATGTTTTATTTTTGGTTTATGTGATATTTGACTACAAGATTGGATCAAATAAAACATCATTTTTTTGTTTAGAAATATACTTTAAGGTTATAATTTTCTGCAGTCACAATTACTATTTTCATCATGAAACAATATCATTAAAATGAAAAGAATATGCTCTTATTTTTGAAGTGTATATTTAAGTCTCTCAGGTTTATCATCATTAGCAAGTGAATACACTGGGGCTTTTTTAATATCAGTAAATCTAAAGTTTAATATTTTATCTCACTGTTACAAAACACATGTAAATATGTACTTTATTTTCTCTATAGAGGGCAAAGGTGAAATAAAGTTTATTCCTTAAACATATACTCAGTTTGCCAGTCTTTCCTTTTCGTTGATTGTTTCAAATATCATGACCCTAATATATTTAAATTCAAAGGACAAATGTTCTCATTCTTTTAAACATCGTGTTGGAATCATGTTGAAATCAGAAAGACATAATAAAGTCTTTAAATTCTATTTCAGTGATATTAGTCTGACGCTTTATGCACAGTTCTGTACTTGGTACATTAACTCAGCTTAGATCCTATAATTATACAAGCTTTCAACAGTTATGATGACTTAAACTTTGCTTTTATTAAATCATGGGCTTCTAAAAGTGCATATGGAACCAAGTCAGTTCAGTAAAAGGTACAATGTCATAGATTAAGTTACTATGGTCAAACAATATTGAAATATCTTAGTAATGGATTGATGAGGCAATACAAATAAAAGAATGACCACTCAGATACTTTCACAGAAGATGGACAGAAAAAAATTCTCTGAGAGAAACAAAGCTACAAAGCTGATCAATTGCAAAGCTATCTTATTTGCTTTTGCTGAAGAAACATTTTAAACAATCCACCAAAACTAGACTTCTGAACCACATCCAGTGGGAGAACTGATGAAAAGACTTGTCAAACAAAACTGTACAGAGTGAGTGTGTTTGCTTGTGCATGTGTGTGTTTGTGTTTGAGCTGGTATTTAATATACTTGAAGAAGTTTCAGGATCCAGAGATACTGCCTAGCAATGGATAGCTATTTCCCCTTATGACTTCTGTATGCTAGTATAATTCTAAAAATTCTGACATTTGTTCTTTTCAGGTTTTGTAAAGATTTTATAATTCTTTTAACACCATATATAAAAATATGTATGTATATATATATATATATATATATATCCATTAATGAAGAGAATATTGTGCAAACACATGGAATGGCAAGCTATAATGATTACAAAAGTCTGGTTTCCTGTTTTATGGACAATGTTAAATTAAAACATAATCTAATTTTTCTTTGTGTATTGTCTATTTTATAATTTTAACTAACACATAGATACATAAAATGTTTTTCAGAATTTAATAAATACAATAATGTGGACTAAATCATAGTATTAAAATATGATGTAGAAAATAATTAGAAGGATCCATCTATTTAAATATGATTAATATACAGAGGAGGAGCTGGGGATACCTACTAGAAAGTTCCAGATGCCAGGGACCCAGGAGATTTTTAGGACCCAACAGGGAAGACATTAGCCATAATGCACAACAAAGTGGTAATAGAACCTGTAGAGTACATATTTACTTGATATGCTTGGTCCCTGGTTGAGGGATGTGGCCACACAACCACCTCAAAAATATCAATGCGGAATTCCTCCTGTCAAAAGAAAACGCAGAGACAAAGAGTGGAGTAGAGACTGAAGGAAGGTCATCCAGAGACTGCCACCTAGAGATCTTTTCTATCTTCACACACCAAACCCAGACACTATTGCTGATGCTAAGAAGTACTTGCTAACAGGCGCTTGATACAGCTGTACCCTGAGAGGCTCTGCCAGTCTGACCAATACAGATGTGGATGTACAAAGCCAAACATTGGACTGAGCATGGGAACACCAGTGGAGAATTTAGGGCAAGGACTGAAGTAGCTGAAGGGATTTGCCAGCCCATAGGGAAAACAACATCAACCAACTAGACACCCCAAAGGCTTCTAGGGATGAAATTACCAAACGAAGAGTACACATGCGGGGTATGGCTCTAGCTGGATATGTAGCAGAAGACTGCCTTATGAGGAATCCCTGGAAGGGGAGCCCCGTGGTACTATGTAGGCTTGATAACCCAGGACAGGGGAGTACTAAGGTGCTGATGAGACACTAGGTAGGGTATATCTAGGGTATGAGTGGGTGGATGGGAGCACCCTCATAAAGGCAGGGGGAGGGGGAGGGGATTAGGAGTTTTGCAGAGGGGAGACTAGGCAAGGGGATAATAATTAAAATATAATTAAATAAAAATAATCAATAAAAAATTAAAGGAAAAAAACAGACTTCACAAGGAATGGGAGTTAGTTCCTTAGCACAGGAACTTCAGTCTCTAATATATGCCTCACCTCCATGATGGGACAGAATATACAGAGTAGTCACTGAATTCAAACTAAATGTATCTGGAATCCTTTCATGAGAATTTGAGAAGAGAATGTTTAGGTGTGAAAGGATGTAATCATTTAAAATACAGAACACAGCTGAGTAAAGTCGCTGAATCAGGGAACATGAGACAAAATCTCTGCATTTAATTAAGGTTCTCTGTGTAGTCATGAAAGTAGGAAAGGGATCTGGAAGGAAAACATTTGATGAGTTAGAAGGAGGACAAGAGGTAATATTTTCATGGGGGATTGGTGAAATGCTATACATAATATATTAAACATATAAGAAATTTAAAGAATATATAAACCAATAAATAAATAAACACTGCTTTAATTAAATGAGTAATCTTATCAAACTTTTAAAAATCACAGAAGAATTAATCATTTTGTCATGCAGAAAACTATTGTTCATTAGAATGCTTTAATGTGTCAAACTTTTCTTTCTTGTTGAACTTCTTTACTTAAAATTAAATGTAACTTGGAATGTCTATTTTACTTTTCTTAGGATACGCCTAGGGCTTTGGGCCCATAGTACTGAGAATATCAGTTATGCTTGGAAATCAATTTTGATGCAATTAATGGCACCGAGATAAAATGATTATTTTCTGTGATGGAGAGAGACAAAGATTGTCAGAGAAGATAAAAGTGTTAGAATGAATCAGAGAGCAAATACATAAATAAAAATGTTTCATTTAATTTATTCCCTATTTTATATAACAAGTCAAACCATCAGATACACTTTTGGGCCCCACTGAGTTTCTATTTTATCAAAGCTAATGTGTAGTCAAGTGAACAAGATGGTATGCAGATAAATAATAAGAGGCAACTCATAACTCACCCGATATTTTAAGAAAAAATAAATAAAATGGTTTGACAATAATAATACACTCCTATTGAAATAGTATTAGAATCTTTGATATCTGTGGAAGATATAAATTGGATAATTGGATATAAGGGTGCCAGTGAAGTGAATTCAATAAAGTAGGATATCTGTTGTACCATATTTTTGTTGACTAGATTATAATGACCCTTGTCAGTGAAATAATGTTTCCCAACATGATCTTTGGAATATTCTCATACAGTATTTTATATAGAATATATTTCCAGGTGTTATTATGTCTTGCCAGTTGGGATGAGGGGATTTTTATTAGATTCAAGTGAAAACAATCTACTATCCAGCACAAAAAATAATGTGCAGGACATTTTCTGGTTTGTCCATAAAAAATTCCACACTTCTGATTTTGAAGGCAGGGAAAACTAAAACTGCAGATTAGAGCAGGTGAACAGATTCTAAAGGATGTATACAGGAGCAGTGCTCTGTGACTCTGAACTTAGACATGTGAGACCCGTATTGGCTTTTTCATCTCCAGAAATATAACTTAAAAGTAGATCTCTGTGTTCACAGAAACTTGTAATATTTCTTATTTATGATACTTTATCTTGGATATTTCTCCACCCTCTGCCATGAACAGTAACAGAAAAAAATCAATTTGCCACAGAAGGCAAAAGAGACAAAATTATTTAATACAAATTTCCAGAAGTTTCTCTCTCTTCTCTCTCTCTCTCTCTCTCTCTCTCTCTCTCTCTCTCTCTCTCTCTCTCTCTCTCTCTCTCTCTCTCTCTCTCTCCTTCTCTATCTCTATCTCTCTCCCTCCCTCCCACCCTCTCATACACACACACACACACACACACACACACACACACACACACACAAAACAAAATACCAGAGTAATATTGTAATTAGAGAAATATAGGAAGAAATAGATCAGAAAAAGCAGGAATAGGTTTCTATTTCACCCACTTAGAGGACCTTTTAGTAAATTTTTTGCCCACTGCTACCATCAGACTCCCTAGCCATCTTCCACTCAATTCTTCACTTAAAAATTCAAAAGAAAGTACATGCATAAACTTATGGGTGTGGGAAAAGTCTAATGGAGTATTTGTGTGTGTGTGTGTGTGTGTGTGTGTGTGTGTGTGTGTGTGTGTGAAAGAGGAGGAAGGCATAGGCAGTAGTTTTTCCAGGCCTGACATAAGAGATCGAGAAGCTATTTTTCAAGTGAAATAAAATGTCCTGAGGGCACCTTGTAAATAAAAAAAAAAAATTCTGGACCATTGAGCTGGATAGGGCAATTAAATTGTTTTCAGTTTTGTCTTCAAATGGCATATAATTGGAGCATTAGAAATGAAACAAGATAATTAAGTATAAAGTAAATAAAGTAACTGGATTGGCACTATTGTTTCATTGGTATGATTGGATTCGCACAAGTGTAAATTAGTTTCTACTCAAGAAAATTGTATATACACATCACAGATACTGTGAAAGTGTATGTTACTATGCAACAGAAGGACAAGTGTTTTAGAATAATATAAAAGAAAGAAATAGTGAGCTTCCTCAATTGATAAAGGTGCTGGATCATTCCTTTGTATTTAGTTATAAGTAATTGAACTGGAAGTTAAAACATAGATCCAAAAATGGCAGGTTTTGTTACTGGATGTCATCCCCATTAATTGTGAAAACTCATATATAAATAAGTGACAAAAATTTTTGCACATTGGTTTTTACTGTAGATTTTTCTTTAAGAAGCCAAACGTGCTGCAAAACAGTGTTAAAATACTTGCCACAATAATTATTTTCCAAAGGTTCTCATTGGATAAATTTTAAGCATACTTCAAAATACTATTCATTTTAGAAAGTCTGCATACTGGTCTCTGAAGGTATGTGAAACCTGGAGAAAAAGAAATGTGACTGTGCACATGGTGTGGGATTGATTCTCAGTTCTATCAGATAGAAGGTTACAGGTCAAATTTTATTTCCTGCTGTGTATAGGGGAATTGTTTGCCCTGTCTTCCTAAATAAAAGAGATATTATCTAACCTGTTCTTTTTATCACCAATTAACATATTGTATTGTTTTTCAAACATTTTGGGCACCTTTTAATTAAATAATGTTTGAACTTTAAAGTGCAGTTTGAATAACAGATAAATGAATAAAATGGTCACTGAACAAAGAGTGGACAGTTCTTTCATATTGGTTGGGTGTCTACACTGCTGTCTGTCTACTCTGAGGATAAAATTATTTTGAATCTCTGTGAAAGCAATCTGGTCTTCGCTCCCTAGGCAGGATGGCAAAGATTATGTTTAAATCCATGAATGATGAAGATGAAACTTAGTTAAAACTTCTCTGTAATGGGTACGACTTGGGTAGGTAACAGAGACCTGAGCGGGTGAAAACAAAAACTGTTTCAGAATGTTGAAAATGTTTTCTAAGAATATTAAAATTTCTTGCCTTAATTTTTTATCTCACGACTTTTCTAGGATATAAATTTGTCAGATATGTGCACTCTTAATGCTAATCACTTTCTTTGTTGTATGGGAAATACACATATAAATTTTCCTTTCACTGAACATCAGCAAGCAGTGGGGTACGTAGACTTGAGAGCTCAGGTCAGGCCAGCCTCATGAATCTTTCATTCCAAGATCAATAGCTACCTAAGATATTCTTTTATGGTGAATCACAGAAGAGCACAGGAGGCAAACTGAGACGGGGAATGATTCCTAAGATTCATTGAAAGTTGCACGCTAATCCCTTAGCTTTCCCCAAGATATAGTTAATCAAACTCTGAGAGTGGGATTCGGCAATCATAAAATAATTCATCTGTGTATAAAAGTAATGATAAAACAGTCATTGAATGAGTTGACAAAATTAAAAGTCATGAATTTAAATCATCATTAAAGAAATGGTGGTTATCTTAAGTCCCTAGAAAATTGTTACTGTGATCAAGAGGTAAAGTAAAAGTGGAATTACTATATGATCCAGATGCATTACACCAGGGGAACAATCCACAGGGATAAAAGCCAGCATATAATAGTGTTTTGCTTGCCTAAGCATGGTTACTGCAACTATATCAGCAAAAGAGATATTTCAAAGCCACATTATGTCTTGGTTAACGCATAAATGGGTAGAGAATCTATCATCTAAACACACAAACACACAAGCACACACATAGACAAAATAACATTTTTCAGCCATGAAAGCCATATTATATCATATAAAAAAGATGATTATGCTAAGCAAAATGACTTGTAAAGTAAATTCCATTTTCTTTAACATGTGGAATGGAAATCATTTTATGCAAAAGTACTATAGGAGTTGCATTATTATAGGACCTCATAATAAAGGAAATCAGAGAACATTTTGAATCAATCAAAATGTTTCAATTACTTAAATGAAAATATCAACATTAAAACATTACATTGCATGAATAATATATAATGATAAACAATGGAAAAACTGTACAAAATATATAATTGTCTTGTGAAATATAATGTGGTAATGCTCTGGATACAAAAAAATTTTCTTCTGTTATTATTCATAAATATATACAGAGAAATGAAAAGGAAATAATTGAAGTTAGTATTTTATTCATGGTATGCCTGCTTTGCATCCTTCAGATTTAATAGGGATTTATGCATTACAGCAGAATACACTTTCCATACTATTTTTAGCAATGAGATGGTAAAGTTATTATAAAAATTCCTATAGTAAACATCTATTTATAATTACTTAGGACATGGATTCTTGGCAATATAGATTCATTCATTGTGGCTAACACTGGAATACTTAAGAGAGTCCCTCTAAAACACCCCATCTTTTTCTTCTATTGTTTCAAGGTTCCCTCTTAAAGTACCTTTACCTGCTGCTTCTTCTAATCTCCCTGTCACTCAAATGGCCTTCTGATAGAATACTGTTCCCTTTTCCTTTTGGACTCAAGTGTGTTAAGGTAAACTGTTGTTAGTAGCAAAGAAAACAGGCTGCTGCAGAGCCATGAAAGAGATGAGAAATATAAAAGAACTGTCTGATCCAAGTTTCTGTTTTGCTACCCACCTAAAATAACAAAATCATTGTTCAATTCTCAGAAGTTTACCTTAAGTAAAGAAATACTATCCTAAATTCATCCCGGGAGGACTACACACTGTGGCATCCTGGGGATGAGACTAGAGAACAATTTTATCAAATAAAACATTCAATAAAGGTGTGCCTTCTGCTATGCTTGTTTGCATTTTGCTTCATTCAAATGTGTGTCATATTCTTCTAAAAGGGATGGGAAGGGAACTGGTCATTTACCAGCAAGCAACAAGCAGGAAAAGAAACTGGTTTGTTGGTTCCATAACTTTCTCATCTGGATTTCTGAAATTATGCCATATATTCTTCTGTGCTGGGAGATATTAAAACATGAATTGTTCCAATATTCTATTCATTTTTGTTAAACTTTAATAGCAAATATCCTTTTATATGATTTTCTGCCCAAAGTGAAATATCAAGGAAGAACAAAGGGTCTCTTTAAAAACTCTAACATTTTCCTCGTTCACATTACTTTCAAAACACAGTATGAGTAAGCCTTGACTTTTAAAGGAGTATGTATGATGGTAGGTTGGTCTGGTCATGCTATGTATTCAGATGCAAAGTACTGACCCGAAAGATCTGGTTACTCAAACTTGTGACTATAAGTGTATATGCTTACACAAGTAAATACATTATACCTTTGAAAATAATTTCTATACTATGATACAGATAAATACATCAGTGACTCTTTATTGAAGAATGCAAAGTGTGTGTGTGTGTGTGTGTGTGTGTGTGTGTGTGTGTGTGTGTGTGTGTTTGTGTCTGTGTGTTCTAAGTCATTGTGTATATGCACATATATGGTTCATGTGCTGTGTGCCAAGCTGAGAGTGTTGCCAAGCTCTTTTTATCTATTCCTCTTTACCTACAAGTTTGAACCAGGATCTCTTATAAGACCTTGAACTTACCATTTCCATTAGAATTGCTAGGCAGCAGGTCTCAGGCCTCCTCCTACAGGTCCTTCTTAGTGTTGACATAGCAAGTGTACATTGTCATATCCAGCTTTTTATGTGAATGCTCTGGATCAAATTGTGTCTGTTTCTGATTGAACATCAAGCATTTTACCTAGAGATTATGAATCCAATCAGGATAAAATATAGGTTATCCAAAATTTGTTTTGAAATATAGCAAAATTTACCTCCTACCCACTTCTCTTTAACATGAAATTTTTTGGTACAGAGACAGAGATGGAGGCAAGTTGAGTATTTCATCTAAGACAATCCACTGAGGTTATCGTTGATGTCATCATCAAACCTTGTTTCTTGAATTTATATAAAAATGGTTTAATTAAAATATATTTGACATAAGCTCACTAGTTCATTACTTCAAGGTCAAATTATCTAAAGTTCTAATTAAATACCTCTAACTGTCCATTTCCCAACAAGCTATTAAATTGTCACATTGTATGCCAAATAGGATTTTGTTTGCTTTAATTTATATGAAATCCATCTAGGAATTTAAGAATTAAGGATTATTCCCTATCATTGGAGATTTCGACAGAATCTATAAGCATTGAGCTTTCCTGAGTTTGTGGATAATTGACGATTTGCCTACAAATGAAATAGTGAACCTCTATCTCATCTGTGTATCCCTTGGTTGTGTTGTGAAACAATGTAACCATAAGGTGGTTCCCAGAATAAACACAAATCCAAAACTGGAAACTAACTTTCCTTCTTTTAATTAATAGATTTTGTTATTTTTCCTTTTGTAAAATGAAATTTTAAATATATATATATGTAATATATATATATATTGTTCTGAAGATGATTGTGAATCATCTTGACAAGCTACTTGATTTCCAAAACAAGAGAATTACCTTTATTGTGATAAAAAATAAAAAGCAACCTTGAAGTGCAATCGCAGAGATATTATGTTGCTTTCTCTATAAATGTAAACTAAGGAATAAAATTTTCTTTTAATATATAGAAAACAAAAGTAAAGGCAAGATAGTAAATTCCATTCTTAAGAAGTCAGCAAAGAGAAATGTAATCATGCCTAGATTTTAGTGCAATGTGACCTATTCAGATTGTCTGTTTCTCATTTAAAAGGATATATTTCAATAAGCTGATGACTTTTATGCGATTTGCTAAAGAAAATTTAAAAAATATATAAAATAGTTGTTATAATCCAACCTTCAGGTGAGCACTAATGAATTCATGTCATTAATAGAATGAAAGCATTCCTTATCCTCATACAGAAACAATGGGTACTATCAGTGATGCCTCAGCTCCTGTATCCTGCATCCCACTGTCATTCACTGTCACTAAGAGTACCAACTTTGTCCACTGTCAGATGCTGCCAAACCTCCTTGGATTGCAAAGTTAGAAGGAAAAAGCACTTGACATTTTTCAATGGCATCTGTTACAAATGTTATATAAAAATAGGTATATACATCTCAGTTATTGTTATTAATGTAGAGTTTCATGGGGTTTAAATATTTTTGTCTATTGATTCTTCCAAGGCAGAGATTATATGAGGATGCATTTGAAAGTATATAATAATATACTTCTTGTTGAAAATTGATTCTTAGTATTGAAAATCTCATCTTTAAATTCATATATGAAAACATTATGAACATTATTCTTAAGGAGACATGAAGAAAAAAGTTATTCACTCAGATGGGAAAGCGAAGATAATCAAATCTAAGGATATCGTTAATCAAAGCGGTTGAGACATTGGGTTTGATATAGGTTCTGCTTGGAAGTAGGTACTTAAAAGAACCTGGCTGGCAAGTCTTATGCTTTTCCTAGGAGCTGTATGGGCCTGTGTCTCCTTTTCTGAGCCTGTTCTAGGCAAGTTACTTGGACATAGTCTTCTAAACAGCATGTCTTGACTGATAGTATCTCTCATCAGCCTTTGGTGCTTTTATAACATTAGAGATGGGCACAGTTACTGTATCTGCTTAATTTTAGGAACTTACTTAATCTTCAGAGTTGTTTAAATCTTGAGCTTGGGGAAAGAATCCCTGACATACAGAATATTTCACCTCTATTTGAAAAATTCTTAATCTTACCAAGTTTACATACAAATTGGTAAGTTTCAAAATCTTAGAAGCAATTGCTACATAGTAGAGAATGACATACAGACAGATAGACTCCAATACACACACAACCATGAATTCACACATGTGTCTGCATGCACAAACACACACACACACACACACACACACACACACACAAATACACAGTGAGAAAGAGAGAGACAGTCAGAGACACAGAAACAGAAAGACTGATCTTAACCATTCTACTGCTCAAAGTCTTTGATATTATAATCTAATGTCTTGAGAAACCATACAGAATAAAAACTGTGTCACATTACAGTGCTACTGAACAGCATCAAATGGTGACTTGTAGAATAGTAGCCAGGAACTTTTGACCAATTTCCATTTTATATAAGGACAAAGTAACCTACTATAAATATTGATCTGGGATGTTTAAAAAACATAAATGTCTAGATATTATTATTGGCCCTGGAATTATATCACAGTTCAATGTAAATCCTGCAACATTCCATAAGAATGTATGCAAGCAACATGATTTACACCTGATCTGAAGGTCCTGATGAAGTGTATGTCGTCAAGTTCTTCTCTGACACACATTCTTTCTGCAAGTTACTATAAGGTGAAGCAACACAGTGCTCCAACTTGCATGTTTAAAGACAAGTAAAACAGAGAGGTACTTTTAATGATGGCTGAATAAGTACACGGGGTAATTATTCTGGGTTTGATTTGCATCTCTTTCAGACATGGTCAGCAGATTGATTAGATGCCACTGTGAGATGTCCTATATGCCCTAAATTGATGGCTTATATTTGGTACTTTATCTTTGATAGTAAATGCCAGGGTCAGCACTCTAAATTTGGAAGATAAAATGCTGGAGCTATTTTAAGGCTATAAGAAAAGCAAGGATAGTGGAGGTTAACAGAGTTTACAACATAATTGACATTCTGGGGAAATCAGCCCATTCCAGGAACAACTCCAGGAACATACTGAAAACATATTACACCATGCTTCCAGCACTGAACAATATTCCTAAGACAGAAATGGTAAGTATTTGAGAAATAATTTAAATAATGCCATTGGAATATAACTTTGAATATATGTCAATCATTGAATAAATAAATATGTGCCCAGGAGAAAAGAGTTTCCCTTCTGCAAAACAAATTCAAATAGTGTACGAATGTTTTTCTCCACATACAAGTTTTAAGTATAAATTGAAATTAAAATCTTTCCAACATTGAAAAAGGAAACCAAGAAATGTTACTACTGGGCAATGAAGAAGGATACGATGCATTGAAAAATCCTGATACTGAAGGTCCAGGTCTAGTTGATGAAGATAGCACCCATGAGCTTGGTATAAAACAGAAAACTCCCTTTCCAAGGATCCTTGATTATTACCCTTTCACTACAAACAAAAATTAGGCAATACATCATTCTCTGCCAGGTATGATTGCTTGAAACTCTAAGTTTTATTCATGCTAAAATACTTTAATGTAACTCTGTATCCTTGGGTAGAAGACCTGATTAATTTTAGTCTCTTTTCTACACCTAAATATGAATGTCTAAATCATATTCTTTGAAAAGAAAATAAGTATTCTTTGAAAATCATTAATATTTCCTCTAGCATATTCTGAGCTAAATATCCTTTTAAACCATAATATATATTTATGTATTAATATTCCATAAATATTTAATCATTTATTAATATACCTTATTAGTAGTAATCTAAATTTTTATACATATATAATATTTTTATAGTATTTTAATAAATTAAAAGAAATGTTATATGCTTTGTTTCATTATGTAGTATATTTATCATATTATAAATTACTGTCAACAGCATTTATATATTCAAAAGTTATGATAGCTTATATAGATTTATATATATATGTATCATTCATTCAATATGTTTTATAATGATGTTAATTTGATAGAAGTAAAATTTTTACCTTGTTCATTTTTCTAAATTAACTTAGGTATGTAGCTTGAATCCCTGATCCCCTCTAAGTTCTTTTTTTTTTTTTTTTTTGATATTTTATGCATGTACATTTCAAACACTATCTCCTTTACCAGGTTTCCCTGACAAAATCCCCATATCCCATCCCACTTCCCCTTCTTCTATATAAGAGCACTACCCCTCCTTCCAATCCACTTCTACCCTACCATATAGGCATTCCCCTATACTATGGAACTGAGTCTTTACAGAACCAGGGGTCTCTCCTCATACTGATGGCAGACAATGCCATACTCGGCTACATATGCAGCTACAGACATGTGTCCTTCCATATGTAATCTCTAGTTGCTGGTTTAGTACCTGGAAGCTCTGAAGTTTCTGGTTGATTGATATTGCTCTTCTTCCAATGGGGTTTCAATCTCTTTCAGCTCCTTCAGTCCTTCTCCTAACTCCTCCAATGAGGTTTCCTGCTCACTACTATGTTTGGCTGCAAGCATCAATCCCATTCTGTATCAGTAAGGCTCGGGCCAGCCCTCTCAGAAGACATCCATATTAGGATCCTGTCAGCAAACACTTCTTGGCATCCACAACATTGCCTTAGTTTGGTGTTTGAATATGGGATGAATCCCCAGGTGGGGCAGTCTCTGGATGATCTTTACTTCAGTCTCTGCTCTAGACTTTGTTTCTGTATTTCTGTTAGACAGGAGTATTCTGGGTAAAGTTGGAGATGAGTAGGTGGCACCATTCTTAAACTGGGGACGTTGCCTATCCTCTGAATAGAGTCTTTATAGTTTTACCCTCTCCTTTTAGGGCATTTGAGTTAATCTCATCCACATTGGGTCTTGGGATCCTCTTTCTTTTATAGCTTCTGGGATTTACTAGTGGTTATATTCAGTCCTCCATCACCCATTGCTACAAGACAAACATCCAACATGATCAAGTAGGCTTTATACCAGGGATGAGGAAAAGGCTCATTCTATGGAAATCCATCAAAGCAATTGACCATGTAAACAAACTCAATGAAAAAAAAAAACCTGATTGATCATTAGAAATGATCTTAGATCATCATCTAGATGCTTAGAAAGCATTTGACAAAATTCAACACCACTTCATAATAAAAGTCATGAGAATATTAGGAATCCAAGGCCTATACCTAAATATAGTAAAAGAAATATGCAGCAAACTGGTAGCCAACAATAAACTAAATGGAGAGATACTTGAAGCAATTCCATTAAAATCAAATAGGAGACAAGGCTGACCACTATCCCCATATTTATTCAATATAGAACTGGAAGTCCTGGCTGTAGAAATTAGACAACAAAACAAAATCAAAGGGATATAAATCAGAAGAGAGGAAGTCAAATTATCACTATTTTCAGATGGTATAATAAAATACTATATTGACCCCAAATTTTCCAAAAGAGAACTTTTATAGCTGATAAATAATTTCAGCAAAGTGGTTAGATATAACCTTAACTCAAACAAAGCAATTGCCTTCTTCTACTCAAAGGATAAATAGAATAAAAAATGAGAGACTCAACACCCTTCACAAAACTCACAAAGACCATAAAATACCTTGTGGTGACTCTAACCAAGCAAGTGAAGGACCTGTATGACATGAACTTCAAGATGCTGAAGAAGGAAATTTAAGATCTCAGGAGATAGAAAGATCTCCCATGCTCATGAAGTGGAAGGATCTAATAAAACAAAACCAAAAAGCAAAAATTAAGACAAGTTAGAACAAACACAGGCACACACACACACACACACACACACGCACACACACAAACACACACACACACACAACACACATACACATACACACACACACAAAATTTGCTATTTACATATTAGAGCATGTGTTCTTGTTATATGTTTGAGCATTTTCTGAGTATATGCCCAGGAGTGGTATAGCTTGAACCTCATTTAGTATTATATCCAGTTTTCTGAGGAACCACCAAACTAATTTCCAGAGTGGTTGTACCACCTTGCAATCCCAACATTAATGGGGGCATGCTCCTCTTTCTCCACAACTTTGCCAGCATCTGCTGTCACTTGAGTTTTTTCTTAGTCATTCTGAGTGGTATGAAGTAGAATCTTAATGTTGTTTTTATTTAGATTTCCCTTGTTTGTAAAGATGTAGAACATTTCTTTAGATGATTCTCAGCTATTCAATATTCTCTCTTGAGAATCATTGTTTAGGTCTGAGCCCCAGTTTTTATAGGGTTATTTGATTCTCTGTAATCTAATATCTTGTGTTCTTTGAATATATTGGATATTAGGCCTCTATCATAGGAAGAATTGGTAAAGATCTCTTTCCAATCTATTGGTTGCCTTTTTGTCCTATTGACTGTGTCCTTTGCCTTATGCAAGCTTTGCCATTTTATGAATTCCAATTTGTCAATTGCAGATATCAGAGCATATGCCATTAATATTCTCTTCAGGAAAATTTCCCCATTGCTGATGTGTTTAAGGTTCTTCCACAATTTCTCTTTTATTAGTTTCATTGTGTCCAGGTTTTCTGTGGAGGTCCTTAAGCCACTGGAATTGAGCATCATAATCTGAAAAGATAATTATGGATCAGTTGGCATTCTACTACATGCTGACCTCCCATTGGACAAGCACTATTTTTTTTTTTTAAATTCTGTCTTTTTTCAACTGAAGAGTTTTAGCTCCTTTGTCAAAATTCAAGTGACCATAGGTGTGTTGGCTCATTTCTGTGTTTTTAATCTATTTTATTGATATACATGCCTGCCACTGTACTAATACTATAAAGTTCTTTTCATGATTGCTCTGTAATACAGTTTGAGGTTGGAGATCGGATTCCCCCAGCAGTTCTTTTATTGTTGATGATATTTTTCACTATGCGGGTTTATTGTGATTCCAACTGAATTTGCAAATTGCTCTTTCCAACTCTATGAAGAACAGAGTTGGAATTTTGATGGGGATTCCATTGAGTCTGTAAATTGCTTTCAGCAAGATAGCCATTTTCCTCATATTAATCATGCCAATTCATGAATATGGGAGATGCTTTTGTCTTCTGAGGTATTCTTTGAATTCTTTCCCCATGGACTTGAATTTCTAGTCCCACGGATCTTTCACTTGCTTGGTTAGAATAACACCAAGCTATGTTCAATTAAAAGGCTACCAATATATTTGAGTTAATTGTATATTCAGACACTTTTCTGAAGTTGTTTTCAGGTTTAAGAATTTTCTGGTGGAATTTTGGAGTCACTGAAGTACACTATCACATTATTCACAAATAGTGATAACTTGACTTCCTCTTTTTTCAATTTCTGTCCCTTTAATCTTCTCTCTCTCTCTCTCTCTCTCTCTCTCTCTCTCTCTCTCTCTCTCTCTCTCTCTCTTCTCTCTCTCTCTCTCTCTCTCTCTCTCTCTCTCTCTCTCTCTCTCTCTCTCTCTCTCCTACTATCTTAGTCACATAAATTATGATTTTTAACCTTCCACGACCCTGTAAATCTAGTAACAGATGATGCATATTTAGTCAGGTAATTACTCCTAAAAGATATGCAGGTAAACCTACTCTGCTGTAAACTTCTCATTCAATTTTGCTTTACCTTATGTGTAAAATTGTGGTGATATTTTTATTATGTGATGATGTATTCTGAAAAATGTGTAAGTGTTAAGGGCCAAGAAAATAAGAGAACCAAAGTTGTTACAGCAGAGTAGGAAGAGTGAGCAAGATTAGAGTGTGCATAGTGTATAACTTAGAAATTACAAGCAACTTAATACATTAAGAATGCAATATGACAAATGCAGAGGGGTAAGAGTAAGAAAGAAGCTGAAGAGAGAGGAAAAGCAGGCAGGCTTCTCTTAACATTGCCATACAGTCTTTTCTTAATAAAAAGGCAGACTTTGTCGTATTAAAAAGAAAAACCTTTTCTTCTTACAAGTTTGACTTCAATTCATTTAGCAATAAAAGTGTAGAAGCTTTTAATTCCTCTATGCAATAGGGGTTAGAGTTCATTTTACATTCAGAATCGGTGAGTTCTTCCTGTACTGGTGATGGTCTTTTATTGCATATACATATGTAAGATTGGGTGTCTCTGTCTCGGTCTCTGTCTCTCTGTATCTCTCTGTATTTGTGTGTGTGTAAGTATATATTTATAAAATAGCATGAAAGCTGCACCAAAGTGCTTCAAATGTGAATGCATGAATTAGTATGTGAAGATATGTGTTTTAATCCATTTTTGCTTACATAAAAATGTTTCTTCTGTGAGCATGGCACTTTTTCTAGTTCAAAGAAGTTTATTGTTCCAAAGTTCCCCCTAGCCTCACATGTGAGAGGCATCTGAAGAAGAGGGGAAAGCTTAAAACATTAATCCTTTATTTAATGCCCTGCTGCTTCTAGATGAGATGCTAAGTGTCAGAGATAATATCCTGTTAAATCTCTTGCCCCAGCTAGCACTGTACCCCACTGGTTTGCCTTCAAGTGAGAACCAAGACAAAACGAGCAGCTGGGGCAGGGTCCCAACATACACCAATGGAGATCTATGATTTCACATGATATTATTTTTAATATTTTCAGTGAAAACTGAGAACAATATTATAATTTTTTTTGAATTTAGAAGTCATTGTAACTCTCGTATTAATGTCATCATGACTATAAAATAATATAGAAAGTTTACTATTTCCTTCCATAGCATAATGTATTTTCTACATGCATTTTACAAAACTAGCTCTTGAACACTAGAATGGTCTGACTTCTTCATTGTTTTTTTCCAAGTTCATAGTAATATTTCACATACATATGTAGAAACTTACTTTATTAGCTCAAATACATTTTAAGATAATTGAGTTCAATTATTTTATGTTTTAATATGTGCTTTATATATTTTAGTACTAAGAGAAAATATGATGTTGTTAATCATTTAACTATTTTTCTACCAAAATTATTATAAAATTTGTTGTGAAATAAATATTTATTAAACTTTGTTAGGTTTTCAATGATCCAATTATGTTTAAGTCCTTTTAGTGCTGTATTTGTAATAAAGAACAACAGAGATTTTGGCTTGGTGTTTGAGAGTAGTTTTACTGAAAAACTTATAGGGCATTTTCAGTCATCAAAGCAGAAGTAGGTAAAATCTTTAAAGATAAAATGTGATTATTTTTATTTTATATCTTTCTATAACTAGTAACTAGTTAAAGAATACTGCATAAAATTACAATTGTGATTTTCTTGATACACATCTGGAAAATTCATCATGTATATAACTCTACACAGAATTGAAATAATTATCACTTATTTAACATTGTTATAAACATTATTTTTGTTTTGTTCTTTCACAAGCCTTCAGGAAAAATATTTTAGGTGTACTAATTATAAATGATAAAATTGATGGTTAGGGTAATTATTTAATTTATAGATTTTTCAGGTATGATTATGATTAAAAACCATGTCTTCATAGTGTATAGCCCAGCAAAAGATAAATGTTTGAAGACAAAATAAATCCTTAATGTCTTGTATTTTAGCTACAAAATGATAAAATGATTAAATAATTTATGCAGCTTTTGTTTTCCACAAGAAAACAATGAATAACTGACTCTGCAGCTGCCTGGGGTTCATGGGAGCATCCATGGATGTTTTTATCTCTTTCAGACACAGACACTATGAGAATACAACACTGAAAGACTGGCTTGAAGGCCAAAATACAACCAGGGCCTAGAAAAATTGTGTATCAATAAAACACTAGGCTGGATCATGCCTTGAAACACAGAGAGCATGTGTGGGATGTGGAGATGTGACAAACTTAGAAAAGATCCTCGATAGAGGTTTAGCAGAGCTCACTATGAAGAGTGATATATATGTGATAGGGGAGTCTAAAACTGAGATTTTACATAAATATTTTGAAGTTTAGGCCATGGAAAGTTAAACATGGATAGCAAGAGTCTTCCCAATTTAAAGGGAAAATACAGTTGTGCATGTCCTCTGGAATAACACCAGACTTTGGTGGCAAAAGGCTTGCACATGGTAGGAATGATGCACAAAACACTAGGATAATATTGTGAATGAGAAATCAGGGACTTGGGTTAGAAATCTCGAACAAAACATAAAGTTCTCACATGTAAATCTTTATCAACAAGAAGAATATACTGACTTCGGTTTTTGACCATAGGCCTTCCCATTACCTGCAGAAATTGCCAAAAATGACTATTGACAGGGAGATTGAAGTTATGCAACCCAACTAGGAATAAATGGGAAGTAAGCTGATAATACTTTCCATTTTCTTCAAATACTATTCTTGTACTTAAAAATTATAAAATCATATTTCTAAAATGAGCTTAGGATCTAAACATTGAATTCATAAATGAAGTAAAAAAGTGACCATGAACTATTTTTTTAAACAACTTTATTTTACAAAACAAAAATAAATGTACAGATTTTAAACATTTTTTGCTTAAAATTATACATTTTTGTCAGTATTTTTTTCAGATTTTAACATAATTTTTACATAATTTTTTTAATGTTCATTTTTCCCCCCTGGCAAAAATGGGAATGCAATTGAAAACAAATTGGAGATTTTATCTTGCCTCAGTCAGATGATCAAAATTAATATGACAACTTAAAACAAATATTGGAAAAGTGGTGCAGGAAAAGAAACACTCATTCAATATTGGTTAGATTATAAACTAGTAAACCCATAGTAAAAATCAGTGTAGAGAATTCACAAAAAGCTAACATTTAATCTTATATATGATCTGCTCTATGACTCCCTAATCAGTCTCCCCTCCCCCCCCAAAAAAAAACTGTAGACAGAAACTTCTCCATGGCTCTATAGATAATTCTGACCTATATACTTAATGTAGTTCCAATGAATATTCCAATAGCATTCTTTAAAAAATGAATTTACTCTAACATTTTAATGGGAAAATAAAGGTATCCAATAGACAATGTAATCAAAGATGAAAACTTTAAAGTTCAAAGATTCAGAGTATCAATTATACTATATAACTAAAATTCCAAAGAAAACATGATAGTCATCTAAAACTCATAATACAGACCTATAAGATAAAGAATATATTAACAGATGGAAACCTATTTATTTATACTAAATTAATTTATAATAAAAATGTTTCCAAAAATATGCATTAACTAATGAAAGACCCTTAAGCAGTGCCATTAAAACTGCTTATTTGTATGCAGAAATGTGATTTTACCACATATCTCACAGCCTTTAAAAATGTGATTAAATCTTGTTAAAAGATTTTGAGGTCAGACCTGAAATTTTGGAACTCTTAAATAAAAAAGTAAAAGAGTACTTCAAAATATAAACATACAGATGAACTTTGAAACATATTTCAATAGCATAGAAAATAATCACAAATGACAAAAGAAACTATATTTAACTTAAAAGCTTTTGTAAGGATAGCAAAACAAGAGAGTAAAGATTTGTCTACTGTAAGTCAATGAGATAATAATAAGAATATATATAGTACTCCTAATATTGTGCTATAAAATCATACTCTATGTTATCAAAATAATAAACAGCTTTCAAAATAAGAAAACCATGTGGTATATAGTATTTCAAAAATTTAAATTAACATTAGTAATTTTGGAATGTATTGATAGGTATTGTAAAGCCATTGTGTCTGGCTTTAAGTGAAATGCATTGTAAGCCTTTGGGTTTGGTTTTGAGTAAAAAGTCCTTGCTATGTTAGGTCAATCAGTAGAGTCTGATCAATTATTTTCAGACGATTTGAACATTGAACAAACTTGTTCTATAAATCTGCACTTGTGAGAGTTTACAGCTGCACCAACCATCATCATATGACCCCCCCCCCCCCCGGCAAAGCAGGAGTTTGTACTTTTGTTTGTGGCTAGTCATGGTCAAAAGGGGCTGAGATTCGTGTTGCTTGTGTGTTCTCAAGGGCAATAAGGCTAGATAACTTTTGGTAGTGGAACCTTTCCCAGACTCAATTAGCCTTGCATAATATTTGAGTGAGCTGCTAACTGGGTATCAGACTTTTCCAAGAAAGCTTAGCATCTTGGTGAGCTTCCCTCTCTCCCTCCTGTGGTACCTACATCCAACCTGAATCAATAATGGAACTTTACATTAAAACTGCATTGTTCTTTCACATTTTAGATACTTTGGGAAATATAAAGAACATAAACAGTACATAATTAGAATTGCATGAGACTGTTTGCCACTACAGGAAAATAAAACTATACATATATATATTACCATGATCATATCAGCTTTATTCCAGAGACTCCAGGATAGTTTTTTTTAAACAACTTTATTTTATGAAACAACACCAGAACCCAGCTCTCCCGTAACAGCAAACATAAAACTATATTTTTATGCTGTAAAACTTAAAGTTTCCTCACTACATTGCTGTATCAATTAAGAATTAAAAGGAAACATTTCCAGAATGTTAAATAAAATAACCAAATAAAATTTGTTTTTTAGACAATTTTATTTTTAAAAACAGAGATAAATATACAGATTTTTAAAGGCATTTTTGCATAAAACTATTTAAATACATTTTTGTCAGTATTTGATTTTT
Source organism: Micromys minutus (assembly GCF_963924665.1). NCBI lineage: Eukaryota > Metazoa > Chordata > Mammalia > Rodentia > Muridae > Micromys > Micromys minutus. Next base: position 19,829,769 of record NC_137974.1, on the reverse strand, counting down.
TTTAAGGTTTGATAGTATGCATAGAAATCTTACTAGTTACAACGAGCATAAAGTTCATTTAAAATTTCTTGATTGTTCTTTCAGGACAGTTCGAATCCTTCATGGCATTAATGCTCTTCAACCATTCGTCAAAAAGAGACACTGACAGGAATGAAAATATTTTGTTAGAAGTAAAGGAAAAATATAGATTAGAATGAAATGTCCTGTTATAATTGAGATACTTCGATCCCCGTGACACAGATTAGATTGAATAAGTAGCTTCTTACTTCATTAAACTGTAGAAGACACATTCATGCTGGCATGAAGAAGTGAAAATCATACATTTTCGAGGTAGTTTAACCAGGCATAATGTAATGTAAGTGTGATTTATTACAAAGTACTGAAATATTTATGTGTCTCTATCTGCTGTCAAGGCGCTTGCTGTAAGTGAATGTTATTTAGACATACAATCATTTGACATTGGGCCACTAAATTATTATGCAATCAGATCACTGAAGCCTTTATCACAAGAAAATGGTGGTATTCTTTGACTTTCAGATACTGTCCTTTCGAAGCTCCAGTGGGGAAAAATGAGTTCTAGCTGGGTCCCCAGGGTTCTACATAAATATGATGCACAGGAAGTATAAGGATGCTTGAGAAGTGACTTATACATTCAGATAGACTGACTGATGATGCTTCATTAAAACACAGTCAAAGTTTAGTCATGCATGCCTCTTTGCTTAGAAAGGAGACTGAGGGTGAAGAGTCTGAGGTATAGCTCAGAATGGGCAATGCAGCCTCTCAAACAAACAAATTAAAATGCAAAAGAAGCAAAATAAGAATACTACCTAAAGAAGACTTGAAAAGCAAAAATGGGCTAGAATTTCAAAGTCTTCAATAATAGTGTTATTTTGCTATGCTTAAAAATTGAATGGTAGAAAACCAACTAATATAATTTTGATGATTAATTGATAAGCATGAGAAAATGCTTAAATATTTTAAATTTTCTTCTATATTACAGGAGCATTCCTATTTTCATTTGTTCTTCTCAAACCAAATAAACATAATTTTATTTTTTAAATATATTTTAATACATTCATTTCCCAAATATTTAATAATAAACAAAGAAACAAGTAATTTAGGTGTCAATATTACTGAGGATTTTAAATATTTTTAAAATATGTGTGTGTGTGTGTGTGTGTTATTGATTGTTGTATAGGGATATATTTTCCTACAGGAATCTTGTCTCAAATACTTAAATATATAAATATATCTTACCCGTATGTATAACATTATTTATATGAATGCTTTCTGGGCTCACCACTTGGTATTGGAAAATTAATTGGTGTTTTCTTCCCTGGGGAAGATTATTACTTCTGTTCTCAGACTTGTTCACTTACCTGTAGCTCTTTGTTTAGGGTTGAGGTTTCATGTACATTTCCCTGTCTATGCTAATATATGTATTGTTATTGTCTTGCTAAGTCCTGTTTAGTAAGTCATAATGGTTAGAATTCATAGGTGAAGTTTCTGAAATTCCCAGGAGACAACCTCTCACAGAAAATACCTTGATATTCTAGCTCTTGAATTTTTTTGACATACTCATCCATACTGATCTCCAAGTGAGTCTTAGGTTTAGGAGCTCTGCCATACATTTTTTTTAGGAATAACATATGCCTACAGGAGCTGAGGAAGGTCACACAAAACCATTAAATGCTCTGAAACTAGATTAGAGACAGTTTTGTGTTGCTTTGTGAGCACTCAGAGCTCAACTCCAATATTCTGCAAGAGAGGTATGTAGAGAGATTTTAATCCAGAAACATGACTTCTCTATATGATCTGGCCTATATGATCTGGCCTGAATGTACACACATCTAGTTTATAATATGATATAGCAGAAATACAGATACGACATTAGTATGTGCCTTTAGTATCTAACGATAAAGTTAAGCTTAGTTTGTAGAAGAAAGCAGCCTCTAATTGAGGGGCAGACAAATAATGACTTAAAGAAAGATTTTGACAGAATGAGTCAGACATAGGATAGGAGAGATACATCTTTCCTTCCTTCCTTCCTCCTTCCTTCTTTTTTTCTTTCTTAATTGGATATATTTTATTTGCATTCCTTTCCAAGATTTCCCTCCTTATCCCCTATCCCATCACCTCCCCCCCTCCTTCTCTGATAGTGTGTACCCACCCACCCCCCTTCCTGCCCCATATTAAGAGGGGGAAGAGAGGGGGTGGGGAGGGAGGGAAGAAGGAAGGAAAATGGAGAGGGAGAGGGAATGGGAGAGGAAGGCATAGAAGGAGGGAGAGATAGAAGGAATGAGGGAGGAGGTTGAAAGGGAGAGAGGGAGAGAGGGAGAGAGGAGGTTGTATGTGGTTCATGGTGTGTTTGTATAGCAGTTTTATTATGACAATTTTTGTTTTACAGAGAGACGTTGCAGAGAGAGCTAAACACAATTGAAGACAGAACAGGCAAGAGAATGGGAAGAGCCAGGAGATTAGAACATATTGCTAAAATTAGTATGAGGCCAAGTACAGGAATGGAGTCAGAAACCGAGAAAATCCAGAGATTGTATGGAGGCTAGAACCTTCAAGTCTACGCCTAGAGATGGTGAAAACAGAAGAGAATGCTCTGGGATCAGCCCAGGCCATGTATCCACACAGCTTTGTGATTGGTGGTTTTTATCTCATGACAGCAACAGAGGAATAAAAAAAACCACAAAAACAAAACAAACAAACAAAAGAAAAAGGCACTTACAAGACACATAACCTGAATATGTAAACCATCTACTTTGACATTTACATATTCCCATTTCAAAATGTTATCTGCAATAGCAATTCCTTTTATCTAGATAAAACTGCCTTCCTATGAATATAATTATGATATAATGTGATGATTATTATTTCCTAAGATTTCTTTCTGTCTTTCACCTCATTTTGTAAATCATAAGGCTTCTCTTGTGTGTGTGTGCTTGTGTGTGTGTGTGTGTTGGGGTTATATGCATTATGCATTCATAGACAGAGCGCATGTTAAAAATACTATTTTATGAAAGGTATAAATAGAAGCCTGATTAAATTATGACTGTTCTTTATAACAACGACATAATACTCAGCAAGAAACTTGACACCTCTGATCCTTAATTTCTGCCTCTGTGAATGGCGATAATTACATCTACCTCAAAGGTTTGTTTCCAAGGTAAATAATGTGATATAATTGGAACATTAGAGATTGCAGTCATAGTGAGCACCTATGAATGTCTGTTCATTACCTACTCTTTCACATTGCTCTCTAGCAAACTTTCCCAGGTAAAGATCTCTGATACTGCTACAAAATTACAGTCATCATATGTTCCATTGGGTCATGGTATTTATTTTAAATTCATTATTGATATGGTAAAATCTTGTTAGATACATCTTAAATGTTAATGGGTAGTAGCTATTTTAATTTTAAGTTCCACAATTGAAGAATTTTTTATTAGATCTACAAACGTTTGACTATCCTTGATGTGGTACTCTGAAGCACTCCAATAGTGTATACTCATCAGTGGGGGCTTTGGCATCTAACCATTCAATTTATAAAACTTCAAATCTGGTTATATCTGAGATTGTACAGTCTTTATATATATATATTTTCCTACTGAATAGCACATTTAGATTTTAATAGGAAGGCATATATTCAAGCACAATTCTTTTTATAAATTCCTCTGTATTAGGCATTGAACTTGATGTTTTGAAAACTTTCAAAATAATTTAATAATATATGTATTTTTAAATTTTACAAAGTTAAAGACAACTGAAACTTTGGAGCATGCTTAATGAAAACATAAATTATATAAACTTTCCCATCTCTTAAAACTGGAGGAAACATAAATTCTTACAGAGAAAGGCTAAATGAGTATTAGCCTTTCTAATGTACAGGGCAGATAAGCAGGATCTCAGGCAGAAAATGGAGGAAATGAATGGTGGTTTCTGAGAGGAAGCTCTCTTCTTTTTAGATTAGTTCTAGTAGAAGGACATAAGGAAACAGAGCATATGTCACATATTTGTTCTTGAAAAGATCCTGGGACTGGTAGATTTTATAGGGATGTCTGAGAGAAATTAGATGTAACTTGTAAAACAAAATGTACAGGATAATGGGGGTTAAAACAACACTTTACTTGAAGATGTTGTTAGGTCTAAATGTTCTTTTTCCAATTCAAATATTGAAACCTCTGGTATGATTTTTTTTTTTTTTTTTTTTTTTTTTTTGGTTTGGAGATGAAGTAGAAGTAGTTGATATTAAGTGAAGTTGTAGGATTAGAACACTGTGAATAAGACTGTTATTCTTGTAGGAAGGGTGAAAAAATTCACAGAAAAAAAAGTGAGATGCAACTAAAAGGTCACTGTACATTGTGATCAGGAGGCTCAGGGAGACCAGAAATAGCCAGAATACTAATCGTGGAATTCAAGATACTGATAAGGTAAACTTTTGTATTTGTTTGGTTGCTTGAAATTTCTGGTGTTAAGTACATTTATTGTAAACTTTAGACACAAAAATAATTCTAAAACCCAGAAAGCTGAACCTTACAGCAAGGCATATAATTATACAAAGGATGCCACTCAGTGACCAACACAGTAGTTTTCCATGTGAGTAGACAAGAACTACATCCGCAAAGCCTTGTGATTCATTGTAAAGTGTTTTGGAAAGGAGCTCCATTCTTTAAAGCAAAGCAATGCTTCTAAGCTTAGCTGAAAATATAAGTTCTTTTTGTGCAGCACTAGGATGGACCACCAAATTGTCAGCACAACTGACAAAAAATGTTTTATAAGAAATGTTATACTACAGAATATATAGAAAAACTGTTAGTAATTATTAATTAAGTAGTAATTGGGAACTTTAGAATTCAATGAAACATCCTTTTAAATTTCAAGTCATTCAAGAAGATGGAATGATAGTGTGTATATATTTTAGATACTGAAACATTTGCCTGGAGCCAGCCCATCAACACTGTTAAAGTGGTACTTTCATCTTGTTCAACATACCTGTACACCAGTTGAAAATCTGACTTCTATCGCCTTCTCACTAAATTGCTCTGCTTAGCCTCATTAACTCTGGAAATCTGTTCTTATTCTTTGGTTTGTTCTATCTTCATGTGTTGTCTGGCTTGTTCTCTCTGCAACCTGCCTCTCTCAAAATGTCCAAGTAAAAAGTGCCTCCAAAGCTAAGAAACTCAAGTCCACTTCACTGTCTCCCAAGTGACTTTGTCCCAAAGAACTCCATTCATCTTAATGGACTGACTGCAATCAACAAAGTGAATAGAACTTAAAGATCAGCATGTCTCCGGAGTGCTGTGATGAAAGAAACAAAGCACCATGCCTTCACCTAAGTTTTTTTTTTTCCTCCTTAGTCTTACTCTATACCTGGCAGATCTTGAACACAGAATCTACTTGCCTCTTTCTTTAGGAATGAAATGCCTGTCTATAGTCTAGCCAGATCACTCAGGGTCACACAGAATTAGGTTTTTTGATGTGATGGATTAATCCATGTTGCTGGATTAAAATTTCCCTACAAAACATTGTATACAAGTTATAACTACCAATTTGTACTGAGTAAGAATCACGGTTTACAACTATTTAATTGAAAGTTAGTCAAAGTAGCAATTGGTCAAGGATGCTGTTAGATAGTTTTGGAAGAATGTCCTCAAACTTCAAAGTGTCTTAGTTTTCATATTGATTCTCCCTGTTTCTTTGAAATATCTAGGGCAGCATTTTGTACAGAAAAAATGTATTCATTAAATATTAGTTGTGCTAAATTAAGAACAAATAGTACATCTGCAGAAATATCCTGATCAGGGAACCTAAGGTTCTGCTACTGAAAACATTGACAAATGACAGATGTACCTAAACAAAGTTAACATACAACAGCCCCAGGACTTTTAAAGAACATGTATTCTTAAAAAAAAATAAAGCCAATAAAAAGCATGTATCTTTATACTAGGAAAGTTTTTAGAAGAGAGTTTCTGAATATTTATAAGTTAGTATGAAAACAACTATCATGTTGAAGAAAAGTATATATATTTAAATTTACTTTTAATAGAACCTTATTTATTTCCTGGCTAGGAAAACAGCCAGAACTACATTTGTCTGGTTTTTATTAAAAATAAATGTGATCTAAGAAAAATAATCCCCAAAGAGAAACCCAAATAATTTTATACCATAATAAAGACCTTTGCCTTTGTTTGATAAATATGGTAAGGGGACTAAATACTACTTGAAAGTTTTACCACTACAAATTCCGGAGTAACTAAGATTTGGAAGAGTGATCATCTTGGAGGTATTTCTGGGTTGCAGCTTGTAAGATCCTTGAAGTTCAACCTTAGTGTCACTGGCACAACATTTATTCTTTTAATACTGTCATCTGTCATCACTTTTTAAACACCAGAAAACTAGGAAAATTGGTGGAAACCATGTCTGATACAGTCTGATTATGCTAGAAGAGTAAAATATCTAGGAATAACATGTGCAGCACACTGACAGTTCAATAGTCCTTCACTTAAAAACTCCACACACAGCAGTGTTAAAACTGTGCTGTGGAATACGAACCACATATTAATTGTTCTCAGATTCATTTTCATCGCTCTCTGCATAATTAACTAAAATGTATCTCTCTGAGGCCTGCAATCCTCCTACACTCTCTTTGATGAGAATAGATGAAAAATATCTGCTAACTCGATCTGATGTCAATTTTCACTTAAAAAAAAGTTAGAACGTATTGAAGATTTTTCCATTCTATATCTAGAGGGTTTTGTTAAGTAACAATAGAAAGCTTTATATTTAAACATCTTGGGAAGAGAAAGTTTCATGTTTTAACTTTAGTGAGACTTTTTTTTAATTGCTTTTTTCAAGGACAAATTTAAGAATATTAAAAGTTATCATTTCATGTTGATCTTTGCAAGAAAACTTGTTTAAAAATTACCCTGTTATTCCTGGAAATACACTTAAAGGTGATCTTTACACAGTATGTTATTTCATGTCAACTTCACTCATGGATTCATTAGTTCTTTAAATAAGTCTGGAAGTAGCATCCAGTTGTTGAACTTTGCTCTGACTTTGAGAATAAATGATGAAGAATTTCAAGGACTGTTAGAAAATATGAAGACCCATGTGCAAAATAAAGCTTCTTACACTTAAAATATAAAACAATTAATTGGATGGAAGTATGAGGCTAGATCTTGAACTAAATGTAGAAAGAGACTGGTCAGATAAGCAGAATCAAGGTTGTGAGAAATGTGTTAGACTATGAAAAAATAGTTTCAGTATGTAAACGTAATATTGTGTTGAGTTAAAATTTAATTTTCATTCTTTTTAAAGGGTTATTCCTCCTATCTGATGGAAGATGATTTATGTGTATATAGAAAGTATTACTCATGAGAAAAATATGCATATTTCTATTAATACCATCAAATATATTTTAGCTGAAAGTGAGTTCAAGTCTAGTTTATAGCAACAGGAACTCTCAAGACTTGGCCTTAGTCTTAGCTCATTTTGCCAATAAGAAATATATACCAACCCATTAGCCAACATCTATATTTTGCTTTGTTTCTCAATATACATATTTGGTAGCTTGGGTGTAACTATCAAATACAGTAGAGAGATTTTTAGCAATTAAAAAAGTAGCTCAGGAATGTTTTTCTTATTGCCATCATAAAGCACAATTATGATTATAATTTATTTGAAATGCAGGTGGTTCTTTTTTATTTGTTCAATAGATAGATCCTATAAACCACAAAATAACATTTTAAAACATGTAAAACAGGATGTAACCTGTAATTAGTCAAAGTTTTCTTTGTGTGTAAGAATTAAATATAATGTTTTGTTTTCTTTTCTTTCTTTTTTTGGTTTTTTTTTTTTTTTTTTCTTGAACTTCATATAGTCTGTGAGTTTTTTTCTGGGATGTTCAGAGCTTTCTGGAGTTAGTATCCAATTGTCAATGTCTGCATATTATGTTTGTTCTTTTCTGACTGGGTTATCTCACTCAGGATGATATTCTCTAGATGCATCCATTTTCATAAGAATTTCGTAAACTCTTTGTTTCTGATAGCTGAGTAGTACTCCATTGTGTAAATGTACCACAATTTTTGTATCCATTCATCTATTGAATGACATCTGGGTTCTTTCTAGCTTCTGGCTATTTTAAATAGAGCTGCTACGAACATTGTGGTGTATGTGTCTTTGTTGTATGTTAGAGCTTCTCTGAGATATATGTCCAGAAATGGAGTAACTGGGTCTTCAGGTAGTACTATGTCCAATTTTCTGAGTAATTGCCAGACTGATTTCCAGAGTGGTTGTACCAGTCACAACCCCACCAGCAGTGGAGAAGTGTTCCTCTTTCTCCACATCTTCGCCAGCATTTCCTATCATCTGAATTTTTGATCTTGGACAATCTGACTGATGTGAGGTGGAATCTCAGGGTTGTCTATCTTAAATAAAGATTGTAGTTAATTTGAAAAACTTCCTCCTAGTAGGTTAGTTAGTTGATTGGTTAGTTTGTTGGTTTGCTACTTTCTATGTTTGAGACAGATCTTTACTTAGATCTCTGATCTATTAAGGTAGCTTCTTCCAGGGACTTTGGATTAAAGACCTTTGCAGGCTTTGCTTTCCTTTCCTTAGGTGCTACCTTTCTGTGGTTCTTGGACTCAGGCATTGCTGTGTTCTTTGATGTGGGCTTAGCCTTTGTTAAAACTTCCTTGAAAGCCTTCATAGCTTTCTTTAGCTGAGCTTTCCTTGCTTTTGTTTCATGACCAGCTAGAGATATAAGTAATGACAAACGTGACTTTGTAAGGGGATTTCTTTTCTTCGAATTTTTTGACTGCTTTTTTTGTATTTATTTTTATTTTTGTTTTCTTTTTTGGTAAAGGACAGTACAATTTATCTTCTGAGGATTCTTTTGGGAAAGGAATGCCAAATCGTATTTTACATGAAGAAACAGGTAAACATTCCTATGAGTCATGCTGTAGCTGAACAATAGTCAAGGATACAGAATGTACTCACTAATAAGTGGGTATTGGCCAAAAAATAAAATACAAAATAGACAAGATACAGTGGACAGCACTCAAAATGGTCAACCAACTGAAGGGCCCAACTGAAGATGCCTCAGTCCCTCTTGAGAGGGAGAAGAAATCAATCACAAGGGAGGAAGGTGAAAGGGACCTGGGAGAGAAAGGGAAAGCATGACCTGATACTGGGTGGGGGAAAGGACTGAAACCCTGAAAGTCAGCAGAAAGAATGGAAGCAGGCAACAGTGGAAGGCAGGGATTTGGGAAGACCCTACAGAATGCACAAGAGACCTGGAAAGTAAGAGAACATCATAACTCAAAGGTGGGAGACCTTAGATGAAATGTATTTCATTGGGGAGTAGGAACATGTAAAGACCACATCCAGCAATTAGACATGGAAGAATGAAGTTTCCATTCACAGCCAATCACTGACCCATAATTTCTCCTGTATGAAAAAACTGCAGGGGTAGAAATGGAGAAGAGCCTGAGGAAAAGAAGGTCCAGCAACAGTCCAATCTGACTGGTATGAGGTGGAATCTCAGGGTTGTTTAGATTTGCATTTCCCCAATGGCTAAGGATGTCGAGCACTTCCTTAGCTGTTTCTCAGCCATTAGATATTCCTCAATTCACAACATTTTGTTTAGCTCTGTACCCCAATTTTTAATAGGGTTGTTTGATTCTCTGCTGTATAGCTTTTTGAGTTCTTTGTATAGCTTGGATATTAGGCCTCTATCTGATGTGGAGTTGGTAAAGATCTTTTCCCATTCTATTGGCTGCCGTTTTGTTTTTTTGACAATGTCCTTAGCCTTACAGAAACTTTGCAATCTCATCAAACTCCATTTGTTAATCTTTGACCTTAGAGCTTGAGCCATGGGTGCTTTGTTGAGGAAATTTTCTCCTGTGCCTATGTGTTCTAAGGTTTGCCCTAGTTTCTCATCTAATATATTCAGTGTATGTGGTTTAATGTGGAGATCTTTGATCCACTTACACTTGAGCTTTGTACAAGGAGATAAGAAAGGGTCTATTTTCATTCTTTTGCATGTTGAGTGCCAGTTGGACCAGCACCATTTGTTGAATAGGCTGTACTTTTTCCATTGAATGTTTATGGCTCCTTTGTCAAAAATCAGGTGACCATATACGTTAGGGCTCATTTCTGGATCTTCTATTCTATTCCATTGATCCACATGTCTATTTCTGTACCAGTACCATGCAGTTTTCAGCACAATTGCCTTGTAATATAGCTTGAGGTCAGGAATAGTGATTCCCGCAGATTTATTTTTGCTGTTGAGGATGGATTTCACTATTCTAGGTCTTTTGTTATTCCAGATATAATTGCACTTTGATCTTTCCAACTAACTCAATGAAGAACTGGGTTGGAATTTTGATGGGGATTGCATTGAATCTGTAGATTGCTTTGGGTAAGATGGCCATTTTTAAAATGTTGATCCTTCCAATCTATGAGCATGGGAGATCTTTCTATTTTCTGAGATCTTCCTCAATTTCCTTCTTTAGAGGTTTGAAGTTCTTGTCATACAGGTCCTTCACTCGCTTAGTTAGAGTGACACCAATGTATTTCATAGTTTTTGTGACTATTGTGAAGGGTATCTTTTCCCTAATTTCTTTCTCCACATGTTTGTCCTTTGAGTATAGGAAGGCTACTGATTTGTTTGAGTTAATTTTGTATCCAGCCACTTTGCTGAACTTGTTTATTAGCTGTACGAGTTTTTTGGTTGATTTTTTGGGGTCACTTAAGTACACTATCATGTCATCTGCAAAAAGTAATGTTTTTACCTCTTCCTTTCCGATTTGCATCCCATTGGTCTCCTTTTGCTGTCTAATTGCTCCAGCCAGGACTTCCAGTACTATGTTGAATAGGTAGGGGGAGAATGGGCAGCCTTGTGGAGTCCCTGATTTTAGTGGGATTGCTTCAAGTTTCTCGCCATTAAGTTTGATGTTGGCTGTTGGTTTGCTGTATATTGCTTTTATTATGTTTAGGTATGGACCTTGAATTCCTGTTCTTCTCAGGACTTTTAACATGAAGGGGTGTTAAATTTTGTCAAATGCTTTCTCAGCATCTAGTGAGATGACCATGTGATTTTGTTCTTTGAGTTTGTTTATATCGTGGATTACATTGATTTCTTTCATCAACATTTCATGAGATGATAAGACTTTGCAAAGGTATATTATCAATATTCTATGTTCTTCTTTGTATCTTTGTAGATGCAGTGTTCATAGCAGGTAAAACAAAAGGAAACAAAACCAAAACAAACAAAGAAGACAAAACAGAAACCACTACACTGTGACTGAGATCTATCCTGTCACCAGGCTTCGTTGGCAGGTTCAATAATTTTCAGGTAGATTCCTGCCGGTGCTCTACAAAGACATTCAGTTTATTTACAACCTAGAAAGGTATTTTATTTCTGTTTTTAAAAGCATTTTGGGGATTTAATTCTCCAGCATGGACTTCCAAAACAATATCAAATAAATATTGAAATTGAAAACATATCTGTTGCTTCCTGTGGGTCTTAAGGTATAACGAGTATTTCGTTGCCATCAATTTCTGTATTAGCTGCAGATTTGCACCGCTTCTATATATATGGTAAGAAAAGCTCTTTGAATTCTCTGTTCTCTGACAGTTTTTCAACCGTAGTCCTTAGTTTGTTATTCTCTTGTACAATAGTTTATATTTCTATGATAGTATTTCAATATGTGATTGTACATTCAAAAGTATTAATGAAACTTGCCGTTTTGAAGTAAGCCTAAATAGGCCTGTAAGACGTTTATATATTGCTGAATATAATGAGCTAGTACTTGTTAGAAGACTTTCACATTTATATTCATAAAAAGATACAAATATTTATCAAAGCTGTTTCTGGCAATTGATTTTTCCAGTGCCTGCAAATCTTGGTTTTGACATAGCTAGATTCAAAGAATGATGCATAGATTGATCCCACTGTGTATTCTGAATAAAACTAAAAAACTGATGGTTGCATTTCCTGAAATACTTGTTTAAAACCAAATAAAAAGCTCTGACCCAATGTTTTTTTTTTAACATGGAAGATATATAATTATTAATTAAATTTGGGCAGACTGAGAAACTTATCTATATATCGTTACCCGAGTAAACTTAATAGGTTCACATTAAATGATGTGTACGGTTTTATTGAAGTTATCAAAGTTGTGATCATAGCATGTCTTATGATTCCATTGTGTAGATTGCCGTGTAGGCCGCAGTGATTACTTTGTTTCTGATGCTAGAAACACATGTCTTTTTTCCTGTAAGAAGGGACAGATTTTGATATTCCCTCAATATTTTAAAAAGAGCCATTCTCTCAAAGAAGTAAAACATTTAAAAAGAAAGAACAACATTTTGATTTCATATTTTGTAAATTAAATTTCCTGATTTATATGTTTTAGTAAATCATTTATTTTTTTAAAATATTTTTTCTACTTTAAAAAACAAAGATAAATGTACAAATTTTCAGCATATTTGCATAAAAGTATACAAATACATTTTTAAGGTTGTAATTAAGTATTTATGGGTACATATACAGACTCATATGTATGTATATAACAATAATGTAGGAAAAGAGGCTATTAATTTGAGAGGATAGAAGAGAAACTAGGATGGGCAATAGGAAGAAAAGGGGGATGTGATACAGTTCTGTTTTAATTAAAATATATTCTTTTTTTGTTGAACATTACACAGTCTGTGAGTTGTTTCTGGGGTGTTCAGAGAATTCTGGCGTTAGTATTTCATTATCACTGACTGCATATTATTTTTGTTCTTTTGTGATTGGGTTATCTCACTAAGGATGATATTCTCTAGATGCATCCATTTTCTCAAGAATTTTGTTAAGTCATTGTTTCTGATAGCTGACTAGTACTTCATTGTGTAAATGTACCACGATTTTTGTATCTATTCATCTACTGAAGGACATCTGGGTTCTTTCTACCTTCTGGCTATTATAAATAAAGCTGCTATGAACATTGTGGTCCATGTATCTTTGTTGTATGTTGGAGCATCACTGGGGTAAATGCCCAGAAGTGGAATAACTGGGTCTTCAGGTAGTACTATATCCATTTCTCTGAGGAACCACCAGACAGATTTCCAGAGTGGTTGTATCAGTTTACAACCCCACCAGCATTGGGGAAGTGTTCCTATTTTTCCACATCCTCGACAGGATCTGTTGTCATCGGAGTTTTGGACCTTGACCAATCTGACTGGTGTGAGGTGAAATCTCAGGGTTGTTTTGATTTGCATTTCCCTGATGGCTAAGGATGTCAAACACTTCCTTAGATGTTTCTCAGCCATTCAACATTCCTCTATTGAGAACTTTTTGTTTAAGTCTATACCCCATTTTTTAATACGGTTGTTTAATGCTCTGATGTCTAGCTTTTTGAGTTCTTTTTATACCTTGTATATTATTTGATGTGGGGTTGGTAAAGATCTTTGCCCACTCTGTTGGCTGCCATTTTGTTTTCTTTTCTTTTTTATTAAACAACTTTATTTTACAAAACAAAGATAAATGTACAGATTTTAAGCATTTTTTTGCTTAAAATTATACAATACATTTTTGTCAGTATTTTTTTCAGATTTTGAAATAATTTTTACATAAAACTATATGAATATATAGTTTTAGTCAATACTTGATTTTTTTAAAGGTTTGATAGTATGCATTGAAAACTTAATAGTTACAATGAGCATAAAGTACATGTAAAACAAAATGTAACATGGAAATAGTCAATGTTTTCTTGTTGTGTAAGATATTTTTGTTTTCTTTTGTTTTGTTTTGTTTTTCTTTATTTCTTGGACTACATACAGTCTGTGAGTTGTTTCTGGGGCAGTGCAAGCCTCGGGGGTTAGCATCCCACTATCAGTGACTGCATATTATGTCTGTTCTTTTATGACTGGGTTATCTCACTCAGAATGATATTCTCTAGATGCAGCCATTTTCTTAAGAATTTGATAAAGTCATTGTTTCGGATGGCTGAGTAGTATTCCATTGTGTAAATGTATCACAATTTTTGTATCCATTCATCTTCTGAAGGGCATCTGGGTTCTTTCCAGCTTCTGGCTATTATAAATAGAGCTGCTATGAACATTGTGGTGCATATATCTTTGTTGTGTACTAAGGTGTCTCTGGGGTATATGCACAGAAGAGGAATAACTGGGTCTTCAGGTAGTTTTATGTCCAATTTTCTGAGGTATCGCCAGACTGATTTTCAGAGTGGTTGTATTAGTTGACAACCCCACCAACAGTGGAGAAGTTTTTCTCTTTCTCCACAACCTCACCAGCATCTGTTGTCATCTGAGTATTGGATCTTGGCCAATCTGACTGGTGTGAGGTGGAATCTCAGGGTTGTTTTGATTTGCATTTCCCTGATGGCTAAGGATGTTGAGCACTTCCTCAGATATTTCTCAGCCATTCAATATTACTCAACTGAGAACGTTTTGTTTAGCTCTGTACCCCATTTTTTAATAGGGTTATTTGATTCTCTGGTGTCTAGCTTTTTGAGTTCTTTGTATACCTTAGATATTAGGTCTCTATCTGATGTGAAGTTGGTAAAGACCTTTTCCCATTCTGTTGGCTGCTGTTTTGTTTTCTTGACAATGTCCTTAGCCTTACAGAAACTTTGCAATCTCATTAAGTCCCATTTGTTAATCTTTGACCTTAGAGCTTGAGCCATTGGTGTTCTGTTCAGGAAATTTTCTCCTGTGCCAATGAGTTCTAAGGTTTTCTATTTTCTCATCTAATAGTTTCAGTGTACCTGGTTTAATGTGGAGATCTTTGATCCACTTACACTTGAGCTTTGTACAAGGAGATAAGAGTCTATTTTCATCTTTCTGTATGCTGAATGCCAGTTGGACCAATACCATTTGTTGAATAGGCTGTCCTTTTTCCATTGAATGTTTACAACTCCTTTGTCAAAAAAAGGTGACCATATATGTGAGTGCTCATTTCTGGATCTTCTATTCTATTCCATTGATTCACATGCCTATTTCTGTACAAGTACTTTTGATGACTGCTTCTATTTCTTTAGGTTTTATGGGATTATTTAGATAGTTTACCTGGTACTGGTTTAACTTTGGTATCTTGTATCTGTCTAAGAATTCATCTATTTCCTCCATATTTTCCAGCTTTGTTGAGTATAAGCTTTTGTAGTAGGATCTGATGATTTCTTGAATTTCCTCAGTTTCAGTCATTATTTATACACTTTCTTTTCTGATTTTGTTAAGTTGGATACTTTCTCTTTGCCCTCTAGTTAGTCTGGCTAAGGGTTTATCAATATTGTTAATTTTCTCAAAGAACTAGCTCTTGGTTTTCTTGATTTTTTCAATAGTTCTTTTTGTTTCTATTTGGATATTTTCTGCTCTAATTTTGATTATTTCTTGCTATCAACCCCTATTGGGTGTATCTTTTTCCTTTTGTTCTAGAGCTTTCAACTGTGCTGTCAGGTTGCTGATGTAAGCTCTCTCCAGTTTCTTTTTGGAAGCACTCAGAGCTATGAGTTTTCCTTTCCGTACTGCCTTCATTGCATCCCATAGGTTTGTGTATGTTGTGTTTTCATTTAAGTTGAATTCTAGAAAATCCTTCATTTCTTTCTATATTTCTTCTTCGACCCTCCTATCCTTTAATGGAGCATGGTTTAGTTTCCTAGAGTATATGGGCTTTTTCTTGTTTTTGTTGTTATTAAAGACCAGCCTTAGTCCATGGTTATCTGAAAGTGTGCATGGGAGTATTTCCATCTTCTTGTATTGATTGAGGCTCGTTTTGTGACCAATTATGTGGTCAATTTTCAAGAAGGTGCCATATGGTTCTGAGAAGAAGGTGTATTCTTTTGTTTTAGGATGATATGTTCTATAGATATCTATTAGTTCTAGTTGGTTTATATCCTCTGCTTGTTTTACTATGTCCTTTTCAGTTTCTGTTTCCATGATCTGTCCATTGGTGAGAGGGGGGTATTGAGATCTCCCACTATTATTGTGTGGAGTAAAAAATAATGAGCTTTAGTAGGGTTTGTTTTATGAATATGGGTGCTTTTATATTTGGAGCATATATGTTAAGCATTGAGAGTTCCTACCTACAAGTTTCTTCTATAATGAGTAATAAGTTTCCTTTTTTATCTTTTTGTATAACTTTTGGTTGAAAATCTGCTTTATTCAATATCAGAATGGCCACTCCAGCTTGATTATTGGGGCCATTTTCTTGGAAGGTTTTTTGCCCATCCTTTTATTCTGAGATAGTGACTGTCTTTGTCTATGAATTGTGTTTCCTGTATACAGCAGAATGCTGGGTTTTGTTTATATATCCAGTCTAATAGCCTATATCCTTTTATTGAGTTGATTCCATTTATGTTAATAGATATCAAGGAATAGTGGTTGCTGTTTCCTGTTATTGTTGCTTTGGTAGGTTTAAGTGTGCTTGTGTGTTTTTCTTCTTTTGGTTTTCTTGCTTAGAAGTTTTCTTGTTTTTGCTATGAGGTGGTTCCCCTCATTGTATTGGGTTTTCCACCTATAATTCGTTGTAGTGCAGGGTTTGTGGTCATATATTGTGTGAATTTAGTTTTGTCTTGGAATATCTTTGTCTCTTCATCTATGGTGATTGATAGTTTTGCTGGGTATAACACCTTGGGCTGGCACTGGTGCTCCCTTAGGGACTGCATGATGTCTCTCCAGGCTCTTCTAGCTTTCATAGTCTCTGTTGAGAAATCAGTTGTGATTCTGATTGGACTGACATTATATGTTACATGACCTTTTTCCCTTACTGCATTTAGTATTCTTTCTTTGGTTTGGGCACTTGGCGTTTTGACTTATGTGTTTGGAGGCATTTCTTTTCTGGTCTAACCTATTTGGAGTTCTGTAGGCTCCTTTTATGCATGTGGTCATCTCATTCTTAAGGGTGGGGTAGTTTTCTTCAACAATTTTGTTGAAGATATTTACTGTGACTCTTAGTTGGTATTCTGCTCCCTCTTCTATTCCTATTATCCTTAGGTTTGGTCTTCTCATTATGTCCTGGATTTCCTGGACATTTTGGATTAGGAGCTTTTTGTTTTTTGCATCTTCTCTGGCTATTTTGTCTATGTTTACAATGTTGTCTTCTGCCCCCAAAGATTCTCTCTTCCATCTCTTGTAATCTATTGGAAATGCTTGCTTCTGTGACTCCTGATTTCTTTTTTAGGTGTACTACCTCTAGGGTTATCTCTTTTAGTGTTTTCTTTATTTGTGTTCATTTCTATTTTGAAATCCTTCTTCCATTCTTTCATCTCTTTGATTCTGTTTTCTTCTAGTTCTTTGAGTTCTTTGAGTTTTTTTTCTTGTTTCTTTTTTAAAAGCTTCTAATTCTTTATGCTTTTTCTTCCATTCTTGTTTAAGGATCTCTATCATCATCTTTAGGTAGGATTTTGTGTCTGAGTCTTTTTTTTCTGGGGTGTTTGGCATTCTGCTGTTTGCTGTGATGGGAGAGCTGTGTTCTAGTGTTGCCAGGTTGTCTTGCTTTCCCTGGGGTAAGCTCTTCTGCTTTCTTCTAGCAATCTTGTTGTCAGTGATGGGTTCTTGCCTTTTCCTTTTAACTGGCCTGTGTCCCTGGATCTCCTCTGTTTCTGGTGGCGGATGGTCTGAGCTCTGTTCTGCATCCCAAACCTCTGGCTGGGAACAGAGTACCTGATGCTGGGTTCCTCGTCCCTGGATCAGGCAGGGTCGGGGAGTACTTTCTGTGCATGCTCGGCAGAGATCTCTCTTCCAACCCCTTCTCACTGGGCCTGTATACCTCGGTCTCTGCTTGTCCTGTTTGCAGATGGTCCAAACCCTCGTACATCATTTATTTCTGTTTGCTTTCTGTATAACTTTATGATCTACGGTTTTTATAAGTAGGTATTTTTATTATTGATTTTGTGATCTTCTATACACCTACTCACTACTCCCTTTTTATTTGCACTTTTTTATTTTTTTCAGCATTATTGGATGTTTTATTTACATTTCAAATGTTTCCACTTTCTGGGTTTTTCCTCTATAAATCCCCATTCCACCCCCCCTGCTGCTTCTATGAAGGTGTGTCCCCACCCACCAACCCACTCCCTCCTACCTCCTTGTCCTGACATTCCCCTACACTGGGCCATTGAGCCTTGGTTGGACCAAGGTCTTTTCTTTCCACTGATGCCAAGCAAGGCCATCCTCTGCTACAAATACACCTGGAACCATGGGTCCATCTATGTGTGCTCTTTGGATAGTTGTCATCCTCTACACACCTTTTTAAAAATTTCCTCCATTTGATTAGATTAAGAATTTGCATCAGTTTCCCTTCTTTCAAAATTTCCAGTAATTCCCTTGAACCTTTACATCTGGAGTGGGTACATATTGATGACTGCTGTTAGACTCACAAACATTTATTTTATTAATTGCTGATGTGATTATTCACATTCTAAGAGTTCTTGCTGTGATCCCTTTTGTTTACAGGTTTTTAACTTAATGGAGCTTTTGGGGAAATAGTGTGAAGATGGATTTTTGTGTTATCGTGTTTGAGATGTTCTGTGATTTATTAGATTCAATTGATGAAAGAGGTGGGAGAATGTCCACATCCTCAGATTTTTTTTTCATTTCTAATCCATAAATTTTAACAAAAGAATCCTACAATTACTAATTTTAGATTTGTGTTTCAGACTCAGCTTTTTTCTCATCCATTCTTCTTCACCAATATAGGTTGCAGATGTTGTAATGCTGCCATTATGGAGAATTATCCACCCTAGGCTTTCATTCTATTCTTGTATGCCTATCTAGTTTTGAGTCTGTATTATCTGAAATTATTAATGTCTATCCTTTCCTTCCAATGTGCAAATATATAGTGAAGTTGTTGAATAAACTGGCTTCCAAGGACATGAATTCTGTTTTGTGGTTTCTCACTGACAAAGTCTAATTCATCAATGTTTCATTTCATTGTTTAGGAGTTATGATAGTCCTTGTCTTTTAGTTGATTGCCAATGTAAATGAATTTTAATAGCATTTTCATTAGTTGCTTTTCTTTTGTTTTGTTAAACCACTGTGACCAAAAGCAACTTAAGAAAGATTTTATTTTTCTGTATCATTTCAAAGGATTAGACTTCATCCTAACTGGCAGGCACAGCAACCAACAATAGGCATGGAGAACAGGAAGCAGAGAGCTCACATATTTGAGGACAAATGAACATAAATCAGAAGGTGAGTAGCAGGAATGAAGTGCTTTAGGTTTTGAAGACTTCCCCCTGCCCACTAGCAAGATGTTTACTCTAGCAAGGCGGTATAAATCTCCTGAAACAGGGTCACCAACTCTGAACAAGTATTCAAATATTAGAGCCTATAAGAGTCTGTCTTATAGGGTTTAATTGCTGTGAGGAGACCCATGGCCAAGGCAACTCTTATAAAAAAATAACTTTTAATTCAGCCTGGTTTACAGTTTCTGAAGCTTGGTCAATTATTGTCATGAAACATGGCAGCATATGGTCCAACATGGCACTCAAGTTAGAGCTATGAGCTCTGCTTCTTGATCCACAGGCATCAAGGAGGCACTGTATTCCTTGAAACATAAAGTGTATTCCCCGAGTGTAGCTTGAAGCATCTGAGAACTGTTTCCCAGATGACATATTTTCTCCAACTTGGCCACACCTATTTGAACAATGCCTTTTAATAGTGCTGCTCCCTATTGGCCAAACATTCAAACACACGAATTCTTTTAGGACAACCTATTCAAACCACCACAACACTAAATTAATAACTACTATGATTTTATTTTGGCATTTTCATTAAAAGATTCGGGAAATTTCAAGAGAATCTCTGAATATATGTATATGAAAGCAAGCTGTGCTGCCAGCAGAGTTAGCTGACATACTGCAGTTTGAAATTTTTCAAATGGAACATCCCAACTGCTGTCTCACTGATTTCCTATGATCTCAGTCTATGTTCAATAAATCTTCCTGCAATGAAAATTATGAACTAGTAGATTTTTAACTTTGTACAGGAGAATCTATACCAGTTATTTAATTCTTTCCAACTAATTGGACTCTCATCTTGGAACATTCAGGGTTTAGCTGCCAAGGTTCACTGCTAAGTTGTAAATGATTAATAAATGTGTGGACTCTGGAATGCATAGATGGCACATTGATTATTTTGTCCAATTTTTTAAAAACATATTTTGGCCTGCAAATTGTTACTTATCATCAGAATTTTTTGATGGAATTGCATTTATTTATTTTTATTGGACATTCTCTATATTTGCATTTCAGATGTTATCTCCTTCCCCACAACCACATCTCCCATCCTCTTCCCCCTTCCAATGCCTCCATGAAGGTGCTCCATCTGCCAACCACCCTCTCCCACTTCAGCCCCTTAGCATTCCCCTACACTGAAAAAAAAAAATAAAAACAAGCTTTCATTGAAGCAAAGACCTCTCTTGTCACTGATGCCAGGGAATGCTATCCTTTGTTGCATATGCACCTGGAGCCATGGGTTTCTCCATGTGAATTCATTGGTAGGTATTTTAGTCCCTGGGAGCTGTGGTTTGGTTAGTTGATAATTTGTTCTCCCCATGGGGTTGCAGACCCTTTCAGCTTCTTCAGTCCTTTCTCTAGTTTCTTCATTGGGATTCCTGTATTCAGTCTGAAAGCATCCTCCTCTGTATAAGTATTATAATTGGAAATTTAAAAAGTAACTAAATTATTATTTCATTGTTTTGGCATAATTTGGTGAAAGCTATTAGTGAGAATGAATGACTGAGGCCATATAAATATCAACATACATTGTTCTGCTAAACTTAACTTCATTGGAAAGGCTAAAAGTTTCAGACTTGCTGTCACTTTCTCTATAGGCATTTATTATCATCTATTTTAATACATAAACATTATTAAAATTAAGCAACAGATGGGCACCCTATGGGAACATTTTGAGCTCTGGAACCCAGTAAGTCACCTCAGTGCTGGCTTATTGACAACTCAATCATGTCAAGAAAGTTAAATCTAATTTACTTTTGCACACCAAATGGCTGTTTATTTATAGTTTGCTACAAATAAAAAAAATAGAAACCTCTGCCCCACCCTTTAGTAGTCATGTAAAAATGTAGATGTGAATTATGAAGAAATGGCAATTAAATAGTTTGTAATACAATTTATGTGAAAAATTATTATTGTGTCATTTGAGAGTAGTTACTGTTTTATAACAAAATGTTGGAATGGATTGACTAAATAGAAAGAAGATAATTTGACTTAATAGTTTTATTTTTCTACTAGTAAAAGAATAATATTTGCCCCAAATTCACTTAGTAACTAATAGGTATAATATGGGAAAAATGTGCTTGATTCATTTAAGTTTTCACACTATATGTCATTATAGACTCATATCAATATGAATTACATCCTAATTCTATCTTCCAAACCGAATAGATAAGAAGTGTTAATTGTGTAAATTTAATCTTGTGATTCCCACTGTACATAGAGGGAGTGAGATTCTGAAGATAAACATTTGCAAGCCTTTTGAATAATTAGCTAAAAATAGTCAACTCTGCATATGTTTTCTTTTTATTTGATAATTACTACTTTAATAGATAATGAATATTATTAGGAGGAAAGGAGGGAGAGAGGGAGAGAGGAAGGCAGGCAGAGAGAAAAAGAGACAGAGACAGAGACAGACAGAAGCCAGAGAGACAGAGACAGAGAATTTAGCTGGTGAGCCACTGAAGTACTCTACTCGGTTTCAAGTACCCATTCTGCTGCTCTATCTTTCAAAGATTGTCAAATTGAGTGATTTTATATTTCCAAAGAGCATCATCAGAAGAGAGATGTGTTCTCTCATTATTTTATGTTCTCAGTACTAAGTAATACACCCAAACCTTAACCCAGGCTCTGTTAGCTTAACTGTATGTCTTTCTGCCTAATAGTAAGACAAGCATTATAATATTTAGATATGCACAATCTGTGTAATTTAACAGTTATCACTTAAATTATTTTAATTCCAAATCTATTAATTGCAAATGGATCTTGTGAACATATTTAGAGCCTACTGCCTTACTATTCTGTCTGCTTTCATTTCAATTTGTAGCCATGGAGAAATTGTTCCATTCATCATCAAAACTGCTTGACACTTGCCATTTGACATTTCTAAAATTTGTGGTCAAGATTTTGTTTTTGATTGATGTAAGTACTGAATATTGACATTATTTATAGTGATGGAATGTCATTAGCTACAGATCAAGCCTTGTAGAAGTTACTAGGGATCAAATAATCTAGATATAATTTTTAAAGCTGAAAAATATAAATGCTTTTTTAAATTTAGCTATGTTTTTGACAGTTAATAATGCACTTTATACATATCCTATCAATATAATCATAGAAACCCAGGAAATGAAATTATGGCTTCACTGACTTTAATCACTTTTACAAGACTGGGACACTTTATTATTATAATCACAATATACCAAATGTCTCAAAATATATAGTATACAGTCAGCATATAATAAAATCTGAAGATATAGGTACAAATGAATTTTATAAAACACATTCCTTTTTCATTCATTACTTGCTCTTGCTCTCTCTCTCTCTCTCTCTCTCTCTCTCTCTCTCTCTCTCTCTCTCTCTCTCTCTCTCTTTGTTGTTGTCTTTATCATTGGGCGACAGTATGACAATTTGCTGATAGTTGATACTCTAGTTAGGCGCTTCTCATAATTTTTTAGTTCCATCAAAAGTGCATTAGGAACTAGAATGATTGCTCGGAGGATGTAAGGTCAGAAGTGTGAGCAAAATACACAGAGCTCAGAGTTTCAACATGAATGTAAAATATGATTATTGTGCCATATGCTTATATCTTCGTTGCTTGGACTACAGACAGGAAGAACTTGTGAGCCTTATAGGCATCCATTTAAGTCAAATAGGTCACTCTTTTTTTTAATTAAATATTTTAGTTAAAAAGGTTTTTTTTTTAAACTTTATTTTAAAAAACAAAGATAAAAGAAAAAAATTTAAACATTTTTGCATAAATGTATACAAATACAATTGTGTCAGTGCTTGGCTGTTTTTTTTTCTTTTTTTAAGGTTTGATAATCTGCATTAAGGTCTTACTAGCTACAATGAGCAAAAAGTACATCCAAAACAGGATGTAACCCGGAATTAGTCAACGTTTTCTTGGTGTGGAAGGATTGAGCATGACATTTTTTTTTTTGTTTTTTTGTACTTTTTGTTTTTTTGTTTTTTGTTTTGTTTAGTTTTGTTTTCTTTTTTTCTTGAACTTCACACAGTCTGTGAGTTGTTTCTGGGGCAGTCCGAGCCTCTGGGGTTAGCATCCCACTATCAGTGACTGCATATTATGTCTGTTCTTTTGTGACTGGGTTATCTCACTCAGGATGATATTCTCTAGATGCAACCATTTTCTTAAAAATTTGGTTAAGTCATTGTTTCTGATGGCTGAGTAGTACTCCATTTTGTAAATGTACCACAATTTTTGTATCCATTCATCTACTGAAGTACATCTTGGTTCTTTCCAGCTTCTGGCTATTATAAATAGAGCTGCTATGAACATTGTGGTGCATGTATCTTTGTTGTATATTGGAGTGTCTCTGGGGTATATATCCAGAAAAAGGGCCACTCTTGATTGTTAAGAAGAAATACACATAGAATCTGCATAGTTTCTAACATATACCATCTGAATACACAAATATTTCATATATTCACACAAACACATATAGAGTCAATTGGTTGAGAAAATATGCATTAAACAGTAATCATGAACTGAATATATATATGTGTATATATTTATGTATACAAATATATTCATTAATATGCATACTCATAAATAATATATATTGATACATATAAATTATACATATATATTCATGAATATTCACAGGGATAGATGCCTATTCATATATATGAATATAAATATATATATTTATGAATATATATGTAAAATATGGATTGAATATATATTTATATGTTATATGTATATATAATTATATTTTATATATTCAAATATCGTTACATAATGTTAATATAATATTTAAAGGAGATTTAATTCTATTGCTAAATTTTTTTCTCAGTTCTAAAAGAGCTAATGTTATGTAGGGTTTCAATTTAATATACTGCAATGTTGTTCTAATAAAGCCAAATATAAAAATAATGGCTTTAACATGAATGTACTGACAATAAAGGCTTAAAATTTAAACCAAAAAAGTTCATAACAAAAGTATTTAAATTAAATTTCAGTGGACATTGGAATGTTTTAAAAGTAAGCCTGAATAAAATATCAAAAACAATTTCAGTAGACTGAAAACTACTTTGAGCTGTAGCCACTAACATTTTCTAATAATTTGGGCCTCCAATTTTATGTTTAATTAATAACCTGAACTACCCACAGAAATCTTTCCACAGTAATGTCTTGGTTGGAGCCTGTGGAGCAACTACTCTGTGAATAATGTTTCTTTTGGGGATCAAGCTTTCCCTGAGGTTTTTGAAATCTATCGTGGCCCACCATAAAATTAAAAACATGATTATAAATGTTATTTTAGTGTTAAGGGATAAGAAATTAAGGTTTTTAGTCTTATAATGAATGACTCAGTGGACACACATGAAAGGTTAACCCAGCTGAGATCAGCAGTAAACCAGAAACCTAGAAAGTAATGTTTTGGTGTTTGGATGATACTTCCTGGAAAAACAATGGTCTCTGTCTAGACATGTTATACCTGGCTTAGTTTCTAGTTCTGTCAGTTGTCTTTGGTCAGGAAAGAGAAAAATGATAGTAGAAATTCTTAAAACTCATGAGTAGTTAAATATTGAAAATAAAGCTTGCCCTTCTCTTACAGATCTCCACCAAGCACATGCTGACTAAGAGGAGCCTGTGGTGACTGTATGGATGGGTAGCCACTCTCTGTACTGAGAACATGCTACAAATTCATGCAGATTTAGGGATTCAAAGATTTGTATTCATTATAAGAACACCCATGAAACAGCCCAGTGATTCAAGCTTATGCAGACTTGAAAATCAATCAAGTATCTGAAGAATGCACTTTATGAAGCAAGATAAGTCTTTCCAGCAATAAAATTGTGGGATTACATCTAGTTGTACTCAGCACAGTGACTTGGTCCGATCACAGAGTCAGTGGTCAAAATAGAGTGCTTATTTTATGCCACACATGCTTAAAACTTGAGAGCATAATGCTGTGGAGGAAAAGGTTTATCTAATTATTTTTTATTCATTTATTTATTTATATGAGCATATTTGGATAGCCATTCATGATCATAAGCAGCAATCTGTGAACTAAACATGGTTTGAAAGCAAGCAGGAGTGGGGACCTCTGTTGAGTCTGTAAGGGTATTTCCTGGGAAAATTAATGGAAGAGCAATGGCCAAAGAAGATGCTTTGACACCATCCTTTACAGTTCAAGTAAAAGGAAGTCCTGGGAAGGGTGTATTTCTTTTTCACCTGCATGAATTGCCATTTATTATGAAATAAGACATTATTTAGCAAATAGTTGTCGCTCAGGAGGATCTCTGTGGATAGTTTATGTTTTTAATATTTAACATATCAAGAATAATTTTACCAAAATACTAGAAAATGTTAGTTCATTTACCTTGTAATCACTGCTTTTGCCATATATCAGTAACAGGAAAACCCAGCTTCTTTGGCCTTCCTGGTGAGTAAGGTCAGGTGATCTCCAGGTTCTCTCTCATTCCAGACTATTATCGATGACCAGCTGTTGGATGCATAAGCCTTGCAATGGGAAAAAGACATTGCTGTTATACCCAGATCATATAGTGAAAGCTAATCTAAAAAATTTTGTACAAACATACACACACACACATACACACACACACACACACACACACACACACACACACACACACACACACACACAAATTTTTTTCTGTAATATATTCCTCTAAAAATTACTTCATAATTCACACCATCTTAAGAAAATAGTGACTTACATTGTTACATTTAACAAAGTAATGGAAACAGTTTTAAAATTACTCCATTTTGTAAAATTGCAATGAAAACTTAATTAAGTCAACAACTGCTTCATATATTTATACTAGAAAGAACAGTATATGAGTCCAGTAAAATAGCAGTTAGAATTTATTGATAACATGAAAATCATAAAATCCTTAGAACAAATGAGTAGATTGAAATATAAATGTAATAAAACATATGTACTTTATTAACATTAAGAATGAGCATGTTGTTAGGGGTGAGCTCTCACTCATAGCATGGGTCTTAAGTTGGGTCAGTCGTTGGTTGGCCATTCCCTCGTTTTCTGCTCCAAAATTTTTCCTGAACATCCTGTAGGTAGCACAGACTGTAAGTCTAAGGTTTTGCGGCTGGGTTGGTCTCATCATCTTTCCATCAGAAGTCTTATTTGTTTCTATGTCTTCTATTGATAGAAATCTTATCTAGGGTCCCCCTCACAGATTCCTTTTTCCAATTTCCAAGGTTTCTAACTCATCCCAGAGATGACCTCGCCCCATTTCTAGTTCTCTCTCCCAGATCTCTCTCCGTCAATCTTCCCCAAACTTGATCTTATGTGTTCTCTTACCCACCCACTGTCCCACCCAGCTGCCTCCCACCATCTACCCTGATGTCTATTTTCTTTCCAAGTCTGCTTTCTTGGGCCCTTCTCATTACTTTGCTTCACCTGTAACAGTAGTTAGGATAGTCTGCTAAACATGCAGTAAGGCACCTAACATAGCTATCATCTGAGAGTCGTCACACTCCATCTGCTGGAAATAGATGCAGAGACACAGACATGGACAAACATTAGACACAGCATGCAGGATCCTGTAAAATGGGGGACAGAAGGATCCTCCACGAGGAACAGCGGAGACCCAGAGACACAGGCCTGGCAACAAGGTGTTTTGACTAGCCCGTGGACAGAGAGATCTCTACTGAGCACGCAGAAAGTGCGCCCCTGCCCTGCTTGGTACAAGGAAACAGGAACTCAGCATTGGGCTCTCTGATCCCAGCCAGCAGCTTTTGGGTGCAGAACAGGCGCTTGGTCATCTGCCACTAAGAACATTCAAGATCCAAGGACACAGGCCAGGTACAAGGGAAAGGTGAGAATGAATCACTGACAACAAGATGGCAAGAGGGTAGCGATAGAACATACCCCAGGGAAATCAAGACAACCTGGCAACACTAGAACTCAGCTCTCCCATCACAGCAAACAGCAGAATGCCAAAAACTCCAGAAAAAGAAGACTCCGACTCGAAATACTATCTCAAGATGATGATAAAGATCATTAAGCAAGAACCGGAGGAAAGGCATAAAAAAATAGAAGCTTTTCAAGAATAAACAAGAAAAACATTCAAAGAAGTCAAAGAACTAGCAGAAAATAGAACCAAAGAGGTGATGGAATGGAAGAAGGAATTTAAAACTGAAATGAAAACAATAAAGAAAACCCTAAAGAGACAACCCTAGAGGTAAAATCCTAAAAAAGTAATCAGGAGTCACAGAAGCAAGAATTTCCAAAAGACTGCAAGAGATGGAAGAGAAAAACTTGGGGGCCGAAGACAACATTGAAAACATAGATAAAACAGTCAGAGAAGATGCAAAAACCAAAAAGCTCCTAAACCAAAATGTCTAGGAGATCCAGGACACAATGAGAAGACCAAACCTAAAAATAAGAGGAATAGACGAGGGCGAAGAATATCAACTAAATGGCACAGTAAATATCTTCAACAAAATTGGAGAGGAAAACTTCCCTACCCTTGAGAATGAGATCACCACGAGATTAAAGAAGCCTACAGAACTCCAAATAGTTTGGACCAGAAAAGAAATTCCTCCCAATACATAATAGTCAAAATACCAAGTGCACAAAGCAAAGAAAAGATACTAAAAGCAGTAAGGGAAAAAGGTTATGTAACATATACAGGCAGAACAATCAGAATCACACCTGATTTCTCAACAGAGACTATGAAAGCTAGAAGAGCCTGGACAGACATCATGCAGACCCTAAGAGAGCACAACTGCCAGCCCAAGCTGCTATACCCAGCAAAACTATCAATCACCATAGATGGAGAGACCAAGATATTCCAAGACAAAACTAACTTTGCACAATATCTGACCACAAACCCAACACCACAAGGATTTATAGGTGGAAAACCCAATACTATAAGGGGAAGTACATCCTAGTCAAAACAAGAAAACTCCTAACCAAGAAAAACAAAAAGAGAAAGACACACAGGCACAATTCAACCTACAAAAGCAATAATAGCAGAAAAGAGCAACCACTATTCCTTGATTTATATTAGCATAAATGGACTCAACTTGCCAATATAAAGATATAGGCTCTCAGACTGGATACATAACCAAAACCCACCATTTTGCTGCATACAGAAAACTAATCTCAGGGAGAAAGACAGACACTATCTAAAAGTAAAAGGTTGGGAAAAAAACTTCCAAACAAACGGCCCAAAGAAGCAAGCTGGATGGCTAAGCTAATATCGAATAAAGTAAATATCCAACTAAAAGTTATCAAAAAAGATAAGGAAGGACACTTTTTACTCATTACATGGGAAATCTGTCAGGAAGAACTCTCAATCCTTAACATATATTCTCCAAATACAAAAGCACCCATATTCATAAAACAAACACTACTAACGTTCAAAAAATATATTTGCCCCACACAATAATAGTGGGAGACTTTAATACCCCACTATCACCAATGGACAGATCATGGAAACAGAAACTGAACAAGGACACTGTAAAACTAGCAGAGACTATGAACCAACTGGAATTAATAGATATCTATAGAATATAACATCTTATACAAAAGAATACAACTTTTCAGCACCTCACGGCACATTTTCAAAAATTGACCAAATAATTAGACACAGAATGAGCCTCAATTGATATAAGAAGATTGAAATACTCTCATGCATTATTTCAGATCACCATGATCTAAGGCTGGTCTTTACTAACAACAAAGACAACAAAAAGCCTATGTACATATGGAAACTAAACAATGCTCTATTAAAAGATAGCAGGGTCAAAGATGAAATAAAGAAACTAAAGAATTTCTAGAATTCAATGAAAATGAAAAATTGACATACAAAACCTATGAGATGGAATGAAAGCAGTTCTGAAAAGAAAACTCATAGCTCTGAGTGCTTCCAAAAAGAAAATGGAGAGAACATACACTAGCAAACTGACAGAAAAGTTCAAAGCCCTAGAACAAAAGAAAGCAGATACACCCAAAAAAGAGTATATAGCAAGAAATAATCAAACTTAGGGCAGAAAATAGACCAAATAGAAACAAAAAGAAACATTAAAAAAATCAACAAAACCAAGAGCAGGTTCTTTAAAAAAATTAACAAGATTGATAAACCCTTAGCCAGACTGACTAGAGGGCAAAGAAAGAGTATGCAAATTAACAAAATCAGAAATGAAAGTGGAGACATAATTACTGAATCTGAGGAAATTCAAGAAATCATCCAATTCTAATTCAAAAACCTATATTCAACAAATCTGGAAAATCTGGAAGAAATGGATGAATTCCTAGACAAATGAAAGATACTAAAGTTAAACCAGGACCAGGTAAATCAACAAAACAATCACATAACACCTACAAAAAGAGGCAGTCATAAAAAAACCCCAACCAAAGAAAGCCCAGGCCCTGATGGGATCAGTGAAGAATTTTATCAGACATTTATTGACGACATAATACCAATACTATCCAAAATATTCTACAAGATAGATTCAGATGGAATACTACCTAACACATTTTTTGAGGCTACAATAACCCTAATTCCTAAACCACACAAAGACCCTACAAGGAGGAGAACTTCAGACCAATCTCACTTATGAACATTGAGGCAAACATACTCAACAAAATCCTTGCAAACTGAATCCAAGAACACATCAAAACTATCACTCATCATGATCAAGTAGGGTTCATTCCTGGATGCAGGGATGGCTTAATATATGGAAAGCCATCCATGTTATCCACCATAAAAACAAATTCAAAGTCAAAAACCTTTTGGTCATCTCTCTAGATGCTGAGAAATCTTTAGACAAAATTCAACACCCCTTCATGTTAAAAGTCTTGGAAAGAACAGGAACCCAAGGCCCATACCTAAAGATAATAAAAGCTATATACAGAAAATCAACAGCCAACATCAAACTTAACGGTGGGAAACTTAAAACAATCCCACTAAAATCAGGGACTGGACAAGTCTGCCCACTCTCCCCCTACCTATTCAACGTAGTACTGGAAGTACTGGCCGGAGCAGTTAGACAGCAAAAGGAAATCAAAGGAATACAAATTGAAAAGAAAGAAGTAAAAGCATCACTATTTGCAGATGACTTGATAGTATACTTAAGCGTCCCCACAAATTCCACCAGAGAACTCCTACAGCTGATAAACAAGTTCAGCAAAGTGGCTGGATATAAAATTAACTCAAACAAATCAGTAGCCTTCTTATATTCAAAGGAGAAACATGTGGAGAAAGAAATTAGGGAAAAGATACACTTCACAATAGTCACAAAAACTATGAAATACCTAGGTGTGACTCTAACTAAGTGAAGTACCTGTATGACAAAAAATTCAAACCTCTGAAGAAGAAAATCGAGAAGATCTCAGAAAATGAAAAGATCTCTTGTGCTCATGTATTGAAAGGATCAACATTTTAAAAATGGCCATCTTACAAAAAGAAATCTACAGATTCAATGCAATCCCCAACAAAATTCCAACCCAATTCTTCATTGATTTAGAATGTGCAATGTGCAGTTTCATCTGGAATAACAAAAGATCTAGATAGCGAAATCCATCCTCAACAACAAGAAAACTTCTTCGGGAATCACTTACCCTGACCTCAAGCTATATTACAAGGCAATTGTGCTAAAATCTGCATGGTACTGGTACGGAATTAGGCATGTGGATCAATGGAATAGATAGAAGATCCAGAAATGAGCACTCACATATATGGTCACCGTTTTTGACAAAGGAGCTGTAAACATTTAATGGAAAAAGGACAGGCTATTTAACAAATGGTGTTTTTCCAACTGGCATTCAGCATGCAGAAGAATGAAAAGAGACCCTTTCTTATTGACTTGTACAAAGCTCAAGTGTAAGTGGATCAAAGATCTCCACATTAAACCAGGCATACTGAAACTATTAGATGAGAAATTAGGGAAAACCTTAGAACTCAAAGGCACAGGTGTAAATTTCCTGAACAGAACACCAATGGCTCAATCTGTAAGTTCAAAGATCCACAAAAGGACTTAATGGGATTGTAACATTCCTGTAAGGCTAAAGGCACTGTCAAGAAACAAAATGGCAGCCAACAGAGTGGGAAAAGATCTTTACCAACCTCACATCAGATAGAGGTCTAATATCCAAGGTATACAAAGAACTCAAAAAACGAGACACCAGAAAATCAAACAACCCTATTAAAAAAGGGGGTAGAGACTTGAAAAAAAAGTTCTCAATTTAGGAATTTGGAATGGCTGAGAAACTTCTAAGGAAGTGTTTGACATCCTTAGCTATCAGGTAAATGTAAATCAAAACAACCCTGAGATTCCACCTCACTCCAGTCAGATTGGCCAAGACCCAAATCTCAGATGACAACAGATGCTGGCAAGGATATGGAAGATGAGCACTTCTCCACTGTTGGTGGCGTTGTAAACTGATAGAACCTTTCTGGAAATCTGTCTGGTGATTCCTCAGAAAATTGTACCTGAAGATCCAGCTATTCCACTTCTGGGCATATACCCCAGACACACTCCAATATACAACAAAGAACCATGCACTACACTGTTCATAGCAGCTCTATTTATAATAGCCAGAAGCTTGAAAGAACCCAGATGCCCTTCAGTAGATGAATGGATATAAACATTGTGGTATATTTACACAATGGAGTACTACTCTGTTATCAGAAACAATCACTTTATGAAATTCTTAAGAAAATGTTGCATCTAGAGAATATCATCCTGAGTGAGATAACCCAGTCACAAAGAAGCAGACATAATATACAGTCACTGATAATGTGATATTAACCCCAGAAAGCTCTGAACACCCCAGAAACAACTCACAGACTGTGTGAGGTTCAAAAAAAAAAAAAAAATACCACCCCATCAGAACATTCATTGTCAACTTACCTGGGCCCATAGGTACTCAATGTGATTGAACCACCAACCAATGATTATGCATGGTACTTACTTAGGACCTCTACACATGTGTAAAATGTGTGCAGCTTGGTCTGCATTTAGGAAGCCTAACAGTAGGAACAGGGCCTATCTCTGAATCTTTTGCCTAACTTTGGTCTCGTACCCCTAAATGTGATGACTTGTCTAGCCTGAAGACAAAATGCCTAGTCTTACTGTAACTTGATACAGGATGTCTTCCCTTCACTGAGGAGATGAGGAGAGAAGGGTGGAGGGAAGTGAGGTAAAAGAGAGACACTTGGAGGACAGGGGAGAGGAGAAGCTGTGATTAAAATGTATAGAAGATAATTAATTAATAAAAAGTGTCCAATTGGAATTTAAAAGAATAAGCATGTTAATAACATGGAGTCAAAATAAAATGTAATTGGGGATTGGAACATACTTCTTGATTGAAAAGTTTTCTGTGGAAATAAATATGACTTAATATGATAAGCCAGAAATAATCTGAGTGTAAATATACATTTAAAATCATCTGATTAATATGTTAAAACATCTCTAAATCTTAAAATGTCACTTATTAAAATGAGAGTCAAAGTGAAAGCATCTCTCATTAACCCAAAGTCTTATAAAAGGACAAAGGTCATAGTCAATGTTAGATAATGGCTATAATATTTAAAGAAGTAACAATAATTGTAGAGGAACAAGCGGACCCAATATCTGACTTGGATACTGGTCCCTTATGTAGTTTCTCCTTCAAGCTTTTTTCATGTTTTGCCATTCACAACCACTTTCATTCAGTAAATTTTTATGCTGTTTTGGGTATACAGATATGTGCATACAAATTATATAAATGTGCATACAAATTATCCACAATAATACATAATCAAGAACTATATTTCAAAACAATAATTTATAATGTAGAATTATGACATATATTCAAGTTATTATATAAAATTTAATTTCCTACTGAGTATTTGATTCTACAGAATACTGTATCTTCAACATTTTTCAAAGATAGCCCAAATAGTCCGATTTTATAATCATCAGTGCTGAGAATATTACTTCAGAAACACAGTCGTGCAAAATAGCAAAAGTATATTTAGGCTATTTAATAAGCTGTTGGGATTTTTGCCCAGTTGCAACCTAAAATTCATTTCACAATTTCTATTGAATTTAAATTAGCAATTCAAATAGTAGTTTTAAATATCAAATGTTCAAACACAATCACTTCCAAAGATAGCTTAATTTGTTATTTATAGGCTGAGATATAATATTATGACTATATTAAAATCTTTGTTAACTAGAGTTAAACTATGATTCTCTCTCTCTCTCTCTCTCTCTCTCTCTCTCTCTCTCTCTCTCTCTCTCTGTCTCTCTCTCTCTCTCTCTCTCTCTCTCTCTCTCTCTCTCTCTCTCTCTCTGTGTGTGTGTGTGTGTGTGTGTGTGTGTACATGTGAGTTTGTGTGTGTGTCTGTTTGAGGTCAGGACAATGGATTGGGTGTGAGAAGCAACAGAGTCCCAGACAAATCCTGGGACTCACACTCACACTCTGGAAACCAGCATCAAGGTGCAGAACTGAGATTGTTGCACAGTGCACAAGTTATAGAGCTTGTTTGAAATACTCTTCTAACCCCTAAATCCTCTGTCAATCATATCTTGCTAAATCATCACTCTGCCAAAAAAAGAAATCTCTGCCTGATGAGGCTATTCAGAAGGAGCAGGGATGGGAAAGGTAGGTGGCATGTCACCAGTTAGGATTTCCATGAAGCAGCGACTTCTCTGGCCTTGGTTCCTTTTTGCTATCCCACTCGTGTTCCAGGAGCCTGTGGTACCTCACTGCCCTTCCCAATTTTTCTTTCAAAAGGTTGCCCTCCACACCCCTCACATATGTGTGTATTTGTGTGTGTGTGTACATGTGTTTATATGTATGTGTTGTACTCCATTTATATACATAGATTTTCAATATAATTGGACATGTTTCATTTTTCACTTATTGATGTTGTGTGGTGTAGCAACACCCAAATTAGAAACTGTACCATCATTTCCTTAGTATCAAGGTTTCAAGGCATTTCCACAATGCAAAGTGCCTAAGTCCTGCTGGATACATGTCACATTTCTTTTGTATTTGATTCTCAATCAGTTTTGTCCAGGCATATCATACTGTTCTAAATATTTTCATAACTCAATATAGGATTATACCACTTAGCTTGAAAGAAGTGAGGTTTAGGTAAGTGAGATACTCAATGATTTGCACATTGTTGTTTAATTAAATAATTACTTTTGAGGCAGTGTGGACTGTCTATAGGCAGACCTCCACAGTGTTTTATAGCTCAGAAATGGCCTTGGTCACTGATTGCCTTCAGATCTGTAGATACAGTAATGAACCTTTAAATTTAGTTTTTGAAGTGTTGGCTTCTTGCTTTCTAGGTATATCCTATCAACTGAACTTTGAAATTGAAGATTAACTCCCTACCTTGTTTTGAAATAAGAAACATTAGATATATCAATGTATTCAATATTATATATAATCTTTATATTGCAAA
Organism: Micromys minutus; assembly: GCF_963924665.1. Lineage (NCBI taxonomy): Eukaryota > Metazoa > Chordata > Mammalia > Rodentia > Muridae > Micromys > Micromys minutus. The sequence goes on along the minus strand of NC_137974.1, from coordinate 19,795,099 downwards.
GGCAAACTGTACAAATATATTAAATAATTGTGTCTTTAGAGATGACAATATATTTATCCATTTTGTGTGTTTGTGTGTGTGTGTGTGTGTGTGTGTGTGTGTGTGTGTTTGTAGAATGCAGGGAATACAATTAATCAGAGGATTAAAAGGGTGATGGATCCCTTTACTCTGGAGTAAGAGAAATTTTTAAACTATATCCAATCGTCATGAGTTATAAGTACTCATAACTCTTAATCCATCTCTCCAGCTTGCAAAGTTTTTCCTCTTGTATACTCTGGAGATATTTGATCATAAATAACCACTTGCTAATATTTTCTAAATGAAATAAACAATAGTAATATTCATACTAAATAGTTTTGTATTACTTAATTCACAATTTATAAAGGAAGCCAAGTAGGAACACATTGGTTAACTTTTGGAGACTAATAAGTACTAACTTCAGTTATATGAATTCTTTTTAGAAAAGTACTGGTGAGGGGAGGATAATCTTAAGTTAAAATCTCATTCATCTTTTAATGGAATATCTTTCAGTATTATTTAAAATTACATCACTGTATTTTCTTACTTAAAAATACTGCACATTTGGTGGGATGGCTATTCACATTAATAAATTATCATAAAAGAAATTGAAAAGAGAAAGCAGATAGTTTGATTTACAATGCTGAAGCTCCAGTAGGCGAAGGAGCTGCTGTAAAACCTTGAGCAAGGAAAATTTATAAATGCTCACTTCAGGCATCATTTAAAGGTCTGCCCAGTTCCCAAATCCTCTGCAACAGTTACTCAACGGCTGAGTAAGCAACCGTTTTGACAGATTTGAAAGAAGACATAGTTTTCTTTCAAAATTTAAATTCTGACAGGTATAAAATCCTATGATGCAACTCAGGTGTCCTAAATGCTTTTGCATGGAAGAAATCTCCACAGTCATGACGCAGGAAAAACATTGGCATGTAGTGAAACGACTGCTAAGCTAAGTGAAGTAACGTGATGCTCAGTTTTCACAGAAGCATCTATTCTTGCCCTGAGCATACAGACTTTTGAATTCCTATATGTGTGTATAGTATCTCTGACTTAAGATTTCTATATTTTTTCTATAGCTTTTTAAATTACACTTTTTAAAATCCTATCCAATATCTCACTCAGTACATTCAGCTTTACTAGCACTCACTTTAAGGAACTTCCTTTAATTGAATCACTGCCTTATATGAATAAAACTTTCTATTCCTTTAGCCAAAGCAGAGCATCACGTGATTTCTTTTTTTTTTAAACAAATCTTACACAGCCTTACATTTCATTTTTTTTCTTTAAAAGGAGTGAGTTGTGTACAGGGGGGTTAAATGCTTTATATACAAGAAAAAAAACTGTGCTAGAACCATCTTATTCATCATCATCTTCTTCTTCATCTTCATCTTCCTCTACTTCCTCCTCTTCTTCATCCTCTTCATCCTCCTCATCATCCTCTTCCTTCTTTTTCTTGCTCTTTTCAACCTTGACCACCCCCTTTTTCGCTGCATCAGGTTTTCCTTTAGCTCTGTAGGCAGCAATATCCTTCTCATACTTCTCCTTCAGCTTGGCGGCCTTCTTCTCATAGGGCTGCTTGTCATCCCCGGCAGTGTTGTTCCACATCTCCCCTAGTTTCTTTGCGACATCACCAATGGATAAGCCAGGATGCTCACCTTTGATTTTTGGGCGGTACTCAGAACAGAACAAGGAGAAGTCTGAAGGAGTCCTCTTGGGTGCATTGGGGTCCTTGAACTTCTTTTTGGTCTCCCATTTTTGGGGGATGTAGGTTTTCATTTCTCTTTCATAACGAGCCTTGTCAGCCTTTGCCATATCTTCAAATTTCCCCTTTTCTTTAGCAGACATGGTCTTCCACCTCTCTGAGCACTTCTTGGAGAACTCTGAGAAGTTGACAGAAGCATCCGGGTGCTTCTTTTTGTGCTCCTCCCCGGCAGGTTTGCACAAAGAATGCATATGAGGACATCTTGCCTCTCAGCTTCTTAGGATCTCCTTTGCCCATGTTTAGCTGATTTTCCTCCGTGAGGCACAGAGTCGCCCAGTGCCTGCCCGGCTTTCGCTTGCCCTGGCGCTGTCTCTATGGTGCTCAATGTACTGCAATAAGATCACAACAGATGCCATCCTTTGTCACAGCCACCAACATAGCAATTGCATTGTTAATTAATTGTCTCCAGACAGCTATTGAAATGGAATGGGGTAACAAGTTAGACCAAAGGCACAAAGATTCTAGGACAACAGTGACTGATCTAAGCCTTTTTAACTATTCAGACACCGAGAGTCGTTCTTTCTTCACAATTATAGACACAAACTCCTCCACTGAGACATTTTAGATGATTTCAGCATGTTCTTATTAATGTAGACCTTGCAGATTTCTCCCAATCAGCTGCAGAAAAATAACTGAAAAAAAGTAGTCATATGTAGTCACACTTACTAATCTGCATTACAGAGTTGAAATAAATCCCTTAACCATAGAATTCAAGTGAAGTTCCCTAGAACTACAGTTGCATTGTACATGGATCCCTCCAAAAATCCAAAAATAAAGGATAAGTTGACTTTTTGTTAGAAACTATAAAGCATTTTACATAGGAGAGACAGAATCACATGAGAGGCATTCGATTTTGACTTTTTTTCCCCCTAAATTTTATCATGAAGGAAATGCTACAATACAATGTCTGCCTATGTGTGGACTCTGCTTATATTTTCTTACCAAGTGAGCAAAGCTTTAGGAATTTGATCCAAGTAAGGCATTTTCAGTCTCTGGTCATTGCAGCTATTCCTGAAATGTTGCTACTTTTAATTTCCTTTGACACTTTGCTTGTCCTTTGCCAACTTTGCACATTTGAACCTGCACATCATTAGATAAACTGCCAGTATTAATATTCTATATTTATTTGCTATAAATTTTTGCATAAGTAGTAGATTGTAACTCAAACTGATTTTTGTGTTTAAAGATATGGAAGAAGTAATAAAAATAGTATGTGTAATATACATTTAAAAAGTTAGTGTTTCCATAAATTCTAGAAGAATTAATATATTATGTGAATGACTTTGAAAGTTGTACTCTCTAAAAAAGTATTATAATTATTTTCTTTTCTTCAAGACTTACTTCTTCTTTTGAAATGTAATTCTGTCTTGAAAGTATCAATCGTATTCTGAATAATCTTGTCTGCCATCATTTGACCACTTCATAATTCATTTCTTGATCAGAGTCTTTTTTATCAGAACAATCCTATGTGATTCAAAATATAGTACTTTCTTAGAAATGAATTAAAATTGATAGATGAAGAACAAATTCTTTTGAGTTACTATTAATTTAATGTATTCATAACTCTATCCCTAGAGGTAATAAATCTCTGTTCAGGATTTACAAAAGTTTTTCAGTTTATATATTATACTTTATAAAAACACAGTTTAAACATAAAAAATTGCATATAGTATTCAGCCCTCACTAATGCTATTTTTTTTTAGTGGTTGTTTTTAAATGATCAGATTAAATATGCAGGTGTACCCTGGCAACAATTTTTAAACTTCATTAGGATCAAACCAACTCCACAACCTTTTTTTATTAAATTTTATAGTCTACTAATAAACACACTTTTAAATATAGTGATATTTTTGGTAGCCTTGGATCTAATTAGTCCCCCCACCACCACTTTTCCTTTGTAATTTCCAAGAATAATTGTAAGGGTATTGCAGGTCTGCCAGATGACTAAGTTGATAGAAATGCTTTCTGTAAAGCATGACAAATTGATTGCCAAAGTAGATTCTAATTCATTCCAGTCCTTTGTGGAAAAGCAATGTGTCTGTATAGTGGTTGAAAAAGCATCATATAATCTGGTGATTAGATCTGAGGCAAGATGTTTTCTATGACATTTCAAGTGTAGTAAAAATGGTCCATGAGTTGATATACCATTTGTTTGTGGTAGAAATGAGCATATTAACTATATTTATTCTCTCTGTGTCTCTGTGTCTCTGTCTCTGTCTCTCTTTGTCTCACTCTCTGTCTCTGTCTTTCCCTGTCCCTTTCTGTATCTCTCTGTCTCTGTCTCTCTGTCTCACCCTCTGTCTCTTTCTCTCTCTGTTTATTTCTGTCTCTGTTTCACTCTCCATCTCTCTGTCTCTCTGTCTCTTTGTGTGTGTATGTGTTTGTACATATACTGCAGTTTAAGATAGCAAGACTTAAATTAAGCTGTGAACCATGACTATTTAACATCTTTAAGTAACATGGTTGTCATCTGACCTGTACTACAAAATATTTTTAAATTATTATTATTATTATTATTATTATTATTATTATTATTATTATATTTAATCCTTTTTACAATCCAGTCATTATCTTTTTCCTGGTCTGCCCTCTGACTGTATCTCATCACATTCCTCTTCTCCTGTCTCCAAGAGGATGTCTTCGTCCAGCCACTCCCACCCCACCAGGACTACCCACTCCCTGGGAACACAAATCTCTTGAGGGTTAGGTGTATCATCTCTCACTGAAGCCCGACCAGGCAGTATATTTGTCATGTCTCAGACTATCTCAGTTATGCTGCCTTGTTGGTGGCTCAGTGTCTCAAAAATCTCAGGAATCCAGGTGAGTAGAGACTGCTAGTCTTCCTATGGAGTCACCCTCCTCCTCTGCTTCTTCTAACTTTCCCTTAATTCAAGCACAGTGGGTCCTGATTTCTGTCCATTGGTTGAGTGTACATATCTACATCCGACTGTCTCAGCTGCTTCTTGATCCTCTTAGAGGCCATCCATGCTAGGTATCTGTCTGTAACTATACCATAGCATCAGTAATGGGGTCTGGCTTCAAGCTTTCCCGTGGGCAGGATCTCAATTTGGGCCTCCTTTCCTTCAGTTTACTCTTCATTTTTGCTCTTGCAGTTTTATTAGACAGAAACAATCTGGGTCAGAATTTTTGAGTTTAAGATGTCAATACCATCCGTTCATGAATATCCCAACACAAATTTTCAAAGACATGGAAAGAGCATTCTCAAACCCATTTGGTAAAAGAAAAAAAAAAAAAAAAACAGGATAGAAAAAAAAACCAATCATAATGGTAAAAGAACTTCTTAGGGAACCACAATCCTTGAAATCAAGCTATACTACAAAGCCACAGTGATAAAAAACTGCATGGTATTTGTACAGAAACAGATAGGAAAAACAAACTGAAGACCCAGAAAAACAAAACACACTTTCAGACACTCTATCTTTTACATAGAAGCCAAAAACATAAAATAGAAAAAAGAAAGTATCCCCAATAAATGGTGCTGGTCTAACTGGCAGTCTTTATATAGGATGGTATTGGGAGTGGGCCTTGGGAAGTTAGCAGGTTCTTAAAAAATATTCCAGTGGCTCAAGCTCTAAGATCAAGAATTGATAAATGGATCCTCATGAAACTGAAAGCCTTCTGTATGGCAAAGGACATAGTCAATAGCACAAGTAGGCAACCTATAGATTGTGGAAAAAATTAACATTATTTTAATAAACACAAAATATTTTTAAATTATATTTTTCACTAGTTAGGTAGCAGAAGAAATAAAATCTACTCACATAAAACACAAGACAAACATCTCTTTGATTCCCTCTCTGGTTATCTTTGTATTCCCTAGTATCTCAAATTGTTTATCTTCACATGATGGCAAACTCTGATTTCCATCCAATTATTACTGAATGTTTGCATCCCTTAAAAGCATCTTTTGTATTTTCCTTGCAATCAATAATTTATACCAAAGTAATATAGTCATATATTTTAAAATATTTCTCCAAAGTGTTATAGTTTGTAACTGAATAAAAATGTTTCAGATAATACTAATATTTACTAGCATTCTCAATTATATTTGTAATATGCTATCTATGACAAAGGAGGTGTTTTAAGCTTAGAAATTCTCCCTGGATAACAATGCCAAAAGGTTCTCTATAGCTACATAACAACAGATTAAGTGATCTTATGATGTGTACTGTATAAAAATATAAATATGTAAATATATATGTATATATATTATGAAATCATATAAATTGTGTTAAAAATAATTTAACCAGATTATGTAACATACATCTCTATGTATGTAGGTTCTTTTCTCACAAGCATTTCTGTTTCCAGGTTTATACTGAGTAGTATACTACTTGTTTCTTTACATGTTTATTTTGTTTTACATTTGTTTCACTTACATAATTTATTCAAATAGGCATATATATATATAATACACATGTACATATATATATCAACATATAATTCTGAATAGTCTTTTCACTACATGTATTACATACATTGCTTTATAATTTGTAGCTTAATTTTTGAATTTATGTAATAAAACAGTATATAATGTATTTATCAGTGTTAATTTGAATAATGATAGTTATTTCTACAGAATTTCTTACAGGAAATTAATATAAGTTACAAAAATGAACAGTTTTTTTGTAGTTTCCCTAATTTTCTACAGTATTATAAAATTTTTTGTTCAAATATTTTTGTCAAATTTAGCTGTTTGTAACAACTGTCTTAAAAGTTTTTAAAAGCCTAGAGTCAGAAAGATTCTCTGAGGGTCCTTTGTTTTCAGGAGTCTGTGCACACGTGTGTAATGTATGAGGATTTTTGTTTTTGTGTGGGATCTGGAAGTGTAATGTGGGGTATGTTTTTAAATGATATGTAGTATCTATCCTATGTATAGTGAGCATGTGTTTAATATAGGGTATAATATATAGAGTCTGCTATCTATATGTGTGATTTATAAATATTATATAGAGTTTATGTTTGCATAATATGTGACATATTTAATGAGCTTGTCAATATTGCTATATAATTTACTGTGAATTTTTATTTGTATAGGCAAGGTAGTTTTTCATTTAATTTTCTTCAAGCACATGATCAACTTGTTTGACTGATTTCAGAGCAGTCAAGCAGTATGAATTTAATATATAATACCTGATGCATATATGTGTCTAGCACTGTGGAGTTCTATAATTTTAATGAGTTGTATAATACCTTTATTTGCTGATTGAAGAACGAAAACATCTCTACAAGTTTTGGACCCTATAAAACTTGGCCATCAAAGAGTTTTGCCAAGGCTCATCCTCAGATGTTTTTGAACTTTGCCAGAGTAAAAGCTAATTAACTCTTGGGTCTGTGCAAAGTGAAATCTAAAGCCTACAATCAATGTCTCCTAATTGGTCTTACAAATATATTTGTAGTTGTACTTAATACTGATCCTCAGCCCATATGATGTTTACCATAATATCTTTTATTTGTTGTCATTTTGAGTACACAGGGGAAGGGTTCCATTTGTTTTCTGGACTTTCGCTGGAAAGCTTTACTTGCCTTAAAGTTACACATAATTCTGTCACATAAATAAAGAAATATTTAAAGTTCTGACCCAGAATTGTTCCTGTCTCAAAGAACTGCTGGAACAAAAAGATGGAGAAGAGAAGGAAAGGAGGTCCAGTGACATGCCCAACTTAGAATCCATCTCAAGGGAAGGCTCCAAGACTTGACACCATAACTGATGCTCTGATGTGCTTACAGACAGGAGCCTAGCAAGGCTGTTCTCTGAGAGGCCCAACTGGCAGCTCACTGAGACAGATGCAGATACTTACTCCCAACCAATGGACTGAAGTCAGGGACTGCTGTCATTGAATTAGGGAAGGCCTGGGAGAAGCTGAAGAGGAGGGCTACCCCATAGGAAGACCAGCAGTTTCAACTAACCCATGACCCTGAGATCTCTGACATTGAGATGCAGCATACACTAGTTAATATGAGGCCCCCTGAAACGCATGCAGCGAAGAACTGCCTGATGGCCTCAGTAAAAGACTTACCTAATCCTTAAGAGTAGATTGCCTAGAGAATGGGGAAGCCTGCTGGGGATTTAGGGTAGTGGAGGGGCTGGATACGTCCTCTTAGAGACAGGGGAGAAGGAATGAGATAAAGAACTGTGGGAGGGTAGTATTTACTGGACTGTACAAAAATGAAAGTAATAAAAAATAGAAATATTGAAACCTTCTTTCATTTGTTTATTTACTCATTTTACATCCCAATAGCTGACCCCTCTCTTTTTATTTCACCCCCACAGACCACTGAAAGAACCCCGCAGAGGGGAGACACTCAGTCAAGTCTCGGAATAACATGACCACACCAAGAGTTCACGAGAGACCATCCTTGCTGCAATTACACAAGATTTCTTGATTGACCAGTGCACTGCGGTCGAGACTCATATCCCACACAGAAGTAGAGGAGTCTGACAGAGTGGCTGCGAGAAGGGGGTTTTACAGGAAACAAACCACAACTGAGGGGGTGGTACGTCATTGGAGAATACCAAAAACACTAGTGAAGAATGGTAAGGGAAACACCTGATTTCTCAAGATTGCCTATAAGATGAAAATTACCAGTGAAGGATTGCGAGGGGAAAATTCTGTTTCTCAAGATTCTTTATGATGTGTTATTTAACTTCTATGTTTTTATGGTCAGTCAGTTTCTGAAACAGAGTCACCCTGACCTTAAGGCCATACATTCTTTATGGTCAGCCAGTTCCTGAAACAGTCACTGAACCTGCTATCCTGCATTTTTGGCTCTACTCTATCTGCTAGGGGTCTTCTACTTTACCTGTTAGGGTGTTAGAATTTATCCTGGTCTTTTACCACCTCTTCATAATCTCCTATTCTTCTCTGAGATAAAGGAGGTCACCCCAGGATATCACTCTCCACTGGAAATCAGGTAACTGCAGGACTAGGTACACCATCTTCCATGGTGGCCAAATTGAGTAGAGTAGATAAGAAAAGGTGATCCAAAAATAGACAACAGGTTCTGGAACAGCCCTCAGTTCAGTTGTTGGGGGACATGAATGAAGACCTACTGCACACTACACTTTATGGGTGGGGACTAACTCCAGCCCAGATTAACTGTTTGGTTGGTAGTTCCATCTCTGGTAGTTTCAAAGGGTCCAGGTTAGTTAACTGTTGGTATTCCTGCAGAATCCCTATTCTCTTTGGACCTTTTAATTTTTTCTCAACTCTTGACAATACTCCCTGATTCCATTGGTTGCTAGTTAAAGCCTCTCAGAGGAGAGTTATGCTAAGTTCTTGTCTACAAGAATAATGGAGTATCACAAAGAGTGTTAAGTACTGGCCCTTGCTTTTTCAATGGGTCTCAATTAGGGCCAATCATTGGTTAGACTTGCCCTTAGTCTCTGCTCCAAATTTGTCCCTGCACATCTTGTAGGCAGGACACACTTTGGGTGAAAAGATTTGAGGGCGTCCTTCTGTATATATCTCTCCACTGAGAGTCCTACCTTTCTAAAGACACTGGTCAATTCAGGTGCCGCATTCTTCAATGCTAGGAGTCTCAGCTAGAGTCACTCCCATAGAATACCTGGTACTTACCTCCAACCCTAGGTCTCTGGGAAGTCCTAGAGATGCACCTCCCTGCCCACTGCTGATTTCCATTTTTACGCCCTGCCCCACATACTTTCTCCATTCCCTCTTTCACTAAATTCCTTTACTCAGTCTACTTCCATATTGATTTTATTTTTCCTACTGAAAAGATTCAAACATCCTCCTTTTGGTCCTCCATGTTTATTAGTTTCTTCCACAATGGAATACTACTCAGCTATTAAAAACAAGGACATCATGGAATTTGCAGGCAAATAGACAGAACTAGAAAATAGCATCCTGATTGAAGTAACCTAGAAATGAAAGGACATGCTTGGTATGGTAGGAGGTAATACCTCCTCCTAAATAGAATTTGCCATAGAGTACAGGACAACCACAATAAGAATCCACACACTCAAAGAAATCTTTCTGTTAATATGAATGTAGTGCCTGGAAAAGAAAGAGTATTACTATGTCCTCGAGAATTACTTATGCCAGAAATAAGATCATATACCATTTGGACTCTTTTTTTTTCATATACTTGTTACAATTCTTTACTTCTTCAACTCAAACTTCTCAAGCCTTTGCCTGCTGCCATCCTTCAGACATTACATGCAAACAATTTCAGTGTAAAACAGGTTTTAGAGGAAATAGGCAAGAATATTAGCAGTCACTATACTAGTACTTAATGAGAGTTTTGAGAGTAATTTTTAACCTTTTCATCCTCTAAGTTGTAACTTGTCTTATTAGAATGACTTTCTTCCCTTTTCTTTCTCCAGCACAGCTCTTGTTGTTGTTTAAACCAGGAACATGTGGCATATTAACCAGCCCAGACAGCCTCACTCCGCATGGAGTACATGGCAGACAGGGGAAAGGGATCTTGTCAAGAAAGATGACAACGTATGTTCATCTATTATGCAAAGTGACCCAGATGATCAGTTTTGCACTGAAAGCTGTAAAAGAAGAAAAAGGTTCCGCATGCCAGATAAATGGGGAAAAATGTATTTTTATGAATTCATTGACCTTTCCATTAATATTGTAACAGAGCATAATCGCTAAAGCTTTTAAATTAGCAAGGTAACATAACACAAAAGGGTGGCTGGAGCCATATCAGGAGCTCGTGTTGCCAGAGCAAGAGCGTGACACTGGGAATAGAAGGGTAAATGAGAATCATGTTTAGTGATGACCTTTCCATCCCACAGCTGCATACCACGTGGCTTGTCTTCCTGCCCATTGCTGTGCTTGAACTTATTAAAATTAATTGTGTTCTATTTTAGACAGTAAAAATTTTCAGCCTATAATCCTTAGTGTTTACTGAAAGTAGCTTGGTTTTTGTCAGTATTGATGTGTGACAGTTCAGGTTGTGATTGAAATAATCATAATACATAAAATATATAATTTTGGTACACATAGTAGATTAATATTATTAAAGGAGAATATTAAGTTCATTAAAGAAAGAAATTCAAAGTAATAAAAACATATTAGCCATATTAGTAAAACAAATATTTCCTAATTTCATTTCGAGAAATATTTTAAAAATCTGAAGTTAGTTTTTTTTTTTTTTAAGATTTCACATGCAATACACCTAGAGCAAGGTTATTTTTCATTAAATTGTCAATATTACTATAAAATGAATTTTAGTAGTTCATTTTAATGCAGCGCTTCTGTGGGCACTCAGCCACCACTACAGATCGCAGGGCTTCATTCAGTTCAGAATGAGGCAAGAAGAAAGTCTGGTTTGGTGTGACTCAGTAGCAGATGGTGGTACTAACTTCATGACTTTGATGTTTATTTTAGACATACTCAGGTACAGAACAATTGGGGGGAAATGTTTTCTGATATCAAGTAACTCGGTCCATAACCCAATAAAGCTACATCAAAATTCTTTGGAAAGTATATGTTGCCTTCTCCATAAAGATGAGCTCTGTAGGATGACTACATGTAACATCTTAATGGTCTGGAGAGGATCTGACACAGTCTTGGTCATTCAAATTTTACAAAATTAGCCAAGCTGCATAACCCATTCTCTTCCCATGTTTTAAAATTTGTGTAACATTAGCCATGATGAGATGGGATATTAGCTGAAAAATAATGCTCAAAAGGAAAGTCTAGGATCTGGAGATGATTGAGATAAAGGGGAAAAACTTGGGCAGCCAGGTTCAGCTAGGCCATACAGGTGTCACAGAGGACAGCATGTTATAAGCCACATCTGCTCCCAACCTTCGGGGCATAAAACCGTTTATACATGTCTTTCTTTGAAGAGAACACACTGTATGTTTTGGTTTTCTGGCTTTCTTAGTGATTATTCCTGAGCACAAATGTCTCGTATCTTCTGCATCTGCACAGAAAGTAGGTAGCTACAGATACTTATTCTGTTAAGTCTTCAGTGTAAATGACTACTATGCTTTTGCTTCTGAAAGAAAATGGTTATCTCCTAATTTTTCTGGTTATTCACATGAATCTTTAATGTTTAATGTGTCTGTGTATATATTATATACAATACTATAATAGGTACATAGTCTTATTTAAAAATAAAATGTGTACATGGAAAATGCAATTATGACATTTTTGTACACACACACACACACACACACACACACACACACACACTTTTCTCTAAAAACATCATACAAATAAACAGGCACTACATTATGTACATTTTAGATAATATGGATGCACACAAATAAAATATAGACATGTGTTTATATAATTTGTATGTAAGTGTCTGTAGAAGGTGTTAGTAATTTTGTATTTAGTCCTTAATATTTTCTCTTTTCTTTCCACTCCAACTACCTTATGTCCTTCTACATCTATTTCATTACTTACTTATTTAATATTTGTTTAGTAATCCAGTGAACGTTATTATGGTTGTTTACTGTATTCTAGGTGAAATATCACTTGCATTAGCATGTACCATATCCAATGGCTATGGAAAGGAAGAAAATTTCTTTCTTGCAATGACGATGTAGTGACTTAGATACTCAAGAAATATTGGGCCCCTTATAAACTTCCTCCCTGTGTATTCCTCCCTCCCTCCCAGTTTTTACTCCAAATGATTTTCCTGCCTCTAAACAATTGTTCATAAACTTTTCCACCATATTCCTAAGCTGTGAAATGTAGGCTATGAAAGGCTGACAAAGAAAGGTCTTTCTTCTTACATTTCTGACCAGTAATTAATCTGTTCAGACACATAAGAGAAACTTCCAAAGAAGCGCAGCACTGATCCATTGGCAGAAAACTAAGTTTCAGATACCCATTTAATGAAAATACAGCCATTAGAAATTTTGGAGAGTTCTGACTGGTTTACAATACCATACTGGGGAAATCCAGTACATTCTTTGTTTTCTCAGTTTTAACAATATAATAATTAGAATATAGAATAAAATTGAAAATCCTGAAGAGAACATTTTAGTAAGAATGCAAAATCTCAGAACAAGCAGGCTATAAATCCTGGAAGCTAGGAATAATAGAATAATAACAAAGTAGAGAAGTGAAAAGGTCATGTCATTTGAGTGAACCTGGCACGTTGGCTGTTCCAACAAATCAAAAGCCACCATCATTCACAAAAGGTGGTTTGAAAGAACAAACAAACAAAAAGGCCCAAAACAATAAGAAAAGCATGCTTAGAAATAAATAAATAAATAAATAAATGACATAAAAATGAATATTTACATTTTTCTCTAAGTAAGTCAGAAAGCCAGATAGACATCATAGTCATCCCTGTATAAAAACACTGTACCTCGAGTGGGTATTCTGGGGTGAAAGAGCATATTGTCTCATAAATGTGCTAATTATTTCTCATACCTTAACTCAATTATTTCTCATATTTCTTAACTTAAGATGATTCAGGCTCCCTAGTGGTGTCCCTTATCACCACTACTCTTTCTATCTGCACCAAGGCCAGATATACCAGAAGAAAAATTTCCTGTAGATGGGCTTTTATTGCCTCTTTACCAATACTATATACACCTATGAGGAAGTAACACTAGCTTCCTCACTCAAGCCTATGACCTCCCCAGCTAGGATCTTTCTTCACTAGGATGACATGCTGCAAACATGAAAAAGAGCAGTTGGTTATACTCATTACTGAATAGTCACAGTGTCACCACTGACCTTTATTTCCTAGCTAGTCTATAGCTTACAGGGTCCACAGCACAAAGACTCCTGATGATAATGCTTCCCCAACAGACCATGAAGTGTCCTCTCACACAATGTCTCATATACCCACTCCAGCTTGATATCTCTAGATCTTGCTTCCAAAATGTGTGGGTTCAGCAATAAGATCTTACCATGTTCCCAAAGATCATCAGATAGGATTTTTCCATCTATTGTTAGCATTTTTGTTTTCTTGGTGGGTTTTTTGTTTATTCCTTTATTTATTGGGTTTTGTTGTTGATTTATTTTAAGTTTTTTGGTAGTTGGTTTGATTAGGTTTGGTTTTGTTTAGGTTTTCCCTAGTGAAAAAGTTAACTTGTGAATTTGGGGGCCTATTTTGTCTTGGAAGTTCAGTAACACTATATCATAGGAGCCTGAGGATGACAGAATATCGGTTGTATCACTAGGAACCCACAGTATGAATCTATTCAATGAAAAACAGGAGAAAATGCATGTTTTTTTCAAATATTGCCATAGAGAGAGTAAACCAACCAAAACCCTTCTTGGCTCTCTGAGACTGTACAACCAACCAAAGAGCATACAAAGCCTGGACCTAGGCCTGTATACATATAAGTAGCAGCTGCACAGCTGCCATGTGGGTCCAAAATAATTGGAGTGGGCCTATTCCTAAAACAGTGCTAGTCTGTGGGATATGTTCTGGCTGGACTGCTTTATCTGGTATCAGTGAAAGAGTCTGTACCTAACCCCACAGAGACTTGATGTGCCAGGAGACCAGAAAGGGGGTGGATGATTGAAATGTAAAGGGAATAAATAAACAAATAAAATAAAATGAAATTAAAAAAATTAAATGTAAAATTAAAAAAAGAAAAGAAAAAACAGTTTGCTTGATTGTGGTAGTCATAGTTGAAAAATTAGATCAGTCATTTGTCACCCTTTCCTTTGAACTGAACTTATATGAATGAAAGTGAAAAAGTTGTTTTATTTAACAGTTTTCATAAAAAAAATTCTTGAATACCATGAGGCAATAAAATATATATGGGAATATATTTTATTGAATAATTTTGGACTTTATCTAAGTTTTGAAGATAGAGGCCACAGGGGATTGTGGAAAACAAGTGTTTAATAAATTAGAGAGTGTGTTGGGAAATGGTTGAATGAGATGAACTAGAAAGATAATATGCACAGAATAAGATGTATCACTATTGATAATAAGGACCCTGTTTTAGACACGATAACAAACTTTAAAAACGGTCCTTGAGAAACTGGGATAAGAAAGCATGCAGAGAATTCTAGAAAATTAATGGTCACATGACATAAGGTGAAACTAGTACAATAATTATGGAGAAAACTGATCACCATAGACTTGAGGAGGGTGTGAATCAGACACGCAAATGTGTATTTTAAACAATAAAAAAAAAACAGTGGCAAAATGGAAAAACTGACAAAGCAGAAATTGTGTAATGAGAAATTCAGTGTTATCACTACCAGGTTCATTTTAATAAAAATTTCGAATGTTGTCAAGATAGTTTTTACAAAAGGAACAAGCCCATGAACATCATCAGAGATAGAATACACAAAACTCACTCCTGACTTTTTTAATGAAATCACATGATGCATGGTTTTAGTGTGACTTAGTAGCTATCTTTCAGGGTCACAATATAAAGTGGACTTGCACCCATGATTATGTAGTAGATTTGATCTTCATAAGATTTCTCCATGAGGGTTGTATCTGGCAGTAGGCAAAGGCAACAGGATTCCGACCTTGTAAATAGAGAATATTGTGTTATGATTTTATTTTTAGTTTTATAAAATTAAAGGTGAACTGATTAATTTTATCAAATTTCAATCTAGCTATAATATGGGGAACATATATAAAATTCTAAAATTACATCGAAGCCAGTCGGAAAATCTATTAATTTTGACGCATGTTTCTACATTTTGGTCAAAACAGAAAGTTTAACAGTATCAGTTATAAAACACAAATAAATAAAAAATCATATTAATATATGCATTTTGTATATCTAGTTTGTCATTTAAACATTAGAAATATTAAAAGAACTTTAACTAAAGAAAAATTAAATAATAATAAAATTAGTACTTGTCTTCTCATAAATCAACTTCTGATATTGAGAGAGTATCATTTATGTTCCTTGTTAACATATTTCCATCTCAGTTTGAATTGATTCACATTCTATTCCATCTTTTTCCTTGCCATGAACCATCTCTAAGAGTTTGTTTCATGAGGCATTTTGTTTGTTTTTCTTGGCAGGACTTCTTAGATATCTTCACTGTATCATTAACACTGTCCACCTTGTAATATTGATAGTTTTGCTTGATTGAATCCAAAATAGTCTAAGTAAATCTAAAGGAAATAGACTGTATGTTTTGAGGCCCTAGGGAAAATTAAGGAAAAAAATTTACACTCACTGCTTGCTGAGAGACCTGAAAAAAGGTAGTTGAATATTCACCCAGTGTTCTATATCTCTGTAACAGTTTATGCTAACAGTTCATGATCTAAATAGATAGCAGTAAGAATCAAACTTCATGTAGTTTCTCAAAGTTTTAATAAGCTAATTATATTCATTCTTATTTGGGAACACTGTGGTTCCAATAATCTGAATGAACATGTCTGTGCATGCTGTAGTCTGTAGATCTCATAATGCTACTTTTAAATCCAGGGGTACAATAAATAAAGAACAGCAACATCAAACACTAAAATCCCAGGTCAGGGTGGAAATACAATTACCAGAAACTGTTGAGAATGTAAAAACAGATACACAATTGAAATTTGAGGCAATGATATAATAATAAATGTATGTATATATGTGAGATGTTGAGTGTGAATAAATTTATTCAATTCAGACACAATTTGAATAAATTTCATGAAGAGAGAACAGAAATTTAGATCATCACAAATAAGTTCAAGAAAGCTAAAATGCTAAAATTCAATTTAAAAAAAAATGATGCTTGCAAAAAAGTTGAAATTCAGTCAGGAATAAAAAATAATAAGCAAGTACAAGTATATTTTAAGAATTCCCAAAAGTGGATGAAGCATTCACTTGCAGTGAGTGAAAAATTGTTTACAGTAACAGACTTAAGTCCAGACATTGTGTTGTAATAAATTACAATACTCAAGTTATGCATCTTTCACTCAAAGATCACCAAGAGTTAATCCTTAGTTTTCTAAGGATCCTATAATGTCCACATCTCTGTCAAAAGAGTTCAGTCCCACCTCTAAAAAATCAATAAATAACAAACATATTAAAGAGTAGGAAACAATATAGATATACAGAACATGTCCTGTACATGCCAAAATTATTTGCAACAAATTTGTGTGTATTTATGCACAAGTATTGTTACACACTGGTTTTAAGTCAATTAAGATTCCTAGAGAATTATCTCATTCTGGATACTTGTAAATTCTTTCTTTAATTGAACAACTTAATTTTAAAAAGCAAAGATAAATGTTCAGATTTTAAAAGCATTTTGCATAAAAGTATATGAACACATTTTTGTCAGTACTTGATTTTTTAAAGGTTTGATAATATGCATTAAAATTTTACTAGTGACAATGAGCAAAAAATACATGTAAAACAAGATGTAACCTGGAAATAGTCAAAGTATTCTTGGTGTGTAAATATTACACATAATGATTTTTCATCTTTTTTTGGCATTTTGTTTTTCTTGAACTTCATGGTGTCTGTGAGTTGTTTCTGGAGTGTTCAGAGCTTCCTGGGGATAGTATCCAATTATCAGTGACTGCATATTATGTATGTTCTTTTGTGACTGGGTTACCTCACTCAGGATGATATTCTCTAGATGGATCCATTTCCTTAAGATTTTTATGCTGAAGAATGAAAATAGGCCTTTCCTTATCACCTTGTACAAAGCTCAAGTGCAATTGGATCAAAGATCTCCACATTAAACCAGGTACACTGAAACTATAAGAAGAGAAAGTAGGGAAAACCTTAGACCACATAGGCACAGGAGAATATTTCCTGAACAGAACACCAACAGCTTGTACTATAAGGTCAAATATCGACAATTGGGACTTAATGAGATTGCAAAGATTGTAAGGCTAAGGACACTGTCAAGATAACAAAATGGCAGTGAACAGATTGGGAAAAGATCTTTAACAACCCCAAATCTAATAGAGACCTAATATCCAAGGTATACAAAGAACTCAAAAAGTTAGACACCAGAGAATCAAACAATCCTATTAATAAATGGGGTAAAGAGTTAAACAAAAAGTTCTCAATTGAGGAATATCAAATGGCTGAGAAACATCTAAGGAAGTGCTTGACATTCCTCTTCATCAGGGAAATGCAAATCAAAACAAACCTGAGATTCTACCTCACACCAGTCAGAATAGATCAAAAATTTAGATGACAGCAGACGCTGGGGAGGATGTGAAGAAAAAGGAAAACTTCTCCACTGTTGGTGGGGTTGTAAACTGGTACAACCACTCTGGAAATCAGTCTGGCGATTCTTCATAAAATTGGACATAGTACTACCTGAAGATCCAGCTATTCCACTTCTGAGCATATACCCCAGAGACACTGCAATATTCAACAAAGATACATGCACCAAAATGTTCATAGCAGCCCTAATTATAATAGCCAGAAGCTGGAAAGAACCCAGATGTCCTTCAGTAGATGAATGGACACAAAAATTGTGGTATATTTACACAATGGAGTACTACTCAGCTAGCAAATTCTAAAGTTTTAATGGGGACAAAATAATTTCAACTATACCATAAAACTCACAGCTACTTGGACTTTAACACAAATTAAAATGTGCTTTTTCATTTCATTTACTAATTGTGCTTCTTTCCTTGAGCATCATTTTTCTGCTGGTCTTGAATTTAATATTTTTATATGAGAAACTAAGAATTTTGTTTACAACACTCTCATATTTTCACATAGTAATTCAAGTCAGTAATTTAGCAAGAGACCTCAACTACTTACTAGTAAGATAAATGTGATCCTTACTTAAAATGATTTATTGTTGAAGAACAGCCATAATCTTTCATGTATGGATGCTTTGCCATGGGAAGAAGTAACAGGCATGCTCTACCAAGTCTATTATCAAATACTTGGCCCCACCTCAAATCGAATAAATTTTCACCTCATGATAATATGCCAAAAGAAATTGACTCTGTTGGCTACTCTCTCACTTTTCAATTAGCTTGTCTCTCTGAGAAATTTTTAATTGATTAAAATCTTAGTTTAATTCAAGATAAGTATTTTTAATTTGTAAAACCCTCAAATTTTAGTCATTAAATAGTATCAATATTCTACCCAGTATTTAACCAGTTAGTTTTAATTATTTCATGATACCAATTTAAATGTTTGTACCTCAAACAATTTCTTAGAAGTTAACCCAAGGTTAATTTATAGCCTTGTCATACAAATTTTTATATCACTCTCAAATAAGTTGTTAAAAGCAACTCAATAATTAGTCACACACACACACACACACACACACACACACACACACACACACACACACACACAGACACACACACACAAATCTCTCACGAACTCTAAGTTTGCTCCATTTTTACTAGAGATATATAAGCATGTATTTTATATATTTAAGAGATAGAATGAAGGTTCTGGCCTCCATCTGTGCCCAGAGCAAGAGATGACCCTCCACCTTCAGGATTCAAGGCTTGCCCACAGAGAGCTGAACACCCAGAAACATCTGGAGCACTCTTCATCCTAAGCACACAGAAGAGTCCCCACTTTCTCTCTACAGACTAGCTGGAGAGAGACCTCTGGGAACTCTCAGGGCACAGATATCACAGTGTAGCCTTGCAACAGACCATTCCAGACACCATTTGTGCCCATACCTAGTGCTGGCCTGCTACCATCAGAATTCACACCCTGCCCAACAGAGATCTGAATATCCCCAGAAGCAATCTCCATCCTGAGCCCATGGGCCCACAGGCCTAATGCACAGAGAAGCTCCAGTCAGAGACAACTAGATCAACTAACTTAACAGATAACAAGAGGGCAATACGCAAACCCAAGAATCCAAGCAACAGAAACCAAGACAACCTGGCAACATCAGAACCCAGTTCTCCTACTGCAACAAGTAGTGGATATCACAAAACACCCGAAAAAATAGATTTGTACTTAAATCATACCTCATGTTGATGATGATGTGCCTGAAAAAGCAGTTGAATAATTCTCTTATAGAAATACTAGAAAACCAGGAGAAAAGAGATAAAAATATAGAAGTCCTTATAGCGGAAACAAAAGGATTACTTAAGGAGCTACAGGAAACACAGCCAAACAGGTGAAGAAACTGAACAAAATCATTCAAAATCTAAAACAGAAATAGAAATTATAAAGAAATAATAAGAGGAGACAACCCTGGAGACCGAAAACCTAGGAAAGAGATCAGGAGTCATAGATACAGGCATCATAAACAGAATACAAGAGATGGAAGAGAGAATTTCAGGGGCAGAAGATACCATAAAAGAACATTGACATAACAATCAGAGAAAGTACAAAATCCAAAAGCTCTTTGCCTAAAACATCCAGGAAATCCAGGACTCAGTGAGAAGTCAAACCTAAGGCTAATAAATGTAGAAGAGAGCATAGATTCCCACCTGAAAGACCAGTAAATATATTCAACAAAACTATACAAGTAAACTTCCTTAACCTAAAGAAAGAGATGACCATGAACATATAAGAAGCACACAGAAATCCAAAAAGGCCCCAAAGGTAAAAAAAAAGAAAGAAAGAAATTCCTCATGACACTAAATGTTCAAAACAAAGAAAGAACACTACAAGCAGTAAGAGGAAAAGACAAGTAGTATACAAAGGCAGACGGATCAAAATTACACCAGATTTCTCAACAGTGACTATGAAAGCTAGACAATCCTGGACAGATGTCATACAAACCCCAAGAAAACAAAAATGCCAGCTGAGGTTACTATACTCAGCAAAACTCTCAATTACTATAGATGAAGAAACCATGATATTCCAGGACCTAACCAAATTTATACAATGTCTTTCCAAGAATCCCACTCTACAAAGGATAATAGATGGAAAACTCCACCACAAGAAAGAAAACTTCATATTGGAAAAGCAAGAAAATAATCCTCTCTCAAGAAACCCAAAAGTAGAAAAACACACAATAAAAATCCTACCTCTAACAACAAAAATAACAAGAAAAATAATCACTGTTCCTTAATATCTCTTAATATTAATGGACTCAATTCCCCAATAAAAAGACAAAGACTATTATACTGGATAGGTAAACAGTATTTAACATTTTGCTACATACAGGAAACTCATCTCAGTAACCAGGACAGATACCACTTCAGAGGAAAAGGCTGGAAATAATATTTTCCTTCAAATGGTCCCAAGAAACAAGCTGTAAGGGCCATTCTACGGTCAAACAAATAGATTTTCAACTAGAAGTAATGACAAAATATAAGGAAGGACACTATCCATCTTGAACATCTATGTTCCAATGACAAGGGCACCCATAGTCATAAAAGAAATTCTACTGAAACTATAAGCATATATTGTACAACATACAATACTGGGAGGCCTCAACACTCCACTCTCATCAATAGACAGATCATGAAAGCAGAAACTGAACAGCATCAATGAAACTAATGAAAGATACTAAACAAATGTATTTGACATACATCTAAATAACATTTTATCATAAAACAAAAGAATATACCTTCTTCTCAGAACCTCGAAATTATTCCTTGCATCCTATGAGATCACCATAGATGAAGGCTGGTCCTAATTAAACATAAGAAAAACAAAAAGCCTACATACTCATGGAAGCTGAACAACATTCTACTCTAAGATAACTTGGGCAAGAAATAAATAACAAATTAAAGACGTATATAAGCAAATTCAAGGAAAAAAAAACATATGATCAACTCATTAGATGCTGAGAAAGCATTTGGGAAAATTCAAAACCACTTCATAATAAAAGTCATGAAAAGATTAGGAATTCAAGGACCATACCTAAACATACTAAAACAATATACAGCAAACCAGTAGCCAACATCAAAATAAATGGTGAGAAACTTGAAGCAATCCCACTAAAATCAGGGACTGGACTAGTCTGCCCACTCTCCCCCTACCTATTCAATATAGTACTGGAACTCCTAGCCAGAACAAAAGAAATAGAACTCAAAAGGATACAACTTTGAAAATAAAAAGTCAAAATATCACTATTTGCAGATGATATGATAGTATACTTAAGTGACTCCAAAAATTCCACTAAAGAACATCTACAGCTGTTAAACAACTTCAGCAAAGTAGCTGGATATAACGGTAGCTCAGACAAATCAGTAACATTCCTCTACGCAAAGGATAAACAAGCTGAGAAAGAAATTGGGGAAATTACACCCTTCAAAATAGTCACAAATAATATAACATACCTTGATGTGAGCCACACGAAGCAAGTGAATGATCTGTATGACAAGAACTGAAGGACTTTGAAGAAGAAAATTCAAGAAGATCGCAGAAGATGGAAAGATCTCCCATGCTCATGGATTGGAAGAAGCAATTTAGTAAAAATGACCATCTTGACAAAAGTAATCTACAGATTCAATGCAATTCAAAAATTCCAACTCAATTATTCATAGATCTATAAAGAGCAGTTTGCAAATATTTGGAATAACAAAAACCCAGGGTAGAGAAAAAATATTCTCCACATTAAAAGAACTTCTGAGTTAATCACTACCCCTGCCTTCAAGCTGTATTACAGATCAATTGTGATAAAATCTACATAGTTTTAGTACAGAGAGAGGCAGGTAGATCAATGGAATAGAATTAAAGTCCCAGACATGAAGCCACACGCCTATGGTCATTGATCTTTGACAAAGGAGTTAAAATTTTTCAATGTAAATGACAGCATCTTCAACAAATGTTGCTGGTTCAGTTGCAAGTCTACATGCAGAAGAATGCAAATATATTCATTCTTACCTCCTTTTATAAGTCACAATTTCAAGTGTATCAATGTTCTCCACATAAAACTGGGTACACTGAAACTAATAGTATAGAAATTGGAGAGGAATTTGAACACATAGGTACAGGGGAAATTTTTCTGATCAGAACACTAGTGACTTATACTCTGAAATCAAGAATTTTCAAATGGGACCTCATAAAATTGCAAAGCTTCTGTAAGGCAAATACACTCTCAATAGTACATAATGTCAGCCAACTGATTGAATAAAGATCTTTAAAAACCTGCAGCTGCTAGAAGGCTAAAATTCAATATATACAAAGAACTCAAGAAGTTAGACTTCAAATAACCAAATAATCCTATTAAAAGATGGGGGACAGAGCTAAACAATGAATTCACAACCAAGGAATATTGAATGGCTGAGAAGCAACCCAAAGGAATGCTCAACATCCTTAGTTACAAGGGAAATGGAAATCAAAACAACCCTAATTATACCTCACACAATCCAGAATGGCTAAGTTCAAAACTTTAGGTGACAGCAGGTGCTGGTGAAGATGTGGAGAAAGAACATTCTTCCATTTTTGGTGGGATTGCAGGCTGGTACAACCATTCTGGAAATAAATCTTCCAGATATGAGAAAATTGGATATAGTACTACTTGAAGACCAAGTTGTTCCACTCCTGGTCATATTCGAAATTTGCTCCAACATGTAACAAGACATGTACTCCACCATATTCATAGCAGCCTTATTTATAATAGCAGGAAGCTGGAAATAACCCTGATGTCTTTCAATAGAGGAATGGATACAGAAAATGTGTTACATTTAAACAATGAAATACTACTCAGCTATTAGAAACAATGACTTTATGAAATTCCTAGGCAAATGGATGGTAATAGAAACTATCATCCTGTTTGAGGTATCCCAGTCAAAAAAGAACCCGTATGGTATTTCACATATTGCTCACTGATATGTGAATAGTAGCACAAGTCAGAATACCAAACAAACAATTCACAGACCTTTTGAAGATTAAAAGAAAGAAGGCCATAATCTGGATTCCTCAGACCTTCTTATAACATAGGTCAAAACACTCATGAGAAGAAATACAGGAACAAATAGAGGATAAAGGATTGATGAAAAAGATCATCCAGAGACTGCTTCACCTGGAGATCTACTCCATATGCATCCAACAAACCCAAGCACTATTACTGATTCCAAGAAGTACTTACTGGCAGGAGCCTGATATGGATGCCTCCTCAAAGGCTCTCCCAAAGTTATACTAATACAGATGAGTATACTTGCAGCTAACCATCTGACTCAACATGGAGACCCCAAAGAATTATCTAGAGAAAGGACTGAATGATCTGAAGGAATTTACAGCCCCATGATAAGAACAAGATTATCAACCAACCAAACCCTCCAGTGCTCTCAGGGACTAAAACCCCAATCAATGAGTACATGTGGAGAGACCCATGTCTCCAGTTTCACATGTAGCAGAGGATAAAGCAGTCTGGTATCAGTGGGAAAACAGGTCTTTGGTCCAGTGAACATGTATTTCACCAGTGTAGGGGAATGCTAAGGCACTGAGGTGGAGAGGGTGGTTGGGAGAGGGAACACCTTCATGGAGGCAAGGTCAGTAGAGGGGTTATGTAGTGGATGTAAAGAAGATAACATCTGAAATGTAAATACAGAGAATATCTTCTAGAAGAGAGATAGAGTGAAAATCAGTTAAAGAACATGAAGAAAGGAAACTCATAATGCAAGAATTGAAAAGAGGATGTAAGGTTGTTTTTGGCAGCCCTACCTTCATCATTGGTGATGGAATCGCAACATTCACAGCACAATTTACAAAACCTTAAAAGTATATAATTTTTATTATATTCTTATTGGAACATATGATGGTTTTATGGCAAAGGTGAATTTTAAATGAGTTATTCATTGTTCATGTTCTTCAGCAGTCTGTATGTCAACATGAAAAGAATGAAGCTACTAGTTAACTGCTCAGGTCTGCTTTGTGCCTGGAAAAGTAAGCAATCAGTGATTAACATCAAAATAATCATAAGAATAATTTATTATCTTTTATTCTCTAGGTGATTAAATGATCTACTCTGGCATTAAATATTTTTGGCATTGTAAGCCTACTGGGACTCTATTAATGAATATATATATACATACACATATACATCATACACACATACACATATACATACACATTCATATACAACATATATATATATATATATGTATATACATATATATATATGTATGTATTGTTGTGTATTAATTTACTAATTCTGTTTGGTTCATCAAACGATTCCTTTGTCACCATTTATTTATGCCTCTGACTTTCTCTGTAAACTTCTGAGAGAAATTTCTGTAGAACAACTTCCACCTTAATCAAGTTTCATAAGAGAACACGGGTTGAGATGTTAATTTGGCATCTTTGTGCACACAGACAAGCAGTTTTCTTTAATCTACTGCTCCTTCATCTGACATAAACTTTCATAGATGGAGCAGTAATTTTGGCAGCTTATGACATTCATTATCCTTTCTGCTTATCTTCTGTAGCAGGATTTTCCTACTGGCAAAACTGTTTATTTCCCACTGAGTTCTGTCAAAGCATATGTCATGTAGGTATATCACCAGGTAACCTTAAAAAAAGAAGATGGTTCTTTTTTGCCACAATTTGATTTTATGAAGTCTTTTTAATGGCAAAGTCAACTCAAAGGACTGTCAAAATTGAAAACAAAACAAAAGTCAAACAGGAAAATCAATGATCTTCCAAATAATGCAAGATTAAATCAAATTAAATTGCTTTCAGCTTAAATTCTAAAGCAAGGCAGGAGGTTGCTCTTTTAAGAAGCCTAAGAAGACTAAATTCCAGATACTTGAGCTTGCAATGGGAGCATCCTTGGGGTAATGATTAGTGATTTATCCAAAGTCTGAAAAAACAGTAAGAATTGTCTTACACAGCATGAACACTAAAAGTACCGTATTAAATTAGCAATTGGAACAGCATAGATTCTAAATCTTTTAACTCATCAAGTTAAACAAGAATATTCCTCTGTAATTTCACTCTGTACCTGGCAGGACTGAGAAAGAACTTTCTTACTTATATAGGGCCTGTCAAAGTCTCTGTGTTCTTCTATGGAGTCCAAACAGATGAAAAATGTCTTGAAGATCATGGAGTTTCCCATATGTTATAGACAGCAAAGTAACTGATAAACAGTGGTACTAAAAAAGCCCTTCTTTGAATTAAAGTACATGCTTCTTTCAAAATATTATGTAGAATTATGAAGTATTGGTGGACAATATGCCAGAATTTTTATGCATAGTTATATGATTTGATCATTGTATGCAATATGAATGTCGCTGGTAATTTAATTATGCATTATATAAAAACAGATTACAATGTAAATGTTATTAGAAACACTATGTTTACAACAGTATTTTTAGAAACTTGGTGGAACAATCTACAACTTATTTTATATATGTTACTATAATATTAAAAGATACTCATGAGAACAGAAAGAGATAGCCAGACCTTATTTGTGTTCTAAAATAAACTTTTCCTCTAGCAAAAACAAGAAACAAGCAAATAAACAACAATTCATAGTATGAATTCATAATAGCAAATCTAGAAAAGGAGGTATCCTCAAGGTACACTGCTGAACATATAATTCTTCATAATCTTCAGGTCATGAAGACACTCTTTCAAAAAAAAAGAAGAAAACAAAATATAAATAAACAAAAAAATAACACAAGAAGAATAGGGTCTGAGGCACAGTAGCCAGTCTTTTCTCCTAACCTTCACTTGTACA
Organism: Micromys minutus; assembly: GCF_963924665.1. Taxonomy (NCBI): domain Eukaryota; kingdom Metazoa; phylum Chordata; class Mammalia; order Rodentia; family Muridae; genus Micromys; species Micromys minutus. The sequence goes on along the minus strand of NC_137974.1, from coordinate 19,768,846 downwards.
CACACACCGACCCACACACACACATACACACATAGGCATGGCACATGTGCATGTGTCTATGTACCAGCACACAATACAGGGAAGAAAAATAAATAATACAAAGGTTCTCATGAAACAATATTTGAGAATATGAACAGAATTTAAAACTAAAAAACATCTTCATAGATTTAATAATACAGAAACATCTGCCCTGTTATAAAGCCAAGTCTTGTGTTCTGCTGTCCACAGCACAATGGCTTTCCAAAGAAGCAAATCTTTACCTTAGTACCTTTGACTGCCCCCTACATTACCAAGGAAAGTTTTAAAAGAATCTTCTAAAGAAAGGTTATTGTGCATTTTTAGGGTAGGTCTAATTTAATGCAAATAATATGATGGCTTGGTTGTTAATGAGAGATAGCAATTTTTTTCAGCAAGAAACAAGCCATTGACTGGAGAATTTCTAGTTACTAGATGACAAAATATAAAAAATTAAAACAAGACAAAACAAAAAAAACACTGATTCCAAGAATGTGATTGTTCCTTAAATTTTAAAAACACTGTTCAGCTCTGCCTACAATTTAATCCTGTTTCACTGAATCCTCTTTTAGCTTTCTAAGTTTCTCAAGACAAATACTTACATATTGTTTTAATGAGATGATTGCTATTTCCTAAAACATGAATAGAAAACTGCTGCCATTGTCTAGTTAATCTAATACATTCATCAAAAATGGTATTAGTAGTATTCTTGCTTTTTGCTAAAGACATTTTAGAAAGATTTCATAGTATATTTCTTCTAAACACTGCCAAAATAGTGTTTGTTATGTTCCCATTTTGTAAATGAGAAAGAATCATTTTATTAAAAGTGGTTCACAGGCAAAACATGGAAAATTAACAAGACATGATACTTGTGAGCATCATCGTCTAAGTTTCTAATATAAAATTGTATTATTTGGAAGTAGAAAACTCAAATACCTTCCTAAAACTCTTTTTCGCCTTTACTGTTTCTACATATCTTTTTAATAAAAGGTATGTGCCAAAACACAATATTCAGAACATGGGGAGTATATGGGTCATTATAGGAGAACTAAATAGAGCCTTCTTTTTAATCCATTTAATTTGTCTATAGTGAGAGCAATAGTTCACGGCAGGTATCTCTGAACAAACATCTTGTCCTCTGTAGTTGCTGGCTCTCAGGCAGGCTCTACAGAAGAGCCATATGCTGATGTAATTCCTGATACTTTTAATTGGTGCACTTGGACACCGTTGTGAATATGGTTCTTCGTGTAGCTTCCCATTCCTTTGAATTAACATTGATATTGTAACATACTTTGTGTTTCCTTGGCTAAATTCTTCTCATAATGTGTATCAAGGCACAATTTGCTGTTTGATCAAATAGACCACATACGTGAAAAAGACTGTTTCACATAGAACAAAATATTCAGTGTATGTAAATTTTAGCAGATGGTGAAAACACAAATAAATGTCAACTTGAGCCTGGTTTCACTGTATTTTAAAACTACAAAATATCACCATTGTTACTGCATTCTCTACTTATCTCTTTCCGTTTATATATTTTTGAGACCTTCATGAATTTATGGTCAATTTGTATGTAAATTAATTTTAGTGAGCTTTTGCTGCAAGATGATTATATTGGTAATGAATATTATAGTAGATACTGGCTAAAGTAAGGAAACATTACTTCCCTCAGAAATTGTATGCTCTGATGTAGTTAGCTATAATGTATCATTAAAAGTCAAAATATATGTAGTATAAAGAAGTTGGCATTCATCAGCTCATCTTATGAATTCAGTACTAAAAATTTCAGAAATTCAACTTCTGCTTTTTTGGTAGATGTCCTTTTTCCATTTGCCATACTGAAGACTGACATTCAAAGTAACATTTTAGGATGAAGCATAAGAAAGCTTCCTCAGTGCCTTAACTGAGCCTCAATGTGATACACTAAATCATATTCACTCATCAGTTTTCCAATTATGCTTCTCCTATTTGATTAATTTCCTCATTAATGTAATAATTGGTAATCATAAAAATCATTTTCTTACCTCATTACCACACCATATAACTCCTGCTGCTTCCTTATCACCGTCTTCCTGTTCAGCCTCTAATCAATTTATGTTGAAAATAAGTGTCCTATAATGATGTCTTCACGTACATGTATTTAAAAAGTCCAAAATCAACTTCTAATAAGCAAAACCTCTCTGCCTCTGCCCTAGATTTCATAGTTTGTAACTCTGCATTCAATGACACTAATATTAGTCACTATGCAATACTAACAAGACTGTTTAATGGGTAAGCAACACCTCTTTGGAACTGCATTTAGGCCAGCTATATAAGAGATAATTCAGGAAGGCTACCGTAAACATCATATGTAAAGGATAAAAGAGCACAGGAAGAAAAGTGGAGAAATGTTGATGTTTAGTTAAATGATCAAATTGTCAGGACTGCCTATAAATATCTAAGTATAGCTTGCCCTGCTCTAAACCTTCTTAATGGAGATTAGTATTTGTTAGACTATTACTTAGGTTATTTTTTTTTTTTAGAGTACATAATACAGTCTCCTAACTGTCAAAAGTGCTGAGAACAAACCCCAGTGAATGCTCAGCCATGAAGGGGTAAAGATCCATACTGACACTCTCAAGTCAATAAAAGGTACAGGAAACATCATGGGAGAGGAGGCAGAAGGAATGATAGTGTAGGAAGATTGGGCATGGGTCTGTGAAATGTCATTCTCCGGACGGGACCTGGCTGTTCTATGCAGGATCTCACAGCAACTGTGATCACATGCATATCTTTACATAATATTGATCCAGTTAAAGATTCTAGCTCAGAGTAAGGAGAGCCTTCCGCAACCTGAAAAGTAGCTAAATAGGGTGTTGTTGGCTGATGGGGATGCAATATGCATCTCCTTTGGGGGTATGGCCACTTGTACTTTTCACATGTCTTAGTGGAAAATCCTACAGCTATACAACACCAATGTGACTCAGTGAGCTATAAATGATATTTTAAAAGCTCATCAATTTCATGTGAATATGTTCCAATCTCTAGGATTGTTTTGTTCTATAGTTCAGATTATCTGTTCTAGTGTTTCATCTTTGATAGCAAGAGATTATTGATTTTACGTTCTGTAACAAAGGGTGCAGTTTGGATACTCAGTTTCTAATTGGATTCAAGGACAGCATGCTCCTTATTCTGAAGGTTAGATTTAGAATTAATTGTCTATGAATGGTAAAAATTCACCTTCTATAGCTTTCTTTCATTTTTATAATTGAATATTTTATGTATTTAAATTTTAAATGTTAACCCCTTTCCTGGTTTCTCCCTTTCCCATTCCCCTCCCCATGATTCTATGAGAATGCTACCCCTCCCATCTAGCAACTCCTACCTCAACACCCAGGCATTCCCTTTCACTGGGTAAAATAGCCTTTACAGGACCAAGGGTTTCTCCTCCTACTGATACCAGACTATGCCATCCTCTGCTACAAGTGTCGCTGGAGTCATGATTCCCTCCATGGTTGGTAGTTTAATCCCTGGGATTCTGGGGTGTTCTGATTGGTTGATATTGCTTTTCTCCATATGAGCCTGCCAACCCCTTCAACTCCTTCAGTCCTTTCTCTAACTCTTCCATTGGGGTCCCTGTTAGCTGCAAGCATCTTAATATGTATCAGTAAGACTTTGGAAAAGCCTTTCAGCAGACATTCATATCAAGCTCCTGCTAACAAGCACTTCTTGGCATCAGCAATAGTGCCTGGGTTTGGTGGCTGCATATGGGATGGATCCCCAGGTAGGGCAGTCTCTGGATGGCCTTTCCTTCGGTTCCTGCTCCACTCTTTGTCTTTGCATTTCTTCCTGTGAATATTTTGTAGCCCTATTTTGTTTGTTTGTTTATTTTGTTTTGTCAAACTTAAATTTATTAAAGACAAAGCCACCTCTGCATTACACTGCACTCTAGTCTTCAAGAGCGCCAAGGTTGACAAAGTGTTTAAAAGTTAGAAAGCATTAGAAAGTTTAATTTTCCTTTATAATGCCACATAATTAAGACAGCAAGCCAAAGCATTACCCTTCAAAGCATCGTGTACTTCGCAGGAGCGCTTTACAACTGAAACTTAAACCTCCTGCGTGGAGTGTAAGGAAAACAAGGCCTCTTTCTCTCTGAAGGCCAATGATGCTCAGTCTGAGGGCCAAGTTAACTCACCTCCCATGTATTGCATCCGGACAGGCCGGTGGGTGTGCAAACTTCAGAGGGGACTCTGTGGTCAGGAGCCAAGGTGCTCTCATGAGTGAGAGCTCCCACCTTCAAATTGTAACTGAAGACACAATACTGATCATATGTATCTTGGTCAAATTCCTATCTGCTGAGTCCTCACATTTGCCCCTTAATGTCCACACTGCACCACACAAACTTGTCCATCAGTGTTGCTCCTAAGCCACCCCAGTACTTACTAGGCTCCCAACCCTTACAGTGGGGCGATGTTAGCTTTATTTTATCAGTAGTCAGAAGTAAAGAACTGCTTTGGATTATCTTCCCCAGAAACTTCTCTCAAACTCCTAGTTGAGGTACACACACACACACACACACACACACACACACACACACATGCTCACACACACATGCACACACATACACACTTGTATCCAATCACCCAGAGATGAAAAACTATTAGTAAGAAACCTATTCGTAAGGACTGGGGATGCCATTAATTGTGTTGGCCCTTCTAAGAAGGACAGAAGCTGTTACTCTAGCTGTGGGCTCCACAGATATTTAAATATTTTCCCACAAATGCCTACAGGCACATTTATAAACTGGACCTAGCTTTGCTCCTATGTCTAAATTCTACCCATTATTTCTGAACTCCAAGGTATGCCTGGGTATTATATCTGGCCCTAAACTTTTCCCACCTTTCATGAGCATCATGTGCTGGTTCTTTACCATGGATCCAAATGAAACAACACATGGCTATGAAGGGAATTTTAAACTGATACTTTTTCTCATACAAGTGAATTTTTCTAAAATTAAACTATAAGGAACAAAACTTATGTTCTGTATATACATGAAATACATAATTTAAAGTTTTCATTATGATACATAAGAAATCAATATGTTAATTACTGAATATCCATTAAGTTTAAATCTGTTATTATGTTACCTTTCTTCTTTCTCCATGATGTTTTAGAATAGAATATATTTCAGCTCTGAAATACCTTTAACAGTTTTGCTTGTGAGACAAGTTTTCCTTCCATATTGGAGTATGGCCTGGAGCTTATGACAATCACCCCATGTGTTAGGATTTCATTAATGAGCTACACTTATCTTATAATCACATGTAATGTATTTGCATAAATAGAGTAGACTTTATTTTCATAAAGAATAGTTTGGGAGATATAGATCTTGAAACTATTAAATCCACCTTACCCTGTAAACTGCTTATATAAAGCCCCAACCAAATGAATTAAATAAAAATAAAAACAATATTTAAAATTAAATACATATAATTTTGTAATTATATTTAAGAAATTCTATTAAGTGAATCATTAGTTAGTGTCTTTCTATTTGGCAATTTCAGCACAAACTTATACAATTTTATTTTCAACAGTCAAATTAGAAATTAAGGAAAAGGTAATTTCAGTACAAGCTTACTTTCTACTTTAAAACATTGAGGTAATATAAACTGATCATAAATTAGACAATGCTAGAACAGAAAGATTTTCAAAAGTTAACACAGTACATTTTGGATTCTACTTTAACCAATATTTTTGATATATGTAAAATATCTAGTAATATTCAGGGAGGAAAGAATCCCCAATTCACTTTGTTTTTAATGTTGTAATAAAAGGTAAAATGTTAATTTCTAAAAACATTGTAATCTCTCCTGAAAGATTCATGATATCATCTTCAAGTCTACACATACACACAAAAACATACAAGAAACATATATACATGTGACCAGACATGTACTAACTTGTACAAAGTACACAAAGAGAAGGATAGGAGAAAAATATAACCTTAATGTTAGAAGAGTAAATTTTTTAAAAAGTCTAAATCGATTTATAAAATTAATATAAAAATGTTTGACTATTTCCATGTTGCGTTTTGTTTTGCATGTACTTTACGCTCATAGTAACTATTAGGTTTTCAATGCATACTGTCAAGCCCTTGAAAAAATCAAGTACTGACTAAAAAATATATTCACATAGTTTTATGTAAAAATTATTTTAATATCTGAAAAAACAGTACTGACAAAAATGTATAATTTTAAGCAAAAAATGTTTAAAATCTGTACATTTATCTTTGTTTTGTAAAATAAAGTCGTTTAAAAATGTAAAAATACTTAATATAAAATTTTTATTCATTCTGCCATATAAAGTGAAATCTAATGAAATAACTTTAATTTTTAAGTTCCTATCGACATATAACTTGCTCAATAGAGTTTTTAAGATAAAATTTATCACCAGATTGAATATTGGACTTTAAGGTAATTTTTTTGGTATTATAAAACATGGCATGTCCAAAATATTTAAATAATATCTTGCAACCACTTTGGATTATGATTAACTGCTAAATTCATTCAGCTACTTTGATTGTAAAATAAGAGATTCCATAAAATATCATTAAACTAGATTTTGTTTTCATGTTGATAAGTGCACATTTATGGGGATAAATTCTCAGGTAGAGGCCAAAGATTGGTGTTTGTACTCTTTCCTCCTCACTCTTTGCTGATTGGCTGTGATCTCTTATCTAAGAGTCTTTTCTTACTAGACATATTCCCCTCAGGATCCTCTGTCTTTGGAGGATTAAATTATAAGTGTGCATCCATACCTATTCAGTACTTATGAAAATTATTGTAACCTCCTGGTATCATCAGAAAGTACAGATGACAACTTATGTCGGTGTGTGTGTGTGTGTGCTTGTGTGTGTGTGTGTGTGTGTGTGTGTGTGCCTGTGTGTGTTTCTGTGTATGGGTGTTTATAAACATCAGTAATCCCTGTCAGATATCTTTCTCAGTCACTTACTACTTTGATTTTTTGAGACAGCATTTCTCACTGAGAATGAAGCTTACCTGTTAGGCTAGCCTGTCTGGCTGGCAATGTCTCTACAATGTTCTTCCAATACAAGGGTTACAGATATGCACTTCCTTGCCCAATTATTACAAGAGACCATGTTTCTTTCTCAAATCAACCTACCTTTACAGTTACTATGTCATCTCTTCAATTTCAAAAGACAATGATAATTTACCTTACAATGTTGGAGGATCTATTCCTAATTGACTGGCACTATGATTAATGGGGTGACACATTCTAATGGAAGTACATTATGCCAAAGGAAGACTACTTAATTATGAGATGGAAAACAATAGGGAGCAATTGATTGGCTGAAATCTTAAAAATCTGTAACAAAGTCATACTTTTATAATATAAGAAACTCACAGTCTTTTTTCATTTCTCAGAGCTTCTACTAAATCCCAACATGACACAAGCCTAGACTTTGATATTAATGTAAGAAAGTTAAGAGATACTTATAAAACAATACTTATCTACAGGGAAATAATAAAATGAATGTTTTGATAACAAGTATTATAATAGCTTGAAATAATTGATATGGATTTCAAAATTTTTATCTTCACATTGAATGATAAACCCCAATATTAATTGTAAACATGTATACTAATTATTTAATTATAAATATAAATTGTATAAACTAAAACAGATTTAAGTGCATGGCTATGAATTACTTACACAATAGAAGATATGCCAAAAGTATTAGATACAATAATATATAATATTATATATGATGAATAAGGATTATGTAAAAACATAAGAAAAATATCACAAAAATGCTGAGTTTACTAGTAATACTGTAATTCTATAGAAGTAAAAATATTGGAGTGAATAGAAAAATATGAAGACTTTAAATTTAGAAAATACATTCAATGAAAAAAGCTGGAGTTTATTATTTTCCAGTTCATATTTTTTTTCATTCCTCAGCATCCAGTGATTTAAATCATCTTGCAATGCAAAAGCGAATAGTGAAAATCCTATGTGAATTTCAAAGATAGACTTAATTGCTTCTTTGTGGTAGACAAAGTGTTGGGTTTTGATTAAAGGAACAGTGGATGTTCCTTAGCATGGGACTCAGGGAAGGGAAATAGTCAGTAGAACAGCAAAGGTTGGAACTTGTGGAAAGCAGTTCAAACACACATCAATGCTGACTAGCGTTGTGTCCATACTTCACATTATTTTCTAATATTAATCTTTGTATTATATTGTATGGGGGTCTTATACAGTCAATTCTCACTTGCTAGACTTTGAGAAAGTCACATATGTATGATTGTATTTGGACTTTCAAAATAATCTAAGACAGTCATATCTATCTTTTGATTTAATGTATAAATTAGAATATGATTAGGTATTACAGATTATTATTAAAGTATTAGTTGTAGGTTCTCCTCTAATATGGGTGCCTGCTCTAATGCTGAATAGTTGTCTAGATTTCCAATAACAGAAATGGTTTCACTCCTCTTGAATGGATGTTAGGTCTAATTATAGAGCCGTCTATTATTACAAAGCTATACACTCCACTACTCTGCTGTCCTGGGAATAACTTCAAATTATGTACAGCATAATTTGGTAGGATGGTTGATTGCAGTCATACCTTGGAAGCTTCAATGAGAACAACAACAAAGTCCTGCTAAAGTGAAGTGAGAACTCGAAGAAACTTCATCCTAACACAAAGAACTACTTATGAATGCAAGGGCAGGACAAATACTCTCCCAAGGTGAGGAGCACAGAAATTGGTTACCCATTACCAAATGAATAGCTCTACCCACACAAATATACTATCTGTGTGGATACAGAGCTTGTGCCTATGTGTTCGGGGATATACATATATACACGGGCATAGAAGTTTGTGCTAGCAATTAATAAAAAAAGTCATATATTTGAAGGAGAGCAAGAAGATGTATGTAAGAGAATTTTAATTTAGAAAAGAGAAGAGATAAGAGATATAGTTATATTATCTCAAGACTAATGATATAACACAAATATCCTTAAAACAAAGCATTAATTATTATAGAGAGCTGGGAGAATCATACCAAAACTTTCAAAAAGGCAAAATAATCCACATCTTTATTTAGGTAGATCTTTACCCTGTGCCTACCAACTCATACAGGGTAATCCAAAAAGAATGCAAAAAAAGAATTAAATTTGTGAGAAGTCAATATAGTTAACAAGAAATATAAAGAAGCAATTTACACATCTATAGTATTATAAAAATAAAATCCTTTTTGAAAAAATGGTTTTATTAGAGGAAAATTAGATTTAAATAAAGAAGTATGGCAGAGCAAGCACACAGAGCAGAAAAATAACTGAATTATTCAGAAGTAACTTACTGAAGATATAAATTTAAGTTGAAGGACAAAAAGCAAAAAGAGAATAATTTAAAAAGGATGACAGGTGATTTGCTATGGAAAACATATATAAAAATGATAATTGAGCTTTGAGAATTTTATTTTGACATGTATGGTATATTTTCAAGGTTAGAAATACTTTTTGATCTTGATTAAATTTGTGCCAATAATGCTTATGCCCAGCCACATTTTATTATGTTTGTACATATGAGCTAATTTGACTTCATTATAGTGATAGGAAAATTAGTGAGGAAAAAGAGCATGCCATAAATTTTATTTAAATACCAGACAAGTAGTTAAGGAGTTTTCATTTAAGCAAAGCACATTTCAGTAATCAGAGTTCCCGGTCTAGTCTGTGTGATTTTCAGAATGAACATATACGTTTATTTTTATAAAGACAACCCTGGTAATAATATACACTGAAATGTAATTTTTGTTAATACAGCAGCAATTTTTGTTTATAGATAAAGTGAATGTCACAGTCCAGCAGCATATAGAGGCAATGGCAATGTTGTCACACCACAGGCAAACACCATGAGCATTGAACGAGCACTTATCTTCAACAATACTTAGACATTCCTCATCTAAAATGTAAATGCAAAAAATTTCAATAATAAAAAAGAAAATAAGAGACATTCTCTAACCCTTCCTAGAAACAAATAATTTGTTTCCTTGAATTTCTACCAACCAATGAAATCCATTTTGTCAAAATGGGATGGAAATCAATTGCTGGAGGAAAATGACATTTCAAATTTTATTTATTTATTTATTTATTTATTTATTTATTTATTTATTTATTTATTTATTGGTTCAGGAGCAGGAGCCAGCAGCAATTCAAAAGATCAGATGGCTAAAAGAAATCTGCATTTAAATTATTCAATGAAAATAACTCAATTTGGAGAACTGTACATCCCTTTGAAATAAGTAGTGCCAATACAAATACAAGAAATGACTCCACAATGATCTCAGTTCTGTATTTTCCACAAATACAAATACACTCAGGAATTCCAGCTCTTCCTGCCCACTGCTTGATACAAGTTGCATGTTTTGCAAGTTAACCAAAATTTTTATATTTTTCTTACAAAATGCTTTATCATTTACTCTGCAAAATAGTATAAATATTTTGACCTTGTTCTTATAAATGTATTAGGTGATGTAAAGAATTTTAGGATTTTTTCCCTATTTTCTCATTTAATCTTCCTTTTATCTCCAACAGCATTTGTTCCTTCAGCTATGAAGATGGATCTTGAGACTTAAAGATCATGTGACTTTTCAACAGCCATCAAATAATCTTACTCTACCCTATCTGCACAGATTAATCTTTTTAGGGGGCAAACAAACACATCTGCTATTGACTTCCAAATATCATTTTTGGAAGCAAATGCTCTGAAAACATCACAGGTGCTATGCCAGCTGGAACAGAAAGTCTGTTTATTTGTTTTAAAAATTACCTTCAACAGTCACCTTGAATGCTTTCAAATTTACAGACTGCACTAAGGGGGATCTATACACATTCATCACCTTGAGAATAATTGATTTTGTTTTAATAGACCTGAGCAGTGTCCTCTGCCACAGAATTTATAGGTGAAAAAATAAATGCTAGGAAAAGAAGAAAAACCAAGCAACGTGAAAAATTATAAAGTTTCAAACCACATACTCCTGTGAGGCAATTTATAATTGAATATATTATTGCATAGATTAATAACTAGTAAGAAGGGTTTGGAGTAGTCAAAGATTCTACTAAGTGAGTCAATGACACAGCCTAGAGAAAACAAACCAACAGAGGTCAGGGAAGTGCACACAAAGAGCTCAGACTGATGCTGTAAGCTGTATGCAGCATTGCGGGGAAGAAAGGTCTCAGGACTTCCCATCATCTGTTTTATTTTAATCAGGGAAATAAATGGTTCTGGGGAGCTTGCTACAAAACCATAATAAATTGTGCATCTGGCCATGTACTTTTCTGTTACTGACTCCAGAAGGAAATTACTTGCCTTTCCTCATCACTATGTGACTCAAGTATCTTTTTACAGCAAAGTTTGTCCTAGAAAAGGGATTCTGGTAAGCATCCTTTGGAGGCGATCCTGTAGTGGAGCTGATTTTGGAAAGTTGTGATGATGAAAATTCCCAGAAGAAAATGCAGCTCAGCTCAAATCCTGGCCAAATAAGATTAAATACAGGATATGGTATCAGCTTACATACAGGATAACAATATACTCTCCCTGCTAATATGAAACTATAACTAGAATAAAAGAAGACATTTTCAATCTCCTCAAATGAGAAAACACAACCTTTTAGGTCTTGATATTTATCCTTCAAGATCTTTTCCATTGTGCTTCTACTACAATAATCTTTTGATGTTTTCTGACTTCTATGCATCAACTGCAGGTTATCATTTATTAATTCATCTCATATTGTTGAGTCTGAGGAAAATAGAAGGAAAATACTGATGATTTAATGAGTGGAAAAATATATGTATCAAAGCAGAGAAAAGAAAAAGAATAGCTTCAGCAGTTCTTACTGTGAATTCTGGCCTCAAGACCAGGGCTGACAATTACCTTTTTACTCATCTTTTCAAAAAGACTACACCTCAGTCATTACCATAATGTACATAGCATTGTTATCCCTGTGGGGACAGTAATACAAGTGGTCTGTTCATAGAAAACTAAGTTATTACAGCTTCTGTGTTATAGTGTGCATCATCACTGGAGCTGGAAAAAGGAGGAAAGCAGATATTTTTAGTAGATTATTGTCAATAGTGAAGTAACTCCAGCGTTCATACTTTTGACACTAAACATACTGACTTAGGTTTTGGCTAAAATAACAATATGTACTTATTACTGCTGATATGTGGCTACTTTGGACACCATAGTGAAGTGTGTTGTAACCCAACAAGTTCCAGAGTGGGGCTTGTCAGATCTCTGGAATGCATCTTGGTCATTGTGTAATAAGAAATGGTGTGACATATGAAATGAAATTGATAGTTATAATGAATACACCGCCAGGTTTTGTTTAATTTGATTGACATTCCTAGTGAGAAGATTCTTTGTAGGGGTTATTTAAAGATAAGGACGTTCCCTTGTCTAGTGTTATTACAATGGCATACTAGAAGAAACTTTGTATAAACCATAAGAATGCATATCTATTCAAGTTAAAGGCCTATCTCTCCAATGAGAGGCGATCATCCTTAAATTCACGTGTAGCATTTGATGATAAGTGAACACAAGTGCACTGGCATCTCAGGAGTCTCTGTTTCTACGCTGAGGCTCTGGAACTCTTTGGCAGTTGTCTACCAACTGGAGGAATCTTGCCTTACAAATCTTCCCCTGTTGAAGAACTTCTCCAGCTTTGTTCTGCCTGTTCTACTTCAATGCAACAGCCATAAGAATTTCAAAAATAACTTACAAACTTGTCAATTTCAACAAAGTATTCAAATACGCATCTGATAAAACAAATATAAATTTATAAGTGGCAAAATTGTTATGTTTACACTATTTGACCTTTTAAACGCATATGCCTCATAGTTAGATTTATTGTTTATACTTTCAAATTTTCTATCATCAATAATTACTGATTCGCACCATAAATCTCTTGGGTTTTTTTAGATTAAAGCCTACAGATTTGATGTTATATTAATTAATATTTTATTTAATAACACTTCATTATTACCATATATAGGGCATAGCAAATCTCAAACTAGATATTCCAAAAGAACAGTAATTTCTTTCCATTGATGTTTAAAGGAAGATCATTTTATATGTGTATGTGCATGACGTGTGTGTGTGTGTGTGTGTGTGTGTGTCTTTGTAGTGTAGGTTTAGTCTTTAGTGTCTGTGTGTGTGTGTGTGTGTGTGTGTGTGAGAGAGAGAGAGAGAGAGAGAGAGAGAGAGAGAGAGAGAGAGAGAGAGAAAGAGAAAGAAAGAGAGTGAAGGGGACTGTACAAAAGTATACCTGAATAATGCAAATATTGATACCAGAGCAGAGCATCCACTCTTTCTCCTCTATCACATTCTGCCTTATTCAGTTCACATGGAATTTCTCACTGATCATTCAACTGTAATTTCTTGGATCTGTCTGTTCCTGCTCCTCAATATTAGTCAGGTTTTTGTGGGTGCTGAGAATTTGAACTCAGGTCCTAAAGTTCCCATCCCATAGCAAATGATTTTACCCACTGACACATTTCTCCAGGCACAGAACATTTATTAATATTTGAAGAAGAAATCATTTGTGGCATTGTTCATTTTTTCATACTGAAAACTAAAGGTCCTTTTTTGTTGCTGTTTTTCTATTTTAAGACTTTCCTTTAGCCATTTTCTATATCTGATGACTAAAATTAATTTTATCTTAAAAATTTTATTACTTTTTGTTTTATTTAGTATAAAATCCTCATTTGTTTCTTAGTATTTTTATATTTTAGATTAGTTTTGTTTATTTAATTTTTATACAGTGTAATTGATCATATTCAGTTTTCAAATCTTCTCGATTTGCATAACTCCATTCTCTCTGTCTCTGTCTCTGTCTGTGCCTCTGTCTCTGTCTCTCTCTCTCTCTCTCTCTCTCTCACACACACACACACACACATACAAACACACACAGAGCCACACACACACCTCTCTCATGTCTCTGAAAAAATATTAAAACATTAAAAAGCAAATTAAAAACAAAACAAATTTCGAAGGAAAACTACAGGCATAATTGGAATTGAACTTCAGTCCAATGCCTCTTTTCTTTCAGAAGATACCTAATGGTAACTAGTAGGATTTCAATGCATGCTATTAAACCTCTAAAAGAACTAAGTACTGACATAAATATTCATATAATGTTATGCCAAATGCCTTTAAAAATCTGTATACGTATCTCTCTTTAAAAAAAAAAATTTAAGAAAAAAAAAAAAGAAGGGGGGAAAGCTGGGTGAGAACTAAGCATGCTCTATTTATTTTTCTCTGCACTCAAGTGAGGATGTGATGTGACTAGCCTAGTACCTGAGGTCCTGAAGTGTCGGCACTGACTGGCTGACAGAGGACTGTGAGCTGGAATGAGACTTTCCTAAGCTGTTTTTGGTGAGGGTGGGTTCTTTGGGTTTTGTTTTTGTTTGTTGGTTGGTTTATTTCATAGTAATATAAATGAAACTAGAAAGATAGATTCTTCCCTCTTTTCTGACTTCTTCATTTTATTTAATAAACATTGTGTGATTTTCCTTGTTGGAAAAAAAAAAGAGATACCTGAACTCTTGAATCACCATTTCCCTATTCCACCTTCAAATGGTGTCAGATGTGGAATATGGTGATTAAGGTGAAGAATGAAGTGTGCAGTTCTTCAGTTCACATCCACGAAGCTTCTGTGTTCAAGTCTTCCCCATTTAAAAAGTTTTTCACTATTCAAAAGGCCCATTGGATGCTGGTGAGGTTGCGGAGAAAGAAGAACACTTCTCCACTGTTGGTGGGATTGCAAACTAATACAACCACTCTGGAAATCAGTCTGGCGATACCTCAGAAAATTGGACATAATACTACCTGAAGACCCAGCTATTCCACTTCTGGGCATATACCCCAGAGACACTTTAGTACACAACAAAGATACATGCACCACAATGTTCATAGCGGCTCTATTTATAATAGCCAGAAGCTGGAAAGAACCCAGATGTCCTTCAGAAGATGAATGGATACAAAAATTGTGGTACATATACACAATGGAATACTACTTAGCCACCAGAAACAATGACTTTATGAAATTCTTAAGAAAATGGCTGCATCTAGAGAATATCATCCTGAGTGAGATAACCCAGTCACAAAAGAACAGACATAATATGCAGTCACTGATAGTGGGATGCTAACCCCAGAGGCTTGTACTCCCCCAGAAACAACTCACAGACTGTATGAAGTCCAAGAAATAAAGAAAAGAAAACAAAAAAAAAAAAATAGTCATGCTCAATCCTTACCCACCAAGAACACATTGACAAATTCCGGGTTGTACCCTGTATTACATGTACTGTCTGCTCATTGTAAAAAAAAAAAAAAAAAAAAAAAAAAAAAAAATCTTTACACACTGAGAAACTATTTCCAGGTTGCATCTTGTTTTACATGTACTTTATGCTAATTGTTACTGGTGGGATCTTTATCACACTATCAAACCTTTAAAAAAAAAAGTACTGACAAAAATGTATTGTATAATTTTATGCGAAAAATGCTTAAAATCTGTACATTTATCTTTGTTTTGTAAAATAAGGTTGTTAAAAAATAAGTAAATAAAATAAAAAGTAACTGAAAAAAAAAGGCCCATTGATGTTAAGGGGAACTTTAGTATTTTTATTATGTTTACCTTTTTTCTTATCTTCCTATTTTAATTATCCACACTTCCTCATCCCATTTCTCCTCCCTCTTGCTTTCTGGAGGGAGCTCCTTCCTCACCAGACCTCCCACTTCCCTGGGGCCTCAAGTCTCTTGAGGATTACTTGCATCTTCTTGAACTGAAGCCAGACCAGAAATCCTCTATTATGTATGTGTACTGAGTGCCTTGAACCAGCCTATAACCAATATCACTGACCTTTGAAAGCTTTCAATACAGAGAGAAAAAAAAAAGATTTTAGTATACAACTTTATTTTACTGTGCCTGTCTTTTCACAACTTCAGCAAAATATGTTCCGCATTCTTTATGTTCTACTTAATAGTGTGAACTGTACCAAGTAGACATGATTCAGGAAAAAAAATTAAAAAGTGACAAATTTACATTGATTCTTTTGTGCTGAATAGCAGTACCAAAAAAAAAAAAAAACAAAAAAAAAAAAACAAAAACATGGGGGGGGTACAGATGGCATCACTTGTGATTTCCTTAAAGAATCTTTAATTGATCATTTGCACCCTTGAATGATAGCAGTGATCTCATGGAGCATAACTGAGAATTTAGGGTAGTCTTGGTAGATCCAAATCTCCTAAGAAGTTATGTCTATTGAGAAGCCTCTATCATAGACCTAGGAATTCTCTGGCTAGCTTCCATTTGTATGTTCTACTGTAGAATCATGAGCCAGTATAATAGAACTGCTTTCTTCCTGCCAGCGAAGAACAGGTTTTTAACAAAAATAAAAGTAATAAAGTACTCCTGCAGGCAATATTGTCTCCCTGTAAGTATTTACCTGATGTGAGAGTGGCTCAGAGCAGCTGTCTACACTTCCTAATCTCATTGTCTGTCAAATCATCTCTGAATCATGCCTGGTACCCATCCACACACCTGCCGTATGGAAAGCAATAAAGGTAGTGGATGATGTTGACTACATGCCAGGAAAAAAAAAAAAAAAAGTAAAGACACACTTTTACTGTATGATGAAATGTGATTAGAAACAATGGTGTTTAATCTCTGGGAGCTCCGTACCTTTCCTGTTTTTACAGCATTCCTTATAGAATTAGTCTTAATTAAAACAGCATTTCTTTGCAGAGAATAGGAAATAAATCTACTGTTACAAAGTGCTCTGCTGTGTTTTTTATTATTTTAGACAGTCTAAGTAATATATGTGAGGGATGTTCTTGGACACTACAATCACTAAAACAGAGTTCAATTCAATTCATTAACTATATTATAAACACATACAGAAATTTCCAAATTGAATAATTTGGAGTAAATTATAAAACTACATTCTATACTCAAGCTTTTCTTTGTTATTGCTACATCTACACAGTTTATCACATTCTACTTTATTGTTCTTTCTGTAATAACTGTATAAACATACAAAATTATAGGTAATTGGGAACAAAACAAAAATAAATTTTATAAATGTCAGAAGATATACTGATCCTAGTATAGTTGAAAATGATTCATATCCTAACATTATTAAATTATCTGAAAAAGGCTACTGTCAGCCATCTATTCATAATTTGTTCAAAATGATATAAATTTATTTGTTTAAAATATAGGCATATTCCTGGACAAAAAGCATTCAATAAAGCATTCAATATTTAAATTTAAACAATTACAATATAATCTTTTTTGAACACTCACATTCACTCCTATCGCCAAAGAGAATTATTATTTGTAGTTATGAGTACATTTTCCTGTTTTATGGATTGTTTATTATGAATCTACATGCAAATACCCTCAGCTAAGCTTATTTATTATATTAATTGTAGTATATCCACGTTGTTTTAAAATTAGCAAGTAAATCAGTAAACCTGATATTTTACACATACAAAGTAGCACTCTAACATTCTGCTTTATTCCCAGGCTCATATGATCTGAGTAAGCTACCTGGTCTTATCCTGTGACCAAGTGTTTCTATCACTAGTTGCAGCTTAACACCAATTCTCCCCCCCCCTTTCTATGTTTCTTTCTTTCTTTCCTTCTTTCTTTTTTTTCTTCCTTCCTTCCTTTCCTTCTATCTTTCTTTCCTTCTATCTTTCCTTCTGCTTTTCTTTTTCTTTCTTTCTTCCTTTCTTTCTTTCTTTCTTCTTTCTTTATTTCTTCCTTCCTTCTTTTCTTTTTTATAAATTGTTACTTATTCACTTATTTTTGAGTCTTGAGACCTGATCTTACTCTGTGGTGCAGGTTGGCCATCAACCCAACTTGTAGCCAAAGTTAACCTCAGATTTAAATTTGTTTTCTTCCTTCTGTATTGACAGGCATGAGTCACTAGACACAGCTTACTCATTATTCCTAAATTTTAGTACAGTCTAATATACTTTTGTTTGTTTTTAATTGTGTGTTTTTGTTTCTATAATAGATTTTTAAATTGAAACCTTAGTAATTTATTTATTTGTTAATTTGTTTGATATCTCTTTGTATGTAACTACATGTGATTGTATGTGAACCGGCATTCAAGCACATGGTATGGTGGGAGGCCAGAAGATAATCCTGGGTGTGCTTCTAAGGAATTGTCCAGTTTATTGACAAAGGACCTCTCAGTAGTGACCCGCAAATATAAGCATATGCTTACTTCCAACTACCTTAGGCTGGAAGTCCAATTATAAATGACCATGGCCAACATTTCTATGTCGATTCGGATTGTGTAATTCAGAATTTTCCTTTCACTTTGCTGACTATGATTTCTCCCAGACAACTCCATATCCTAGTGCAAAATTATTATACTGACCCTATTGTACAATGTGTAGCCAAATACTTGTTTTCCCACCAAACTGAAATGATACAATATCAGCATATAAACTTTCTATTAATGGTCAAATAAATATCCAGTTTCACTAACGTTGAATATGTCTGTTTCTACTTCCAATACCTATGCGTTTAATATTACATTTGGATAAATGTAAATCAATTCTTTCCTCATTCCTCTTACATATTCCTACTACTAAGAGATGATTCCTGCTTCCTAATTACAATCATGTATTAGTTTTTTTTAAGTTATAAGAAACCACGTAATATTACTAATCTGTCATTTCACCAAATGTGACTTACATGACTAATAGTAGCTTAATTTTTAATTATGCATTATTAGTAATTATCAATTATTGTATTAGTAGATGCAGCACATTAATACATATTAAATTGTCTTTAAGTATTTGAAATGGAATGCTTTAGAGATATATATTTTATAATATTTATTATTTTAATATTTATCTGACATTCAGAAGGATGCTTTAAAACCATTATGTTATGATATCACTCATTCTTTTCTAATCTAGTGATGCTATATGTTAAAAGTAGGTAGAGAAGCATATTAAAAAGTATTATGTCAATTTTACCCCCTTTTATCTGTGACTTCCATGATTTTCTATTTAGTATTCTGTAATTGTCCTCATTTTAATAAACTTTTATCAAATTCAAATTCTTATTACAGATTTTCTTAATTAAATATTTTATGTATATACATTTCAAATATTATCCACTTTCATGGTTTCTCCTCTGAAACCACTATTCCCTCCCCTACCCTCTTATTCTGAGGTTTCTCCCCCTCTTACCTACCTATTTCTAACTCACCACCCTGGCATTCCCCTACACTGGGGCATCAAGCCTTCACAGGACCAAGGGCCTCTCCGACACTGATGTCAGACAATGCTGTCTTATGCTACATATGCATCTGGAGCCATGAGTCTCTCCATGTGTGCCCTTTGCTTGGTGGTTTAGTCCCTGGGAGCTCTGGGGGTTCTAGATGGTTGATATTGTTATTCTTCCTATGGGGTTGCAAACCCCTTCAGCTCCTTCAATCCTTTCTTCATCTCCTCCATTGAGGTCCCTGTTCTCAGTCTAATAGTTGGTTGAGAGCATCTACATCTGTATTTGTCAGGTTCTAGAGAAGTATTTATTGGGTAATAAAGAAAAACTAAACTGGACTATTAAGATCATCCCATTTGCCCTGCTTTTACATATTTTTTCAAGTTGTGAATTTTACCACTTGTCTGCAAAACAGCCAAGAAATTTTGTATGAGGTTTTTATCTTCAAAACAATGTCAGAGATTCTGAGAAACAATTATATCACAATGACTCATAATTGAATAGGCTATTCATAGGTAATAGAGATCATGAATGTTAGGCTTGGATTTGAGGAAGCAGGCAGCAAGGGTTTGTCTGTGGGGTACATCTTGTCCTACACCATTGTTTTTTCTGTTCTGCTAATGCCAGGAGATGGTCATGACACAGTCAAAGGACCATGAAATTCTAAACATCTGCAGGCCAGTAACAAGAGCCACCGTGGACAGAAAATCTTTGGAAAGCCAATCTCAAATACATCCTTTGTCCAGTAAGTTGTTTTACTTCAGATAGTTTGTCACAGTGGTAAAAAATTAGTACAACTCGGGATGTGCCTTCTAGTTTCATCTAGTGAGTCACCATTGGACAGCCCATAGCACAGGTAAACTTCCATTCTCATCTACAATATCACTTAAAATTTTGTCATTTTAATCTTTTCTTGCTTTGAATCATAAAATTTACAAGCCCACACTTTTGAGTCCTATATTAGGCACACTTTATGGCCTTTCAAATTGTCTTCATTTTTAATTTTTCAAACTTTAATAATATCTTTTTAACGACTAAATTCTAATAGAAAAATGCTGCTAAGATTTTCCCTGTACACTTTTAATTTGTAATTTTCTTGCCTTCATAAATATAAGAAAATAATTTAAATTTAACTCTAAATTTGTTTTCATTACTGAAAATGTCTGTCCTCTAATATGCTATCTTATCAGAGACAATACAATATGTTGAAACTTGTCCTTTTAAAAATAATTCTTTTAAAGTTATGAAATAGTCATTTTTAGAATCTTCATTATTGATCTTAAAGCATATAGCCACTTCTAAAAGGAATAACATACTGTCTGGATATTGCTTCCATGCTGGGAATATTCTTCTTCATTTCTCTGATGATTTTGGTTAAAAATAAAGCAAGAAAGCCATTAAAATGTAACTCTGTATCCTTGTTTATAAGAAAAACAACAACAAAAGGAAAAGATTACATTTCAAGATGGTAAATTGGCTTTTAAACATATTTCTTAAGTTCACTGAAGTTTCTGAAATAGACAAGAAGAAGATAAACAGTGACCCGTAGACGGAAATATCAAAAACTCATGGGCATCACTTCTCTAATAGGTACCACTGCTGTTAACAAACCACCTATATCCATCAAAAGTTGATTCCAAAAGATTGAAGGCAAGGTCTCAACCCTGATTGAAATGAAATGTCAGCAAGGATAAGAGAAGAAAGATGGAGATTGTATTAAAAAGAGAAACTGTGTTCAGAAATAAGCTTTGGGACATAGAAGAATCTAAAATGGCATCTCTATCCAGCAGAGCAAATTCATGGGGTCTAGAAAACTAGGTTAGTTTGTCTTTTTGAAGCACTTGTTGAATTCTGAGTTGAATCTGAACATAAATGGATTTAAAAGAGAATCCTTTTTTATTGATTTCCAAGGTAAGATGACATATGAGAAAAGAAGTTAGAAGGAATAAAAATTGCTAAGGCTCCAAAGATTGCCATTTTCTTTCTTCCTCAAAATTGTCAGCATAGGTATAAATTACCTACATTAATCTACTTTAAGAAATTGTTTACAGTATGCCAAACTGAGAAAATTGGCCATTTATTTCTTTGACTGTTTTCATGTCAACCCCTGACTTTGTCTACATGCTAGTGAATATAAAATGTCTGAGAGTCCAGGTTAACCACTAACCCTCCAATTTGATCTCAAAGGCTGGAGATTTACTCACTTAGAAGACAAAAAGAGACCCTTTGTTGGAAGAAAGCCTAGAGTCTTAATTTCAATTCTGGCAATTCAGCTTATATCATCTTGATGAATCAAATCTCCTACAGCCCCATTGTACCTAGGCATAAAACAGAGATAGTAATCATGTTTCCTGACTTACTCATAATGATGGCTTATAAATTAGTATGCAGAAGGAACATGTATTGTTAAAAATGGAATGTACTTTTATTTTAAATAGCATAATTGTCAAAGTTTATCAATTCTTATTATTTCTTAAGCATCCATATCTCAATCACCATGCACGCCTTCATGAGAACTACTTATCAGTATATAATTATATTCATCTCGTTCTGCATCCCAGGTATGAACAAGAGAGCTTTTCTCATCTGTAGAATTATCTTTGAAAATCTCTACACTGTTGGCTAAGCTTCTAAATAAAATGTCACCATTATCTTATATTCACAGCCTATTGAGCATGAGAGCTGACCCAGCTACTCAAAGTACTTGGGAGAGTGAGCCTATTGCCCTCAAAGTGGGAATGGCTCAAGAGATGTAAGTCTGGTGAACAGACCCTGAGGATGTAAGAGCAGAACAGCTGATCTTGCCTCCTGCTGATTGCAACACTGGGTGGCTTAGACAGAGCAGTGTTGTTAAGCTTGCCCTGGTATTGTGGAGAAGGGTGTTGGGCTAATCATCTCTGCTACTACTCAGGCTCAGATCTAGGGCTCAGAGATGGCTAGCTCCAAAATCTACATCATCCATGAATGATTGAGAAACATGAAAGGGCCAGTACTGCAGTTTCAAAGCTGGAGGATATGCATGACAGAGGGCAAAATCATGTAAATGGGAGAAGTCCTGATGAGGATCCAATATTGATGATGCCACAGATGCCAAATATCTTTGGCCAGACCAAAGACTCATTGCAATGAACATTTGCAATGTGTGGATATACTATCAGACACATTGTGACATTGTACAGTTTCCATGATTTCTCTGGATATGATAAACCTGGAACACAAGCACACCCTGGATTACAGTATGATACAGCTGGAATACATATATATCCTTTGTAAACACCTTTACCCCTAACAATATAATGTAAGGTTAGTTTGTAAAAAGAAGTAACCATGTTTGAAAATGATACTTAATCAAGGGGAGATAAAGTATTGAATCAGAGAAAAAATTGACAGAAAGTGTGAAAGATAGGTTATTCCTAAATCACATGATAACAGCACAGGAAAGGAGAGAGACTTAACAGCAAAACACAGAGCAAGAGAGGAGAGGAGGGGGACAGGGAGATGATACAGAGACAATGCCAGAGAGTTATAGAGACAAGGTAAAGACAAAATGAGGCACACAAATTGTGGGGCAGCCTGGTACTAGACTATTCCAGTCTTCATCTGAACCCAGAGCTGGGGCCTACCCACTACCATCAGGACCCAATGCCTGCCCACAGAGAGCTGATCTCAGAAGTGCTTTCACACCTAAGCCCACTAGTGAGTCCCCAATTTCTCTCCACAAACTGTCTGAAGATAGACCTACTTTGACCTCAAGACAGGGGAATTACTGGTCATCCTGGGACTG
Organism: Micromys minutus; assembly: GCF_963924665.1. Lineage (NCBI taxonomy): Eukaryota > Metazoa > Chordata > Mammalia > Rodentia > Muridae > Micromys > Micromys minutus. Next base: position 19,745,734 of record NC_137974.1, on the reverse strand, counting down.
GACCCTCTGGTCTCCATCTCCTCCCAGAGCTGGAGGCTACCCACTGACATTGGGACCTAAAATCTGCCATTAGAGAGCTGATCTTCCAGAATCATTCTCAATTCACAAGCCCACAGAAGGAACAAGATCCCATCAAAGAAAAGAATAATTAACATCACAGATAACAATATGGCAAGAGACAAACACAAGAACCTAAGCAACAGAAACCAACACAAACTGGCAACATCAGAACCCAGTTCTCAAACACACCATGTACTGGATATCCCAACACACCAGATAAACAAGATTTGTATTCAAAATCATACCTCATGAAAAGGATAGAGGTCTTTAAGAAGGACAAGAATAAGTCCCTTAAAGAACTACAGGAGAACACAGGTAAACAGGTAGAATTCCATAAAGAAGAAAAACAAAAAAACAACAAAACAGGTGAAGGAATTCAACAAAAGAATTCAGGATCTGAAGAAGAAAATAGAAAGAATGAAGAAATCACAGAGTGAGACAAATCTGCATATAGAAAACCTAGGAAAGAGATCAAGACACATAGATGCAAGCATCACCAACAGAAACAAGAGATAGGGGAGATCCATGGACACAGGCCTGGTGATACTGCACTGTGAGTAACCAAAGCACAGAAAGGGCTAGGCAGAGCACTCGAAAAACCTGCCCCTCCTGTCCATGTTGCAGCCAGACCTCTTGGCATAGGAAATTGGCATCCGGCATCTCCCCGGAAATCCCTGGCACAAAGTCTAGACACACAGGCACACAGTAAGACACAGGCCCTTGTCAGTGGGAGTAAGGCTTTGCCCAGAAAGGCAGTACTTGAAGTTCAACTCTACAAACCCTCTTACACCTGGACCAGAGTGGAGTCTGACACATAGGCCCAGGGAGAGCACATCAGGAGTCCTCAGAGAGCAGAAAGTGCTGTGCTATCTGGAAAAGGGTCCGCTGTGGCCTAGAGAAAGTGCCAGATCCCTGTCATTAATACTCAGGAACTGTGGGCACAGGGCTGAGCTACCAGAAAAGTCTCAAAAGAGCTTCCACATCTGAGCCCACAAAGACAGAGCTGAATCAGAATTCACCTGCTACCAGAACTCACTGCTTGCCCACTAAAAGCCTAACACTCAGAAGCAGTTTTCTTCCTGAACCCACAGGCCCTCAGGTCAAGGGGAGAGATGGATACCAATTACTGACAAGACCACATATAATCACAGACAACAAGGTACAAGAGGAAAACAAAAGAACTTAAGCAATGGAAACCAAGACAACCTGCAATATCAGAACCCACCCCTCCCACCACTGCAAGCAGTGGATTGACAAACACTCCAGAAAAAAGAAGAAACAACTCACAGGCCATATGAAGCTCAAGAAAAACAAAGGCCATAAAAGGAAAGCCTTAGTCCTTCTTAGGAAAAAATAGTAAATTTATAGCACCCTCTCAGAGTGTGGTACACTTGAACCTTAAATCATTAATAATCCAAGAGCTAAGAATATAGCCTTGTGGCAACTTTTGGTATTCAAAGATCATTATGCTTAATCTATACTCACAAAGAAAACTGACTGTTTCCATGTTACAATCTGTCCTACATGTACTTTATGATTATGATATCTAATGGGATTTCAATGCATGCTATCAAACCTCTAAAAGAATTAAATACTGACAAAAGTATATTCATATAGTGTTATGCCAAAATGCCCTTAAAAATCTATACATGTATTCCTCTCTTTTAAAAATAAAGTTGTAAGAGAAAAAAAAAGGAACAAGATATAGAATAGAGATTCTCAAGTGCAGAAAATACTATAGAAAACTTTGACATAATAGTCAAAGAAAATGCAAAAATCAAAAAGCTCCTAACCCAAAACATGCAGGAAATCTAAGAAAAAAAATGAGAAGACCAAACCTAAGAATAATAGGTGTAGAAGAGAGCAAATATTCCCAAATTAAAGGACTGGTAAATATCGTCAAAAAATTTTATACAAAAACCTTCCTAACCTAAAGAAAAAGATGCGTATGAATATAGAAGAAGCTTACATCACTCCAAATAGATTGGACCCAAAAGAAAGTTCTCTGTTCACATAATTGTCAAAACACCAAATGTACAAAAAAATGAAAGAATATTAAAAGTAGTAAGGGGAAAAGGTCAAGTAACATATAAAGGCAGAGTCATCAGAATAATACCAGACTTCTAAACATAAAATATGAAATCTAGAAGATGCTGGACAGCTGTAATACAGACCCTAAGTGGACACAAATGCAGGCCTAGGCTACTATATCCAGCAAAACTTCAACTACCCTAGACGGAGAAACCAAGATATTCCATGACAAAAACAAATTTACACAATATCTTTCCACAAATCTAGCCCTACAAAGGATAATAAGTGAAAACTCTAACACAACGAGGGAAACCATACCCTAGAAAAAAAATCTTCTTGCAACAAACCCTAAAGAATATATCCACACAAATATAATTAGACCATGAACAACAAAAATAACAGAAAATAACAATCACCATTTTTTAATATCTTTTAACATCAATGGACTCAATCCCCCCCACCAAAAAAAAAAAAAAAAAAAAAAAAAAAAAAAAAAAAAAAAACATAGACTAACAAGCTGGATATGTAAAAAGAATCCAACATGTTATTGCATACAGAAATCTTAACACATTGACAAAGACAGGCATTACCTCAGAGTAAAAGCTGGGAAAAACTTTTCCAAGCAAATGGTCCAGAGAAACAAGCTGGAGTAGCCATTTTAATATCAAATAAAATATACTTTCAACCAAAAGTTATCAAAAAAGATTAAAAAAAGATACTTCATACTCATCAAATGAAAAAACTATCACAATGAACTATCAATCCTAAACACCTATGCTCCAAATGCAAGGGGAAACCACATTTATAAAAGAAACTTTATGAAAGTTCAAAGCATATATTGCACCACACACAATAATAGTGGGAGACTTCAATACCAGGCTATCACCAATGGACAAATCATGAAACAGGAACTGAAATACAGTAAAAATAACAGAAGTTATGAACCAAAAGTATTTAACACACATCTATAGAACCCGTCATCCTAAAACTAAAGAATATAACTTCTTCTCAGCAACTCACAGTCCCTTCTCCAAAACTGACCATATAATTGGTCACAAAACAGTCATCAACAGATAAGAAAGATTGAAATTACCCCATGCAGCCTATCAGATTACCATGGATTAATGCTGGTCTTAATGGCAACATAACAACAAAAAAAAAAAAAGCACATACACAGTGAAGCTGAACAATGCTTTACTCAATGACAACTTGGTCAAGGAAGAGTGAAATTAAAGATATTTTAGAATTTAATGAAAATGAAGGCACAATGTACCCAAAATTAATAGATGAAATGAAAGCGGTGATAACAGGAAAACTCATAGCTTTTAGTACCTCCAAAAAGAAATTAGAGAGAGAATACACTATTATCTTGAAAGGAAAGCTGAAAGCTCTGGAACAAAAAGAGTCAAATATACACAGAGAAGTAGACAGTAGAAAATAATCAAAATCAGAGCTGAAATTAGTGCAGAATTCTATTAAACTCTCAAAGAAGACCTAACACAAATACTCTTCAAACTATTCCACAAAATAGAAACAGAATTATTCTTCAAATCCAGAATTATACCTAAACCACACAAAGACCCAAAAAAGAAAGCAAGGTTTAGACCAATTTCCCTCATGAACATCAATGCAAAAATTCTCAATAAAATCATTGCAAACAAAATCCAAGAACACATCAAAATGATCAATAGGCTTCATTCTAGGGATGCAAGAAAGGTTCAATATACAGAAATCTATCAACTTTACTACATGAACAAACTTAAGGGAAAAAAACACATAATCATCTCATTAGATGCTGAGAAAGCATTGATAATATTCAACACCCCTTCATGTTAAAAGTTTTAAATTTTAAACATAGTAAAAGCAATATACAGCAAGCAAGTACACAACCTCCAACTAAATGGTGAGAAACTTGAAACATTCCCACTAAAATCAGGGATTTGACACACTCCCACTCCCTATTAAATAGAGTACTATTATGGTACTAGAAGGCCTAGCCAGAGAAATTATACAAGTAATGAAGGGCAAGGGGATACAAATTTAAAATTAATAAGTCAAAATATAACTATTTGCAAATGATATGATAGTATAATTAAGTGACCCCCAAAATTGCACTGGAGAATTCTTAAACCTGATAAACAATTTTAGCAAAATGACTGGATATAAAATTAACTCAAACAAATCAGAAACCTTCCTCTACTCCAAGAATAATCAGGCTGAGAAAAAATTTAGAGAAATGCCACCTTTCACAATAATCACAAATAATGTAAAATGCCTTTGTGTGACTCTAAGGAAGCAAGAGAAAGATCTGCATGGAATGATGTTCATGTATCTGAAGAAACAAATAGTAAGGACCTCAGAAAATGAAAATATCTTACATGCTCATTGATTTGCAGGATTAACATAGTAAATATTGCTATCTTGCCAAAAGGTGTTGCCAGATTCAACTCCATCCCCATCAAGATGAATGATTTGCAAATTCACTTGAAATTAGAAAAACCCAGAATAGTGAAAACTATCCTCAACAATAAAAGAACTTCTGGGGTATTCACCATCCCTAACTTCAAGGTTAATTATAGACAAATGTGATAAAAACTGCATGGTATTGGTTTAGAGACGGGCAGTTAGATTAATAAAATAGAACTGAAGACCCAGAAATGAACCCACACAACTCTGGTCACTTAATCTTTGACAAAGTAGCTTAAAACGTTACATGGAAAAATGACAGCATTTTCAACACATGATGTTAGTTCAACTGGCAGTCAGCATGTAGACGAATGCACATTCTTCCATTGTTATCTTCTTGTACAAAGCTCAAGTCCAAGTGGATCAAAGGCCTCCACATAAAAACAGGTACAATGAAACTAACAAAACAGAAAGCATTGGAGATCTAAGAACACATAAGCAAAAGGGAAATTTTCCTGAAAGGAACACCAATGGCTTATGGTCTAAGATCAAGAATTGACAAATGGGACCTCATAGAATTTCTAATCTTCTGTAAGACAACAGTCACTGTCAATAGCCCAAAACAGCAAAAAACATAATAATAAAAGAACTTTTTTTTTCTGAATTTATCGGATACAATTTATTTACAATTTGAATGTTATCGCCTTTATGGGACCCCCTCCCCTGTATTCCCTATTTCATCACCTCTACCCCTGGTTCTGTGAGGATTTTTCTGACATTTCCTTACACTGCAGCATCAATCCTTGGCAAAACCAAGGTCTCATCCTCCAAACAAGTCCATGGTTTGCTACATGTGCAGCTGGAACCATGGGTCTGTCCATGTGAACTCTTCAGATAGTGGTTTAATCTCTGGAAGCTCTGGTTGGTTCCTATTGTTGTTCTTATGGGGTTGCAAACCCCTTCAATTCCTTCAATTCTTTCTCTAACTCTTCCATTGAGAACCCTGTTCTCAGTACTATGGTTGGCTGTGAGCATCTATATTCTTTAAGCTTTGTCAGAGCCTCTCAGGAGACATTTATATCAGGTTCCTGTCAGCATGAACTTCTTGGCATTGGCAATATGGCTTAGGTTTGGTGGCTGAATATGGGCTGGATCCTCAGGTGGGTCAATCTGTGGATGAACTTTCCTTCAGTCTCTGCTCCAAGCTTTTTATTCATATTTGCTCCTGAGAATATTTTTTTGTTTCCCCTCCTATTGAGGACTGAAGCGTCTGCACCTTGGTTATCTTTTTTCTTGACCCTCATGTGATCTGTGAATTATATCTTAGATATTTTAAGCTTTTAGGCTAATATACACTTATCAGTGAGTACATACTGTGTGTGTTCTTTTGTGAGTAGGTTACCTCAATCAGGATGACATTTTCCAGATCTATCCATTTGCCTAAGAATTTTATGAACTCAGTTTTTAATCGTTGAATAGTACTCCATTGTGTAAATATACTACATTTTTATTCCATAAGTCATTCCCCATCAAATAAGTCATACATATAAATGTTTCTACAGCTATTAAGCTAAAAGTAAGTCACTTTTTTCTGTTCCTTTAATTATAATTTATTGTAACATTCATTTAACTAGATAAAAAGTTGGAAAATTAATCCTTTGAATGTTTTCCAAACTAATTCTCAAAATTTGTTAAATGACTTAATGCCTTCGGAAATTCATATTATATCAGTATTACTCCAGCAAAAGACATGGTAAACAAGTGACTGTCTCAAAATTTACTTTTATTTTTCAGGTGTCAATATCTGCAAATTCAACTTCATCCTCAACCATCACCACTTAAAACCTCAGAAAACTGTTCTTAAGTGCTAATCTACATTCACTTTTCAGTGAGACTATCCCATTTGAAACTTTGATTAATTATTGTACATAAATATTATAATATATAGATAAATGACATTAATGATTGAAACTGTATAAATAAATGACTCTTGGCTATGTGAAATCTTTATAGTATTTGGCTAAAAGATTATGATTGAATATTAATTATTTTTTCTGTTGTAATAACTTATATGAGGTGTCATTTTAAAGAAAGAAGTTTATTACTTTTAAGTTTTTGTATTTTATTTTATGTGTATCACTGTTTTGCTTTCATGTATCTCCTGGAGTTATAGACATTAGCAAGCCAAATTATGGGAGTTAAGAATAAAATTCAACTCTGCTGCCAAAACAAATGCTATTAGCCATAGAGCCATTTCTCCCATTGCAAAAATATTTAAGTATAGACTTTACCTATATAATTTCACCAACAACAGGATACATATGGGTGTGTAGGATCTACATATTGTGACTAAGGTTTGCCTCCTGGTTTCCTTTACTTTCATGTAAATCTAACATGACCCAGTTACAAGATTTAGACCTTAATGACTTTAATCATAATCAGTTTTAGCGCTCTTGCCTCTAAATAACAGAGTCAAATTAATTTCTACAACCTTAATATCTCATGCAAATTATGCAAATTAAATATTATCATAAATTTGAAAGAAAATATTTGCAAGGCATATCACAATGACTAAGATATCAGTTTTGTTTCTTTTTTTTTTTTAATGAGATTAATACTTATCCCAAGGGAACCTAAAATGAGTCATAAAAGTGATAAGTTACATATTGTTACTTTATAAAAAGGAATAAGCATACAAACTTTCTTGGCCTAACTGCATTGCATAAGCAATGTAGGTAGTACAACCCCCTTCTGCTCTTTGAAAACACATATGCACATAAACATAATCTTACTGTTTCGTTTTGTTTTTGGCAAAATTGGACATGCAACAGCTCTTAAGAACTGAAAGATATTTGGAAAACATATGTTCTACATAGCAATATTTAGAAATAGATATCTTTAAATATTTTTGTTTATTTATTTAGCTGTTGCCAATGGCCCAAATGCACCAGGCACTAAATAAACCCCTTGGCACAGGTATAAAACAAGCAAGCATAGCAATCTTGGAAACAGAACTAATCACTTATTACATTTTGAATTCTGAACTCTAGTGGGAGATTACAAAAATCATAAGAAATAAGCAGCAAAATGAAAGATAACTGAGTTTATAAACTTGTATTTTAAGAATAAATTAACATGTTCTATTGGAGATGTTGGATAACAACCTCTGTGATCTATGCTTTTATGCACACATAAATTTAGGGCTTCTAAAGCTTCCACATGTAGGAGAAGCAGCTAGTAAAAGTAGCTCAGCCCTTAGAATCAGAAGGGAATGATTCACGTTTCTTGGCCTCAGGTACTCATGGCTTAAACTGCAAGCATTTTACTAAAAGGAGTGTCTATATTGCTGTCCCCCTCCCTGAGATCTTTTTGATCTCAAAAATATTTAAAATCAGATTTATTACGTTCTCTGAAGCTAATATATTTGTAATAATTCTATAGTATGAATCAGTAGAAAGCCAAAGTAATTTCTTAATTATATTTATTATATCTGAGTTTTAATGAAGATATATTTATAAAGAATGTTTGAGTGATATAAAATCTCCTTATTTTAAAAATTATGTGCCAGTGTCAATTTTTCTTTTACTGAAACTAATAGAAGAGAAAGTGGGAAAGAGCTTAGAACACATAGGCACAGGGTAAGATTTACTGAACAGAACACCAATGGCTTATGTTCTAAGATCAAGAACTGACAAATGGGACCTCATGAAATTGCAAGGCTTCTGTAAGGCCAAGGGCACTTTCCAAAGAACAAAATGGCAACCAACAAATTGGGAAAAGATCTTTACCAATCCTATATCTGATAGAGGATTAGTATCCAATATATATATATATATATATATATATATATATATATATGGACCCCAAGAAGCTATAACCTAGAGAATCAATGAATCCTATTAAAAATGCAAAATGCCTCAATTGAGGAATATCAAATGGCTGAGAAGCAACTATAGAAGTGCTTGACATCATTAGCCACCAGAGAAATGCAAATCAAAACAACCCTGAGATTCCACCTCACACCAACCAGAATGGCTAAAAATTCAGATGACAGCCAATGCTGGCTAGGATGCGGAGAAAGAAGAACACTTCTCCACTGTAGGTGGGGTTGTAAACTGATACAACCACTCTAAAAATCAATCTGGTGATTCCTCAGAAAATTGGACATAGTACTTCCTGAAGACCCAGTTATTCCACTTCTGGGCATATACTCCAGAGAAGCTCCAACATACCGTTATGCTTAATTTTTACACACCAAGAAAACTTTTACTATTTCCAGGTTACATCTTGTTTTACGTGTACTTTATGTTTATTGTAACTAGTACCATTTTATTGCATACTATCAAACCTATATAAAAATCAAGTAGTGACAAGATGTATTCATATACTTTTATGCAAAAATGCTTAAAATCTGTACATCTATCTTTGTTTTTTAAAATAAAATTGTTCAATTTTAAAAAATGCAAAATGCCTTTAAAAGTCTGTACATGGATTTCTCTTTTTTAAAGTAAAGTTGAAAAATAAAATAAATGGTGTACAGAGCTTCACAGGGAATTCTCAATTGAAGAAAATCGAATGGCTGAGCAGCACCTAAAGAAATGTTCAACATTCTTAGTCATCAGGTAAATGCAAATGAAAACAACCCTAAGGTTCCACCTCACACTAGTCAGAATGGCTAAGATCAAAAACTCAGGTGACAGCAGATGCTGGCAAGGATGTGGAGAAAAAGGAATACTCCTCTACTGTTGGTGAGCTTGTAAACTGGTGCAACTGCTGTGGAAATCAGTCTGGTGGTTCCTCAGAAAATTGGACATAGTTCTACCTGAGGATCCAGCTATACCACTTCTAGGCATATATCCAAAAATAGCTCCAGTATTAAGTGAGGACACATGCTCATCAATATTTATGGCAGCATTATTTATAATTCCAAAAGCTGGAAAGATCCCAGATGTTTCTCAACAGAGGAATGGATTCAGAAATTGTGGTACATATACACAATGGAGTACTACCCAGCTATTTAAAACAAGTTCATTAAATTCCTAGGCAAATAGATGGAACTTGAAGCTCTCATCCTGAGTGAGGTAACCCAGTCACAAAAGAAAACTCATGGCATGTACTCACTTATAAATGGAAAATAGCACGCTGCCCCCCCAAAAAGATCTCAGAATACCCAAGAAACCATCCACAGAATTTATGAAGCTCAAAAAGAAGAAAGACCAGAATTTGGATGCCTCAGTCTGCCTTAGAAGGGAGAAAAAAAAAACTAGGGAGAAAATACAAGGTCAAAGAGAGGGGCAGGGGTTGAAGATCTACAGACGCCGCCTCACCTGGAAAACCGCCCATATGCAGCCACCAAATCAAAAGCACTATTGCTGATGCCAAGAAGTGTTTACTGGCAGGAACCAGACATGGATGTCTCCTCTTTAGACTGAACACAGGGATCCCAATAAAAGAATTAGAGAAACGACTGAAATAGCTGAAAGATTTGCACCTTCATGGGAAGAACAACATCATCATCAGGAAAGGCACTGAGTTGGAAAGGGTCACTGGGAGAGGGAGCACCTTCATGGATGCAAGCTGAGGGAGTAGAGAAAGGGAAGTCAGGAGGAAGGGTATAATATTTGAAATGTAAATACAAAGAATATCGAATAAAATTTTTTAAAAGAACCATTCCCCTGGTGATTCTAGGTTATGGCACATTGAAATGTAAAACTATCCAACAAAGAACTTGGCAAAAAAAATAATTCAACTAAAGAAATCTGAGATTTTTGAATAAGTTCATACAAAGTGAAAACAATCACTGCTAGAGTAATAATTGTATGATATAAAATTAATGTAAAGTTTATCAAACATAAAGATTAGTATTCAGTAACTGACTATTTTATGATTATTGACATTTTCCTCAAAGGTGTTTAGAACTGATAAAAATATTCAGTGTACTCACATTTCTAATAATCATTTCAGAATAAGAAGAGAACATTTGCTTTGAATGTATAAATTGAAAGCTGTACCTGCATAAAAGACTGTAATGTGATCTGCTGTGATATCTCAGCAGCAAAGAATTCTTTCTGAACATGTGGAGTGCTTGAGGCTTTCTAACCATACTTCATATAAAAGCCAAGTAGACACTGTGAGCACATTAAATATTAGAATTGGTACAGGAGATTAGGGGTGGAATGCCGAGATAGGAAGAAATACACAGAAACTCATGAGTCAGCTTGAATGACATCTACATCAGAAGAAACAGAAGATCTTGTTCAAGCAGGTGGAAGGACAGATGGGTTTATGGAGTTGACTAACTCCATAATCAGGTTGAAGTACAATTATACTCACATTTATACAAAGACACACACACACACAGAGAGAGAGAGAGAGAGAGAGAGAGAGAGAGAGAGAGAGAGAGAGAGATGATGATGATGATGATGATGATGATGATGATGATGATGATGATGATGATGAAGAAGAAGGAGAAGGAAGAGGAGGCGGAGGAGGAGGAGGAGGAGGAGGAGGAGGAGGAGGAGGAGGATGAAGAGGAAGAATATGAAGAGGAAGAGGAGAACTACTAAGATTATATATTTCAAGAAAAAAGACAAAACCAGAAACAAATTCTCCTAGGCTGCTTTTGGCCTCCTTAATAGCTTTTTGTTGCTCAATTGCTTTTGCTACCAACAACCTGAGAATTATTGGGTAAATTCTCTTGCAATACATAATGAGATCTGTAGTTTTGACTAACTGAAACTCTAATGTCATCACATAGCATTTGAAACTTATGGAAGATTTCCAGGCTTTTGCTGTGTACTGGCTGTATTAATGATATTGTTTGGTTCTATGATAATAGATACCTTGTAAACCCATTACTATATTGAGACCAACTCAGAGTTGGTTTCAGAATAAACTATTTGTTACTCCATTTAGGTGCTTTATGTTTGCTAAAAACAAAATATGAACAATGACACAAATCTCCCTCCTCAAGAAGCCATGGAGAATTATGCTTTTAGTAAGTAGTTTCCCCATAAGACCTTCAAGGAAGGCATAAGATCATTTGTTTATTTTTAATTAAAAGACAAATTGACTGAGCATAATTGCATGCTGAAAATACACTTAAATCTGACTTTTGATTAGTGAAATCTGACTCATCAATAATTTCACTACTAAGTTGATAAATCCAGAGCATTTATGTTAAAATATTATTAACATGCCTGCATCTTCTTTTTACTGTAACAGTTGATTAAGTATAGTAAAAGTCATTATTCTGACATAATTCAAGAAGGAGAAAGTATTCAAAAGCAGCTCCTTAGCAGAGGTAACATACTGCACAGAGACATGTGAAAACTAGGGGAATCTCTTGAGCAGGAACTTGGGACACTAGATTGAATGGTCCTGATGATTTTGAGACTTTTTAACCCTGAGGACACAATGAAGTTATCATCCTGGTTAAACTTTTTCCACAAAATAACATTAAAATTAACTATGGCTGGACTAATGCCTTGCTATTTTATCATTCTCTATATCAAATTATGATTTAGTTATTATGTGTAATTCACTGTGTATACTGATATCACTTATATTTTTACTAAAGAATTGGCACATATAGTGAAGTTACCTATGTAAGAAATTAAAATATAGTAAAATACAATATAATGTCAATGTTCTAGCCTTTTTATAGATGCCTTAGGTAAGAGTTTTCTGATACATGCTAGGTGTTCCTGTCATTAGCATCTTACAGAAATCAACATTTGTTTCTGTCCATAGGAAAGGGTGACCTGGACCTTGTTACTCACAGTAACTACATGATTCTCTTAGACTGGCTCCCGGGTGACCCGTCTGAATTGCAAGTTATGTAAATCATCCCAACTGGCCTTGCTGTCAATTTCACTAGTTACCAGGCTCTAATCCACAGCTGAATGCAGAATGTAGAATTCAATATCAGCGTGACATTCATGCCTTTGCTAAAATACATGCTGCAATCATAATATGAATCAAAAAGTTTCTTTAACTTAATATCAGCTTCCTTTTCTTCCTTGTCTCTCAGTCCATTAAATAAAGAAATCAGCAAAACCTCCCTTCTTCTTATCAAAGACAGAGACATTTATTCTTTACCTCTGTGTCTCATGTATATATACATGCATTATAGCCAAGGATATCTAAAGAAATACATACATGCATGTGTGTGTGTGTGTGTGTGTGTGTGTGTGCAATTTCATTAGTCTCTGGTCCTTGGGGAACTATTTATACAAGTGATGTAACTTTCTTTTACACACAGTGTATGTGATTGTGTGGGTGCATATGTTCTTTTAAATTTACAAACACAACTTAAGTAAATAACTTATATTATTTATATGTGTTTAGGTCTGAACTCTTGTACAATCTATAATATGGATTGTGTCTAAATAAAATCCAAATTCTTCCTCTCTCAACAACCATGTATCTATTCTTAAAGGGGTTGTCATTTTTCAGCTCTTGCTTAGGTAAATATATTGTCACAATTTTATGAGTTTAGCTTCTTCCTAATGTATAGAATACAGAATGTCACACAAGATGTTCCCCTCTGGTCTTCTGGGTTTCATATCTTTTCTTCCTCATCTTCCTTGATGTTTCACCAGGCTTAGGTATAGGGCTTGGTTTTGCATGTATCACGTGAGACTGCAAACCCCCTGTCAGTAGTTCTCTGGAATTTTATGTGTGGTGCCTCTCTCTCTGTGACAGTCTTACCCTGCTGCAAAATGAAGAAGCTTCTTTGGTAAAGGTTCAGAACTACAGAACTCCATTGATCTAAGTTTAGGTATATTATATGGTTTTAATGTCATTTCTTTGCTGACATTGCAGTTTTACTCATCTAGTGGTCAGGGGCACACATTGATTGTGGGTTGGATATACAGTACTAGGATTTAATTGCCTTCTATTGAGCAGGTCTTAATTCCAACTTTATATCTGTTGTTTACCCCAGAATAGAAGTGTCACAACCACACCTGTTGGAATGTTATGCCATAATTATGCTATTGCATATTTTAAGCATTGTAGTACTGATAAATTTTCCCTATTCTTCTTATACAATGTATACTGATTCTATGATGACTAGTACACAGAGGGGTAGATTCTGGGTCACTTCCAACTTAATTCCTCCAAGTCTTCTTTCTGAAGTATGTGGAGTATGTGGTACCTTTAGAAATAGTTCTTTTGTTTCTATTCATGAGAATCAATCAAGATCAACTACTATAGCCCTAATGTATGCTTGACCTCAGATGTTTTGTTAGCTTATGGTTTGGCAAGAACATTTTCATCAACACACACATGCACACACACACACACACACACACACACACACACACACACTTATCTAAATTTTTGTGAGTATGTTTCTGTAATTTTAAGGAAATATAAAATGATGTAATACTCTGTGCTTTTTCAAGTATTAATATTGTTAGAAGTTATACTCATAAACTCTCAGCAACCTGACTTTGTACGTATGAATAAGGTTGGCAACAATAAACATTCCAAATTAGGTGGAAACAAGACTTAGAATTCTCAACCCTAAACAAAGAATTACAGGCAACTAAAGTTTGCAGAAACCAAGAGAATTAATCTTTCTTAGAAAAGAACAAACCAATTGGTTATCCAAAACCAACTGATCAGCCTTGAAAACATACATACAAGTAACATTATACAGACTGTGGTGATTTGAATATGTTTGGCTCAATAACATCTCTTACTATATTATATATATATATATATAGCGCTAGTATATATATATAATATAGTAAGTATATATATACTAGCGCTATTAGGAGGTATGGCCTTGTTGAAGTAGTTGTGGCCTTGTTGATGGAAGTACATCACTGATGAATAGGCTTTGAGAGCCCTCCCTTAGACTTCAGAACAGAAGCAGCACTCTCAGCTCTTCCTTTGTCATGGCTGCCTGAAAGCTGTCATACTCCCAAAAACCTGCAAGCCAGCTCCATTAAATATTCATAAGAGTTGCCTTAGTCATGGTGCCTCTACATAATAATGACACCCTAAGACAAAGGTCAAGCAAATGACTGATATATATATATATATATAATGGAAAAGGAGACCATATGTTGTAGAAAGAAATGGGAAGGAACATAGAATGTAATTATTTATAATATCAAAATTAAAAGAAATACTTGGTTGATTTCTTAAGACAGACTTTGTGTAGCTTGAAATGTCCTGAAACTCACTTTGCAGGCTAGCCTCAAACTCACAGAGATATGAAGGCAAGCACCAAAACTACCCAAAAAGAACAATAACAAAAAGATAAGATTTTTAAAAGAAAGAAAAAAAAAACAATCACTTTGGCAAGTTAAAATTATTTGATATGACCTTCATATGTTGCTAGTACAATATTTCTAATTTTGTGTTTGTGAACATGAGTATGATGTATGTCCTGTGTTGTATGCAGACATAGAGCGAAAAAAGACATAGGGCATCCTGTGTAATCACTCTGTCTTCATTTACCAGGAGACATCCTCTTGCCTTCCTCACTCTATTGCCTTTCTTCACTCTTTGTGCAGAGGCAACAATGCAGTAACATGCTACTACTCACCCCTAACTTGTCTTCTTCAGAGCACTAATATATCCTGTCTCAAACATTTTTTTCTTCTATTTATTTTCAATAATAAATCATCACATCTGATGGCCACTAAAATGGATAAAAACCTAAACCAATATATTTTATGCATACGTATTTCCTACTGAATAAATTCTTTCTAGAGATGCAGAGACATGAAGAGGTGATCTTACATGATTCTGTTTATTATAAACAGTCAAACTATTAAGAAAGTAACAAAATATGAATATATTTTCTATCTGAGGGTTCACAGTGAGAACAAAACATCTCCAACTTTTGAAAAAGGCAAGTTACAATAGTATCTAAACTGGCATTCTTTCTCCCTTCCCAATTTATTTCTATGGATTTTCTGACTAAATTCTATGACTACTCTGTGGAAAAGCAAAGAGACAAAGAGGTAAATAGATAAACAAAAGCCAACTAATAGGTTTATTTAAGCACTTTTTGCTTTACCCAGAATAACAGTAACCTGTCTGGCAAACTTCTGTCTGATTAAATAGGCTCTGAATAGGTTTCACATGGTCACCTTTTGAAGAGCTATGGTTCCTGATTGGAAACTGCAACACAATCTTGCAATACAGAAATAAAAACGTGTGTAATATTATTACCAGATTTATTATGGACTGTTATTTGGGAATTGAAATAATAACCTATTTTGTGTTTACTTAAAACACTATACATCTAAATTTCATTTACTTATATTTTAGATGAATTTTAATGACTATTTTAAAAAGCATTGAACTGATTCTAAATTATGACCATAATGTTTAGTTATAATCCATTAACCTGATAGTATAATGCTAAATTCAAAACAAAAGTATGACTATAAGTATCTTACTGTTTACTTTTCATCATAATGTAGATAGAACACACTATGAATTCTTTTGAAAATATGCTTGCTAACTCTAGTTGTGTTTGCTATTCATTACAAACAGTCACTGCATATAAGTAAGGCACTGTAAATAAAAAATTCTACATTATATAATTATTTATCCATTATATAAAATGTATAAATAAAAATTTAGCTCTAATTCAGGAAATTATCATTGTTAAGATTCTGTAAACCTCACTCCTCAGTTACCTAGCAACAGCCAGGTATACCCCACCTCTCAGTTACTTAGCAATAGCCAGTTACCTGACACTATAAAACGGTCTGCTTTGCCCCTCCTCTCTTGTTCTCTTGCTCATTCTTTCTCTCTCTTTTTGTCCTGCCCTTACCCCTCCTCTTCCTCTTCCCTTCCCCCCTCTTTCTCTACTTGCTCAAGGCCAGCCTCTACTCCTCTATTCCTCTCTTCTCTTCTAACCTGTCCTCTTTTCTCCTCCTCCTCCCCCTTCCCCTCCCTCCCTCCCTCCCTCTTTCCCTCTCTCTCTCTCTCTCTCTCTCTCTCTCTCTCTCTCTCTCTCTCTCTCTCTCTCTCTCTCTCTCTCTCTCTGCCTCTACTACTCTCTTAACTCCCCCATGACCTAAATAAACTCTATTCTACACTATACCATCATGTGGTTGGTCCCTTAGAAGGGAAGGATTCCCAAAAAGGATCCCCAAAGAATCTCCCTATCCTTCAGGCCTCACCTCACTGCAACTCAGTGGGCTATATGTCCCCTTGAGTCCCCCCCCCCGCCCTGCTCTCTTCATCCTTTTCCTAACATTGATATTGAAACCCAGTATGTCATTTTTTAACAACATTGGTGCCCTGTGTGAGGAGATTATATTTCCTCCAAATCGGAAATCTCTTTTTCTTTTCATTGGTGCCCTGACTTGGATAGAGAAACTATAGGATTACATCATCGCTTTCCTTACTATAGGCAATATCACTGTAAATAATGTAATATTTCATTACAGTTTGAAGAGAGAACTACACAAACCAGAAAAAGTACTTCTGACCAATCTTTCCTGTCATAGTTAACCTCATGTTATTTTACAATCCCCTAGTTGATATTATTTATTATCTCACTAACTTATGATGGTTATTTAGTTACAAGAGATAAAAAAATAAGAGATAATAGTATGAGTGTTACCTCTGGTTAGAACTAGTGATCTCTAGAAGTAATATTTGCAAGCAACTACATCCTTCATACTGGTGCTTGGCTTTAAATATGAGATTCTAGCTTTAATTGGGTATCAAGCACACACAATTTAAGATAAAAAATTCTTCATTCAGCAAATGTGGAATAATCACAAGCAAATGACTAAAATGTGCATGTGTGGGGATATCAATGACACTAATAACTTGGTTTCTTCAGAAATAATGAGTTAAACATTATACTAAAGCATTAATATGCAGTGTCAGCCCTCATATTGCCATGGAATTTGTTCTGTTGCCAGCAATGACCTTGGTCAATCAAACAGGGAATGGCAGCTCACATTAATGCTCGCATCAGGGAGGCTGAAACAGAAAAAGTAGGACTATGTAAAGAATTTCAGGCAAGCTTGAGCTAAAACTTATCTCCATTAACATGTTGCAAATAAGCAAAGACACATGAAAAGTTTCCATCCACATGTATTGTGTGGTTATCGGGGTTACTAAAAATTAAAAATAAGATGTACAAAAGAAAGCCATCAGGTGAAAATTTACAAGTTAAAAATGAAATAAAAAAATAGCTTCATGAAATGTCTATCTAATACCTACACATTTGGTTAAGAATGAAGTTTTTTTTGTTCAACAAAAATAATTATATATGGGAAATGCCAAAAGTGTCTTTGACTGATTTTGCTAAATTGCTTGTTGTTTGTTTGATATAATTGACAGAATAGGTCATGTTTGCCCTGTCATTTAAATACATTCATAAAGTGCCTCTAAATTAGAGAGCACTTGCAGTGTTGAATTTTTGCTCACTCCTACAAAATGACACCGTAGTGACAGTCTGACCATAAATATTCTGTTGAATAAATGCGAGAGTGTGTATTCAATAATAACTCAGCTTTAAAAATAGACCATAAGCATTCAGACTGAAGCCTGTTATTCTGCTAGTATTCCCAGTGCAACACATTGATACAAATCATATCTAGCATTTTCATTGGGCTGATTCTGTAAGTAAATATTGCTTTGCATGTCTTATTCTCTTTACAATATAACGTAGTCTAAATATGAAAATTATTTTCTATGATAAATGTAAATCTGGGCCTACTGGAATATATTAATTATTCTTCAAATGTGCTGTTCTAGTTCAGATTTAAGAACCTAAAGCGTATAAAATAATAATTTTGAAGGTGAGTAGAAAGGATTAAGAGGACTTAGTACTATTGACAAATACTTATAAAGTATTAACTCAACTAAAACTTTATGTCATGTTATTGATCTCTGAAACGTGTGAAACCGAGAAAACGTGCCATGCATTTTCAATTAACAAAACAAACCTCTTACTTTATGTTCACCATCAATGCAAACTTTTATTTAAATAAATGCAATGATTCATAAATTAAACTGGCATTTTACAAGTTGATAGAAAAAAATAAATCAGTTGAGCTTAAAAGTTTTAATATTTATTTATCTAATAGTTTCCCTTTTAAACAAGTGTCCCAAGTTGGGCACTCACAATCATTTTGTTGGTTATTGCATTAAAACTTTAAACTCATTTCCAAAAATGCTGGTAAGTACAATTCTATGAAACTAAGATTTAGCTAATACCAATACAAATATATAACCTTTGGTCACTTTGTGTAGGTTACTTAAAACTATAAATGGGCATCTGAACAGCCTGTAGACTGAAGACTCTTCCTGACACAACCTGTCTAAAGTTTGAGCTGCACTTCTTGACTAATGAGTTAACTGTCTCCGAAGGCCTTCATCTCTATGCAATGCATTCACCAGAAAACCTCTAGAAGGAGAAGCAAATCTCTGTGTTTCTATGTGCACGAGCCTTCATTCATTGTGCTGATCTCAAAAAGGAAAGCAGTTTGTAGTTTATATGCCCCATAGAAAGGGTGGAAGAACAGATGCATTGAATTCAGGCATTGCTTTCCCCACCTCTGTTTAGACTAAAGAAGTTGAAGCTTATGCCCAAATGCTATATCTTCAAAAGTATCTATCACCATCTTCTGTCAAATCCTATCTTTCCATCTTTTCCCCTACACATGCACAGTGGTCCCTTTATCCCATATATAATGTTTGCTTTACTTATTTTTGAAATTTTCTTCTTATGTTCGTATCTTGTGTCTACGTTATGCTCTCTGGGTTCCTATTGTGATGATTAAATTCTTTAGAAGAAGACACTTGTCATAACTTGTATTCTTCTTTAGCATCAAAGAAGGTTAAGTTACTTTTACATTTGAGACACCACATATAAAGTGTAAAAACAGGATAAAGCACCAGTGATGAAATAATTGTTTGGAAATTTTAAGAAGTCCCTATCATCCTTGCTAGAATCTATTCTCAGCTTCTTTATGTTATTGTTAAACTAAATAGTTTCTTCATATCCATGCAATATACTTTTCTCTAGTTACTATAAGAAATTATGATTATTAGGTAACCTGAAAATTAACATAAGTAAAATTTCAAGAGCTTCTCTTGGCATTTTCTTTGCCATTAAAGAATGAACAACTCATTGTGCACTAAAAATCTCATCTCATAATGATTCTTATCTCCTAAGCCTCTCTATTGGAATTTAATTCCCAGAGGGCTTTAAATGAAAAGAGAGAACCAATTACACAAAATTATATTCTGACCTCCAAACCTGTGCCATAGGGCACTGTCCCTACCTAACCTCACATAACACACTTGATAGGACTATATTTTATAATTAAAATAGTATAAATGTAAAACTAATAGCTTCTTGATAATGTTTTGATTTATTTTTGATACAAAGAATCACTAGGTCACCCAAGCAGTCATTTCATCAGAAATCCTTTATTTTTAATTTTCTGCAATGTTGAGGTGCCTGTATTTTTCTAATTTGATTGATTTTCTTATGAAAATTTGTTCATGGGAACTATACTCATATCATTTTTATCATCCCAAGAATTCCTTTTCAGTTCCTCTTCTTTTCTGCAAATCTACAACATATTCTTTAATAATAGTAACACACACACGCACACACACACACACACATACACACACACACACACACACACACACAAACACACACACACACACCCTGCTGAGCCATATATAATTGTGATTTATATATTTATGGGTGACCTGTCATGATTAGCTAACATATCATTGTGATTTTCTCTAAAGACCAATTTTCTTTCTCTTTGAGCAGCTATTCATTGCCTATGATATTTTATCTAAGGATGGAGGCTTATGATTTACCCACTTCCAGCTTGAATGTTAAATAGCACAGTCCTTGTCCAGTATTATTTGAGATTTCATGGAAAGAGTTTATTGACGTTCATTTTGTTGTATTGTAAAGCTACATACTGGTTGCCTCAGGGATGAAAGAATCATTACCAAGTAATGCTATATAACCCTGCTCTTTAATTTAAAACTATTGGTTGAATATAGATGTCAACAGTCTATAGCTGGACAGAAGAGAGATAGATGGAACATTAGTCCTAGGCTTAGGGTCTGAGAAGGACTAAGAGGAGAGAAAAGGTGTAGGAGAGAAGATCAGACACCACGGGATAGGTGAATCATGAAAACATTAGTTTAAGAATGTGACAGTAGTAGATTCTTCTCTCAAGTCCATTGTCTTACTAGTCAGTGCTAATATGCCAAGTTGATGGCACAAGGCATAAATATCCTACAATTTTTCAGCAGTACTACAGTCCAATTTGTCCAAATGGTTGCCTCAAGGTGTAAGTGCCACTGTTGCATCTTTAGGAATGCTATGAGATTTAAAACTTAAGGAATAATCTTCTAGGTAAGATGTAGCTTGTTTCCTCCAAGACTTTAGTCTAAAGTGAAAGCAATCTACAGATAGGTTCTTACTGCCAGTAGGAAATAACATATAAAACTTTGAGAGTTTCTTCTTCCTTCCCTTGATGTTAGATTTTCTATATTAGGCCATTGTTAGATAGTCTAGAATATTTGTGCCAACTTGTGACTGCAAATATTATAGCATCTTCCAAACTACAAATTATTTATTATTTAATAAAAAAACACTCAAATTAATTTTAAAGAGTATTTACACTATAAAATATTCAGGCATTCATTTTTATGAGATAGGTGGCCAAAGCCATATTTGAATTGTTATTTATTAATTTGTTGAATATTTCTTGCTGTGTTTTGTGAAATTTTCATTTTTTATTGTATATGTTATATTTTTTATAAGAGCAAATATGTTCTCAGTTACATTATTGCTTTGTTGTTGTTTATTTGCTTTATTTTAAGTAATAAAAAAAGGATGCAACAGTCAGGTTTTAAGACCACATTCGTTTTTTATGTTTAGTATATATTTATTTTCTTAAAAAGAAATAATTACATTTATAATAAGCATTCAGTAGAGAATTTCATAGAAATATATGTGCTCTGAAAAAAAATATACTCTTGTTACATCTCATCCAATATGTCCTGTATTCCCTTAACCAATTTCCCCTTCTAACTTCATGTGCTGTTTTTTTTTTTTTTTTGAGTATAAATATTTTTATTAATTTATTTATTTTATAAAATATTATGATAGCTCACAAAATTTGTTACATAATAAGACTTGATGAATACACATTTTTTCTTTTTTTTTCCCTAAGAAGAACTGAGGTTTCCACATTTTAGCCTTCCTATTTTTTGAGCTTCGTAATGTCCATGAGTTGTTTCTTGGGTATTGGGTATTGAGAGCTCTCTGGGGTTACTATCTGCTTATCAGTGAGAGCATACCATGTGAGTTCTTTTGTGACTGGGTTATCTCACTCAGGATGATAGTCTCTAAGTCCATCCATTTTCTAAGAATTTTGTAAAGTCATTGTTTCTAATAGCTGAGTAGTAATCCATTATGTAAATACACCACACTTTAGTATACATTCCTCTGTTGAAGGAAATCTGGGTTCTTTCCAGCTTCTACCTATTATAAATAAGGCTGCTATAAACATGGTGGAGCATGTGTCCTTATTATATGTTGGAGCATTTTTGGGGTATATTCCCAGGAGGGGAATAGTTTGGTCTTCAAGTACTACTATGTCCTATTTTCTAAGGAACTGCCAGACTGATTTAGAGTGGTTGTACCAGCTGATAAAGTCACCAAGAGTGGGCGAGTGTTCCTCTTTCTCTGCATCCTTGCCAGTATCTGCTTTCATCTGAGGTTTTGATTTTAGAAATTTTGACTGGTGTAGGTGCAATCTCAGGGTTGTTTTGATGTGCATTTCCTTAATGACTAAGAATGTTGAGCATTTCCTTAGGTGCTTCTCAGCCATCTACTCCTCTTCGATATATCTGCTTCCTTTTGTTCTAGAGCTTTCAACTGTGCTGTCAAGTTGCTATTGTATGCTCTCTCCAGTTTCTTTTTGGAGATACTCAGAGCTATGAATTTTCCTCTCAGTACTGCTTTCATTGAATCCCATAGGTTTGGGTATGTTGTGCATTCACTTTCATTTACTTTTATAAAATCCTTAATTTCTTTCTTTAGTTCTTCCTTTACCATGCTATTGTTGAGTAACATATTATTCAGTTTTCACAAGTGTGTGGGCTTCTTGTTGTTTGTGCTTTTATTATAGACCAGCCTTAGACCATGGTGATCTGATAGGATTCATGGCAGTATTTCAATCTTCTTATATCTGTTGAGGCTTGTTTTGTGACTGAATATATTGTCAAATTTGAAGAAGGTGCCATGAGGTGCTGAGAAGATGCAGTCTTTAGTTTTAAGATGAACTGTTCTAAAGATGTCAGTTAATTCCAATTGGTTTATAACCTCTGCTAATTTTGCTGTGTCTCTGTTCAGTTTCTGCTCCCAGGATCTGTCCATTAATGAGAGTGCAGTGTTGAGTTCTTTCACTTTTTTGTGTGCGTGGGGGGCAATATATAGCTTGAGCTTCAGTAGGGTTTATTTTATGAATGGAGGTGTTATTATATTAGGAGCATAGTTTTTTCAGTATTGAGAATTCATTTTGATAGGTTTTTCCTGTGATGAGGAAAAAGGTGTCTTCCTTATCTTTTTTTGATAACTTTTGGTTGAAAATCTATTTTATTCAATATTAGAATGGCTATGCCACTTTGTTTCTTGGGACCATTTGCTTGGAAGGCTTTTTCTCAGCCTTTTACTCTGAGGTAGTATCTGTCTTTGTCTCTGAGATGAGTTTTCTATATGCAGCAAAATACTGGATCCTGTTTAAATATCCACTCTTATAGTCTATGTCTCTTTATTGGAGAACTGAGTTCACTGATGTTAAGAGATATTAAGGAATAGTGATTGTTGTTCCTGTTATTTTTGTTGATAAAGTTAGAATTATGTTTGTGTGTCTTTCTTTTTTGGTTTTCTTGCATAGTTATATTTTGCTTTTCCTAGGGTGTTGTTTCTCTCCTTGGGTTGGGTTTTCCATCTATTATTCTTTGTAGGGCCGGGTTTGTGTTCAGATAATGTATAAATTTGGTTTTGTCCTGGAATATCTTGTTCTCTTCAATTGTGGTAATTGAGAGTTTAGCTGGATATAGTAACTTTGGCTGGCATTTCTGTTCTCTTAGTGTCTGTATGATTTCTGTCTAGGATTTTCTAGCTTTCATTGTCCCTGTTGTGGAGTCTGGTGTAATTCTGATTGGTCTGCCTTTATATGTTACCTGTCCTTTTTCTCTAAGTTCTTTTAGTATTCTTTTTTTTTTTTTTTTTTTTGAACATTTGGTGTTTTGATTATTATGTGTTGTGAATAATTTCATTTCTGGTCCAATTTATTTGGAGTTCTGTTGGCTTCTTGTATGTACATGGTCATCTCATTCTTAAAGGTAGGAAACTTTTTTTATGACTTTATTGAAGATATTTATTGTGCCTTTTAGTTCATATTCTTTGCCCTCTTCTACACCTATTATCCTTAGGTTTGGTCTTCTCATTGTGTCCTTGATTTCCTGGACATTTTGACTTGGGAACTTTTGGTTTTTGGCATCTTCTCTGACTGTTTTGTCTATATTTTCTATGTTGTCTTCAGTCCCTGATTTCCTCTCTTTCATCTGTTGTAGTTGGTTGTATCTATGATTCCTGATTTCTTTCTTAGGTTTTCTATCTCCAGTTCTGTGTCATTTTGTGATTTCTTTATTGTATATATTTTTATTTTCAATTCCTTCACCAGTTTGGTTTTTTTTTTCCCTATAGTTCTTTGAGTGCTTTCTTCTTCTTCTCCTATAATTGCTTAAGGGAGTTATTTATGTGTTTCTCTAAAATCTCTATCAACATCATGAAGTATAATTGTAAGTCTAAGTCTTGTATTTCTGGAGTGTTGGGAAATTCACTACTTGATGTGGTGGGAGAAATGGGTTCTGATGTTGCCAGGTTGTCTCGGTATCTATGGCTTGGGCTCTTGTGCTTTCCTCTTGCCATCATGTTGTCAGTGATTGTAGGTGATTGTTTTCTTTCTGACTGGTGCTTGTCTCTCCTGTGAGTCTGATGGCCTGTAGGCCTGTGACCTCAGGAGGGAGATTGTTCCTGGTTGTTTGGATCTTTGTGGGCAGGCAGTGAGTTCTGATGAGAGTGACTCAGTACTGTCTTTGTGGGCTCAGGTGTGAGAGCTCTTGAGAGGTTCTGGGAGCTCAACACTCCGCCCACAGGTCCTGGATCCTAATGGCGGAGACTCAGCTCTTTCTTTAGGCCAAAAAGCACTCTTTTTTTAGAGAGCACCATGCTCCCTACCCTCCAAGAACAGCTGGCTGGCCTGTGCCTCAGGCTCACCATTGGTTCAAGTGGAAGAGCCTGTGCAGCTGATCTGGGAGCTCAGCCTCCTGCAGGCAGATACTGATTCCAGGTGATGGAAACCTGACCCACTCTGTGGGCCAGAAAGGACCCTTTCCCAGGGAGCACTAGGTTCACTGTGCTCTGAGAACTCCAGATGTTCATTCCCCAGACCTGTGCATGAGGTTCACAGTTGGTCCAATTGGAAAGGCACCTGTGCAGCTATTCTGGGAGCTCATTCTTCCAGGGAAAGATCCTGAGTCCTGTTGACAGAGACCTGGCCCTCTCTGCTGCTCATAATCTTTCCATTGATATTGAAGCCTTTATTCTAGGAGTCAAGCAACTTTATATTGTTTTTTAATACTCATCATTTATTGTGTATTCTGTGTTCAGGATAAAATAAAGAGGAATAAATAGAATCATCATATATTCTTCGAATGTAAGAAAAATTACAAGCCTAGATTTTTTTAATTAATAGTTCAAGCATTTTAAAATTTTGACTCTGACAAAGCTCTATCTGTATCATTCTGGCTGTGTCTACATTAGTAGCCTCAGAGAGAAATCATTTGACAGATGCTGAGATGGCCTTAGAACCTCTAGCTTTGAACAGGTCTAGACTCAAGAAGAGACACACTTATGGGGTCAGGCATTTCTTTTTGTTAACTGAGCTATTTTGGAAGAGGATTTCACTTTAATCTTCCACAGAAATAATATCTTAGCTTTTTAAAATGGCACTTGATCTGAATCATAATCTCCATGATCCTTAAAATTTCATAGTAGCAATGAATACCATATGTTTATTTCTGTACATTCTCATTTTTAAAATTGTGAAGAATTGGTGACCTGTGTTAACTGAAATATTTTCAACTTCATAAGCATAAATACTTTATAGAAGCTGACTCTAGATGAATATCTTGCCTTGATCTCAAAAGTGAAAGATAAAATATGTCTAAAAATTGAAATGATTCTTTGTCTATTAAAAACATTTATCTGACATGATGGAAAGTTTAATTCACATTTGGCACCAAAGCATAGCAAATAGTGGAAGCCCTGGGAACACAGATGACTTGTTGGTGACTGTTAGACAAATGACTGGTCTATCTTGAGGTTTGCATCTAGAAGAATGCAATCTGTTCCATATTAATCACCTTGCACAAAACTCAAGTTCAAGTGGATCAAGGAACTCAAAACAAAACCAGATACACTGAATCTGATAGAAGATGAGGTGGGAAGCAGCTTCTAATTGGCACAGGGAAAATTTCTGACTCTAAAATCAACAACTGATAAATGGGGCCTCATGAAACTGAAAAGTTTCGTTAAGGAAAAGAACACTGTCAATAGAACAAAATGGCAAACTAGAGATCTGGGAAAGATTTTTACTAATCCTACATTCAATAGATGGTTAATATCCAAAATACATAAAAAACTCAAGAAGTTAGACTCCATATAACCAAATAACCCTATTTAAAAATCGGGGCCAGAGATAAACAGAATTCTCAACAGAGGAATCTCAAATGGCCAGGTCACATTTAAATGGAAGGCAAGATCAGGTATGGGGGAGACAGGCAAAAACCCAGAGGACCAGGAGAATTAATGGAAATATGCAGTGGTTGGAAGTGGGAAATGTGTGGAACCTCTATAAATTCCCAGATACCTGGAATGTGAGAGTTTTCCAGGATTCAATGGAGAAGAACTTAGCTCAAGAGTGGGCAGATGAAACTTGGAGATACCACCTCCAGTGGATAGATTGTGCCATCAGTAGGGTCACCAACCTACCTTTAATATTTTTGACTCAAAATAGATCCTATCAAAAAACAACTGCAGGGACAAAAATGGAGCAGAGACCATTTACTGGCCATCCAGTTACTGGCCCAAATTTGGATACATGCCATGGCCTGTTGTCAAATGCTGTCACTATTACTGATGTGTTTGCAAACTGTTGTTCTTGCAGACGGGAGCATAGCATGCCTATCCTTGTAAAGCTCCTTCCAGCAATTGACTAAGACAAATGCAGATACTTTCAGTAAAGCATTGGATTGAAGTTGGTGACCCCTATAGAAAAGTTATAGGAAGAATTAAAGGAGCTGAAGGGGATGGACCAACAGTGTCAACTTACCTGGTCCCCTAGTAGCTACTAGACACCTAAGCTATCTACAAAAACCATACATGTTCTGTGCTGTAGCACCTGAACTTGTCTAACACAGGACTATCTTGTTAGGCTTCAGTGGGAGAGGATTCACCCAATTCTATAGAGTCTTGAAGCCTGAGGGAGGGGGGATGCCTAAGGATAGGGATGGTGGGTGAGGTATGTTGATGGGTAGAGAGTGTGGGGATGTGGGGTATGTGGTTGGGTGGTTGGGATGCTTAGGTGTAAGAAGTAGAGAAATACATGTTGAGGATAGGGAGGTGGGTGTGTCTGGAGGTAGGTCTGTGAATGAGGGTGGGTATTGTTGGTCTGTGAGGCAGTGACCTCTTGAAGGCAAAGAGAAGGGGAGATGGGATGAAGAACTCAGGGGGTGACTGGGAGGCAGGCAATATTTTGAATGTAAATAAATAAAGTAATTACCTTTTAAAAAATGTTCAATATCCTTAATCATCAGGGAAATGCAAATCAAAATGACCCTGAGATTCCACTTTACACTGTTCAGAATCACAATGATCAAAAGTTTATGTGACAGCAGGTGCTGTGGAGGATGTGGAGAAAGAGGAACACTCCTCTATTGCTAATGGCATTGCAACATGGTACAACCACTCTGGATATCAATCTGGAGTTTCCTCACAAAATTGGAAATAGTCCCACCTGAAGACTCAGCTATACCACTCCTGGGTATAAATCGAAAGCATACCTTGTGGTATGCTTTATTATACCACAAGGACACATTATCCTCTATGTTCATAGCAGTCATATTTGTAATAGACAGAAACTAGAAGCAACCCCAATGTCCCTCAATTGAAGAATGGTTACAGAAATGTAGTTTGTTTATACAGTGACATACTATTCAGCAATTAAATATGAGGGCATCATGAGTTTTGCAGGCGATCAGATGGAACTAGAAAATATCCTGAGCAAGGTGACCAAGACCCAAAATGACATTCATGGTATCTACTCATTGGTACCTATAAATTAGCCAAAAGTAAAGAATATCCATGGCACAACCTACAGACCATAAAAAGTTTAACAAGAAGGAAGGCCCAAGTGAGAATGCTTTAATCCCACTTAGATATTGGACAAAATATTCACTGGAGGCATACAGAAGGAGGGAACTTGGTGGGAGAGTAGAGGTAGAGGGGAAATGGGGGCAGGATTCCACCAGAGGGCCAGGACAAAGAATAGAAATATTCATCTGCCTGGGGTGGTGGGTGGGAAAAACCTCTAGAAAGACTCAGAGACCCAAGATGTGAGAAGTTTGCAGGACTCAGTGGGTGTGATCTTAACCCAAATGCTCAACAGTGGGGAGATGGAACTTGAAAAAACAACCTTCAGTAGATTGACAGGGCCCTCAGTGGAGGGATGGTTTTACCAACCCACCTTGAAAATTTTAGACCCAGAATTGTTCCTATCTAAATAAATGCAAGGACAGAATTGGAGTTGAGACTGAAGAAAAGGCCTTCCTGTGACTGGACCAAATTTGGGTCCATAACATGGGTGAGCACCTAACCCTGATACCCTTATAGATGCTTTGATGTGCTTCTATCCAGAAGCCTAACATGGGTATCCTCTGAAAAGCAACACCAAGAGCTGACTGAGACCAATTCAGATACTTAGAACCAATCACTGAATTGATATCAGGAACCACTATGAAGGAGTTAATGGAAATACTGAAGAAGGAACAGCCTAGCACCCCATAGGAAGTCCAATAGTGTCACCTAACCTGGAACCTCTGTGAGCTCTAGAGACTAAGCCAACAACCAAGATCATACAGGAGCTGGTTGGAGGCTCCTAGCATATACTCAGCAGAAGGAGAAGATGTTACTAATCCTGTATAGACTTGATGCCCCAAGGAATGGCAATGCTGGGGTCAGGGAAGAATGCCCCTGTCAGAGGTGAAGTGAACATGAGGGTGCAGGTAAATGGAGCATTATTTTGGATGTAAATAAAATAAAATAAAATAAAATAAAATAAAATAAAATAATTGTGTTGGTCATGTTTTCCCTTCACAGTAATGAAACCGTAATTCAGACACTGGCCTGTTCTCTTTTTAATCCTGCTGACTGTGGAACAGGATGCAGAATGCTCTACAGCATCTACAGCACCCATTCTGCCATTGCAGTTCTTGCTCCCTGCCATTATGATACTTGACTAGGCCTCTGAAATTGTACACAAGCCCTCAGCTAACTGCTTTCTTCTATAAGTGTTGCCTTGGTTTTAGTATCTCCTCACTCTAATTAAACAGTACCTGAGCAAAAGTATTGATATTATTTCTTAAATAGCTTGGTCAACTGCTAAATTACTAGACAAGACTAGAATCATGATTACTTGCTGATTCCCTGTCACACTGGATATTACAGTCCTCTGAAAATTCAAAGTCTATTTGGTCAAGCCTTAAACCATCATCTGATTGCACCTGAACTCATTAATAAAATAAAAGTCATTTTCTTTGGCTGAATGACTCCTGTGATTCATTCATTATTTAACATATAATAACCCATAGCTTCAATGCCTACTTTAACCAGTCTTTCAAAATGAGTATACAATTGCTATAATCCAAGTTTAAATTTTTAACGCTTGACTTTGTATATGTTTGAAAGTATGTTTTCCTCATCTTAATTGATTTTTTTAGGCCAAAAATTCAGAGCCAGGAAAATTTACATTTAAATTCAGAGGAATAATGTGGCATTTCAGAGTATAGACTATAGTGAGAAATACTATGTGCTCAGATTTTAAATAATATAATAAATTGTGTCTTAGTTCCCTTATCTATGAAATGGTCTTTGCAACTCCATTGAATCGCTGTTAAGATCAATTTAATTAACTTGCTTTAAGTACCTTTCATAGTCAACTAAATGTGAGTCCCCTTCAAGCTTTACAAATTAAGTGATACTTTCTTGTCACCCCACACTGCCATTAAAGTCCCTGCTAAGGTCATCCTCCTTCACATTCTGAAGTACCTGGTGTAAACCAAGACAAAACTATTTTTTACACAGTACTTAGCCAGAGATGCTGAACTATATTAATACAACCTATAATGCACTAACATGTTAGAAAGATTACTGTAGTGTATGGAATTGATCTTAGCAAAAATCATTGTTATTCGTGATATTTATCTTGCATATTTCTTAACAAGTAGATGATGATTATCTGATATATCTTTCAGTACATATGATTCATGGAAGATGCCCAATTATGAGCAGCCAATATAAGTCCCAGATTTCTGCTACATCTTAAAACCTTCATTCATTGACCAATATAGTCCCAGGACACATCTAACAGTTTATTGAACTTTCTCATTAGAATTTTAAAGTACAGAAAGAAAATGGAACAAGAAAATGTCATTGTACATTTCATGCTTTTAGCTTATAACTTAAACTTAATTTTAAAAAAAAATTTAAGTAGTCTCTTCAAATCTTGATTTTTTCCATTTTTATCTGGTATTATAAATTTACTTTTCTCAAACCAAATTTCTCCTCTTAACTACAGGAAAGTGGCAACAATTTAAAAAAATTAAGGGAAAATGTTCATTATTAGATCTATTTTAAATTTGTCATAAAACTGAGATGGTATAAATTTGCTATAGATAGATAGATAGATGGATGAATGGATGGATGGATGGATGGATGGATGGATGGATGGATGGATGGATGGATGGATGGACAGACAGATAGACAGATAGATTGATAGATGATAGGAAGATAGATAAACAGATAATATCTATCTATGTATTTATCTATCATCCATTTATGTATCTGCATATCTATCCATTATCTATTTGTGTCTACCGAGGTCTAGAGATATCTAGAAAACATCAGGTTTGGATGTCATTAGTGCCTCATTATACGTCTCAACAATCCAAGAGATTTCAGTCTTTATACTGGTCACTTTCCCTTCTTTTATATCATCTGAAGCTATGATGTTCAGTTGCTTCTAAGAAAGCATTTCTCAATTTCACTTCCTTGTTCATCTCCTGAGAAAGAGCATTTTTTTAAAAAAATGATGTCTACATATTTTAAAACACTTTTTCCACACCTTTTAACTGGTTTCTTCCATGTGACTCTCCAACTGATACACTCCCAACTTCAGCATGCTCACTTCCCTGTCTTCGCCATTTGTTCTTTCATTTCTTGTAAATTTAAAACAATCAAACAAACAATAAAACCTGATGTAAACTGTCACATTGTTTTTGCATTGAGCCTATCTTTAATTGAAGTTATGAAATAGTTTGTGTTTTAAGTATGTTTACCTTTGGAAAGTCATTGATTGGTCTGTATCACTATACCTTACCTTCTCTGTCTCTTTCTTCTTACTCTTCCTTTAGGATATGAACATTTTTTGAAACAGAGAGAAAGACAAGGAATGAACACGCATAGGAAAACATCTTTCATTCTGGGAAAGCATCCAATTTTAGATTAAAAACTTACAGAAACCAGACAAAAGAAAAGATGGTGTGTTGACAAGGAGAAAACACAGAATACAAAACAGTTTCAGAATTACAAAAGGTAGCTTCATCCAGGAGATGTCACTGTTTAAATACTTACTGTATACATGGAAAGGATCAAGCTTCCCTTTAACCTGGTGATTTGTGTATGCATGTAATTGGCACAATTAGTTCAAATCAACAGCACAGAGCCATTATGAAGCTGACTGTTTTTCTTTCTTTGATTTCAATATTATTGATTAAAATAACAGATTAAAAGGAATATGAAGAGGCCTGTGAATGTGGCTAAACACAGCTGGAAACACAGAAGCATTAAGTCATCAAAAAAGATATTTAAATACTGTTCTTGGAAGTATAAACGTATCAAATTATTCTTGGCAGTAACTGATTACCGGCAATAGATAATTATTAATATTATACATAATCACTCCTGTAATTGTCAAAGTTTAGATTACAATCAAATTGAACAAGAATATTATTGATAGAGATGCATTTCAACAAAACAAGCAGAAATTTCTACTTTAAAATTATTGCGTTTATCAAAATCCATCCTTGAACTGTTAAATGTAAATGTATTTTCTTATCAGAAAGAACAACATGAAAAAAGCTTTGGAAAATCTTGCACCATAAGAATTTTAAGCATATGATATGAACCAGATAAATACAAATGTGCATGTTAATTAACAACACCAACATCAGTGGTCCATAAGCAACTCTTTAATAATTTCTCATGTAGCAGTTACAATCATAAAGTGATTTTGCTGCTACTTTACAACTCTACTGTTAATAGAAATCAAAATGGAAATATCTGTCAAACAGGATGTGTAATATGTGACCCCTGAGGGTGTTGTGACACACAATTGAGAACCTGATATACACAAAGGATAATTTATGAAGTTTTTTTTTATAGGATGAGTAAATAGAAATAGTAAGGAGAACCTTAGAAACAAAAAATTGACAAAGCTTAATATATCAACATATTTTCAAAAATTAAACTACACTAGAATGATATTATATACACATGATTCAGTAATTAAAGATGTTTTATACACTTTTAAAAAGTACAATTTCCTTTAAAATTAAATGTGAAGTGATATAAAAATGAGAAAACACAATTATATGTATTGAAAAAAAACATAATTTTGGTCATCCTAATTTTTGTTGAAGTTTTAATGTATGCTCACTGATAACATTATCCCACATAGCTTTTTAAATTGATCCTTCCTGATTTCCATCTTAAAGTAGCTTAAAGTGAGTCATTTCATATGATGTTGAAATTGCAAGTGTAATATATAATTACATGTATAAATACATTAGATAAATGTATACTTGTAAATTTTAAAATATGTCAACTTAATATACAAGTTCATTTCATATAAACACTTGCAAAAGAAGGAGTATATTACAATAAAAATGTATTTTTAGGTATTTAAGTAATAATAAAAACATCACAATATTAGGATGTTTTATCTTTTTTATTTAAAAACTTTATTTTAAAAAACAAAGATAAATGTACAAATTTTCAGCATTTTTGCATAAAAGTATATAAATACATTTTAAGGTTGTTGTTAAGTATTTGTGGGTACATATACATACACATATGTATATATGTAACAATAATATAGGAGAAGAGGCTATTAATTTGAGGGGATAGGAGGGAAACTGGGAGGGGCTGTAGGGAGGAAAGGGGGATGTGATACAGTTCTATTTTAATTAAAATATATTCTTTTTTTTGTTGAACTTCACACAGTCTGTGGGTTGTTTCTGGGGTGTTCAGAGCTTTCTGGGGTTAGTATTCCATTATCAGTGACTGCATATTATGTCTGTTCTTTTGTGACTGGGTTATCTCACTCAGGATGATATTCTCTAGATGCAGCCATTTTCTTAAGAATTTCGTTAAATCATTGTTTCTGATTGCTGAGTAGTATTCCATTGTGTAAATGTACCACAATTTTTGTACCCATTCATCTATTGAGGGACATTTGTGTTCTTTCCTGTTTCTGGCTTGTGTTCATAGCAGCCCTATTTATAATAGCCAGAAGCTTGAAAAAACCCAGATGTCCTTCAGTATATGAATGGATACAAAAATTGTGGTATATTTACACAATGGAGTACTCAACTATCAGAAACAATGACTTTGTGAAATTCTTAAGAAAATGGATGCATCTGGAGAGTATCTTCCTGAGTGAGATAACCCAGTTACAAAAGAACAGACATAGTATGCAGTCACTGATAATTGGATACTAACCCCACAAAGTTCTGAACACCCCAGAAACAACTCACAGACTATATGAAGTTCAGTCAAAAAAAAAAAAAAAAAAAAAAAAGAAAGAAAGAAAGAAAGAAAATAAAAAACCATTATGCTTAATTTTTACACACCAAGAATACTGACTATTTCCAGGTTACATCTTGTTTTACATGTACTTTATGTTCATTGTAACTAGTAAGACCTTGAGGCACACTATCAAACCCTAAAAAAATAAACAAGTACTGACAAAAATTTATTTGTATACTTTTATGCAAAAATACTTAAAATCTGCACATTTACCTTTATTTTTTAAATAAAGTTGTTTAATTAAATAAATTCAAATAATAGGTCATGTTGGTAAGGATATGGTTCAATGGAAACACATCTACATTGCTAGTTGGTGTGCAAACTTGTACAAGCACTTTGAAAATCAATTTGGCAATTTTTCAGACCTAGAAACAGCTAGCTGTTTCTCAGGACCTATTTATACCACTCCTCAGAATCTACTCAAATGAAACTTTCCCATGTCACAAGAACACTTTCTCAATTATGTTCATAGTAATTTACAAAATAGAATATTCTTTAGCTATTAAAATGACATCGTAAGGTTTGCGGGCATGATTAAAGCTTGCAAAAGTTAACCTGATCAAGGCAAGTCAAAAAATGACAAAAATGATAGTCATTCACTTGTAAGAAAATACTAGTTTTTACCTAACAAATAATCGTGTTACAATCCATAGACCCAGAAAGTCTAGGTAACAATGAGGATGACTCTGGGGGGGGGAGGGTAGGAAGTACATGGATATCTCCAGGATGTGGAAATAGAATAGAAAATGTAGGTATACTGTAGGCTTGTGGTATCAGCAGGGATCAATTGGAAAACTGAAGGACAGAAGGGATAACATGGGGAGGAAAGACTGAGAGTGGCAGTTGAGTGGCATTTGAGAAGCGAAATGAAAACCTAATACTTGGGAGCTATGAGAAGGACTAGTGAAGACTCCAGTAATAAAGGAAAAAGATCCTCAACTGGCCATTTTCTCTAACCTGATTAGTCTCCCTGTGGTGGTGCTGGGACACCAACCCAGCCACAAACCCTAAACCCCATAACCTTTCCTGCCAGAACTATGTATTGGGGCAGTGGTTGCTTAGACTTGGCTGGACTGGCTAACCAGTAACCTAGCACCTGATGTCCACAAGATAAGAGGACAAGAGGGAATGCATGACTGACACTATTTAGATGGCCTGATTGCCAGGATTCAGAAGCTTGGAGGCCAAGAAACATAGAGTAAAACCAGATACAGCCAACAGAAGAAAGAGAGAGAGAATGAGAGAGAGAGAGAGAGAGAGAGAGAGAGAGAGAGAGAGAGAGAGAGAGAGAGAGAGAGAGAGAGAGAGAAGCAGTGGATTTCTTCAGCAGCTGATGGGAGCAGATACAAAAACAACAACCAAACATTAGGCTGAGCTCAGGGAATGGGAGAGGAGCCAGACTGCTTCAGGACACCAGGAAGATAGGTCCCACAAAATTAACTAAGAAGGACTCAGGATTTCATAGGGACTGAACCAACAGTCCTGGATCCTACATGGGTTCGAGCTGGGTGGCCTGCATATAAGTTGTGAATTTTAGCTTGGTGATATCTGTGATCTCCTTATAGCGGGAGTGGGGGCATCTCTGATTCTTGTGCCTGCTCTTGGGTCCCTTTTCCTTCAACTGAGTGGTCTTATCAAGCCCAGATATTAGAGGGTTTGCCTAGTGTTGGTGTCTTATTATGTCAGGAATGTCAGTTGATATTCCTGCAAGGCTTTATCGTTTCTGAAGAGAAATTGACAAGGAGTGAATCTAGCAGAAAAGGGAGATATGGTGCAATAAGTGAGAGGAATAGTTGGGTATTGACTGTAGTGTGGGGAGCCTGTAGTCAGGGTATAATATATGAGAAAAGAATAAATGATGAGACGAAATATACCAAAAGTTAGAAGAAATCTGCAAGATCATTCTATGCTTATTAAAGGAAATTTTTACTAAGAATTTATGATAAAATTTAACTTGAAGACATCAAACAGTTTTAGAAAGTGTTAGAGATGAAAATAAAGATATTAAAACACACCCAAAGAAATACAGAGAATGAAATGGGAATGTTTTAAAAATTTATAATCAAGACCTTTGAATGATCATGGGCATGGTGAAGTTTTGAATGTGAATAAAGTTCTGGGAACTGTACTACAGCATAGCAATTTCCATGTGCAGCCTGTGACAACTTCAGCAGAGCCTGGAGCCCAACCCTTTCAAGGTATGGGCTTTGCAAAGAGTCTTCTGATTATTCATTCTTTCATGGATGGTCATTCTTCTTCACCAAGGAAAGGCTGTAGTCAGTGAAAATCCCTAAGAGAGAATCACGCTGTTGCCAAAGGGTAGGACATTATTTAAGAGGAGTCATAGGTAGCAGGAGATACAGGGAGAAGCAAGGAAACAAAAAAAATGCTGTTTAACACTAGAAAACTAAGCTGAGAATACTATTTCAAATAAACAGAAAGCAACTCCTGTCCATTTCCATATTTCCTCTTATTTACTTTCTTGTCTCAGTTTTGTGTTATGCCAGGGAGAGTAGACACCTTGTGTCCCTAGTCTGTCTTTACGGCAGAAGAGCTCAGCCACCAGCAAGGACTTAAAATCACTGCCTCAGAGGCTTGGCTCAGGAGCTTCATTCTTGGATCTATTCTACTCCTAACACATCTAGTGCCCAATTTATTATCCTCTCCCTCTGTTGCTGGAAAGCAAACCCAGAGCTGCCCAAAAGCTAAGAAAGTGCTCTACCTCCTTGGGGTTTAGCTTTACTCTGGGATTTTCATCCCCCCCCAGGAGGGGGGGCTCTGTCCAAAGCAAAGAATGCAATAGCCTTTTTGTGTTACACAGATACTATATTCACTAATAACATAATGCTTAGCAATGTACTCTTGCTATTGAAAAATATTTTGATGAAAAAATTAAATATATACTTTAAAAAACTGGCAAATCTGAGACATATGAAATAATTTCTAGACAGATACCAAAATCAAGCCATGATTATTTAAAAATTGAAATGATACACAACTATGAATGAGATAGTAGAAATAAATATAATTTCCCTAGTGAAAAAAATACTCAATATTAAATGGATTTAGTGGAGAATTCCACCATCAGCAAACACATGAGACAAATATTCATTAAATTATTCCATTAAATGTAGATGGAAGGAATATTTTTAAATTATTTTAAGATTCCAGTTTTATTCTAATGTCAAAACTTGACAAAGACCAAACAAAGAAGGATGGGAAAGAGAGATAAAGAAAGAGAAAGTAAAAGAGAGAGAGGAAGAAGAATGTCAATACATCAATATTTGTCAATAAAAAGTAGCTGGCTTTGTCAAAAGATCCTCCATAACGGAGTGGAGTGTAGCTCATGCCCTCATTTTAAGGTATTAAAACAGCTACTGAGGTTACCTGTATAGAAAACACATAAAACTGCCATCATCCCAAAGATTATAGCTTCCCTTTGCGAACTTCCAATGTTCCAGATTCAACAATGACTTTGAATTTTATAGGTGGTACCAGTTTCCTAAGATATTTTCTAAAATATACTTTTCTGCTGCTGTGGTGATAAAAACACCATGACCATGTAGGCTTGTGAAAGAAAATGTTTAATTGGGCTTACAATTCTGGGATTTACTGTTCATAATGGAGCCATTGAGATGTGGGGGAAAGTCTTGAGCAGCTGCTGAGGACTCAACTGTCTAATCACAAAGCTGGTGACAGACAGACAGACAGACAGACAGACACATAAGAGAGGGGAAGAAGTGGGAGGGAGAGGTTAAGAGAAGTGGGAGGAGGAGAGAGAGGGAGGGAGAGAGGGAGGAGGGAGAGAGGGAGGGAGGGAGAGAGAGGAAGAGAGAGACAGACAGAGAGAGAGAGAGAGAGAGAGAGAGAGAGAGAGAGAGAGAGAGAGAGAGAGAGAGAGAGAGAGAGCAAAAGCAAAGTGGGAATAGGTGAGGTTTTAGAAAGTTCAAAGCGAACTCCAGGTTACACTCTTCAATCATAGCCTCACCTCCTAATTCTCCAAATGACTCTGAAACAGCATTACCAACTGGGGTGGGGGAGGGCTAGTATTCAAATCCATCAAATACTAGGGACATTTTCATTTAAACATAATAATATAATCAGTCATTAGGTTGCAAATAACCACACTCCTCTCTCTCTTTTTTTAAATGTGCTTTCTTTATGCTATTTTCCAAAATCCTATCTGTACTATTTTCCAGTGAATGAAGCGAAATCTCTTTCTATCCCTCCATATTTCTCATTAACACTGTCACAGAACTTTTTTTGCACACTAAAAAGTTGTCATTGTACTATTTTAATTGATTACAAAATAAGTTATGACCTGATAGCAGTGGAAATTTTCATTTATTAATTGATAATGTGTATTTTATTCACTTTGTTTGGAAATTGTATTATTAACTTTTTATATTTTAGTTTTCTTTAACCGTATATACAAACAAGAGTTTCCCAATTAAATGAATATTTGTCTCTCAAAGAAGGTGGGATGTATTTTGTATAATTATGGAAATCATACCTTCATACTCAATTTTTTTTATAATCAGTTTCATTAATTTATAGAGAAAAACAACAAAGGTATAGCTTGGCATGAACCATACTGTAGGAATTAACCTAAAGAAATGAAAGCAATATTAATATCAAATGGGAAAGGAAAGAAAAGTTGATGGTGACATTGTGCTTCCTAAAAAAGTGTGACTTTTTATTATTCTCCCTCACTCAAAAATATAAGTAATAAGAATGATGATAATATTTTGTAATAATTTCCACCAAACTGAATTATATTTTACAAATCATTTTCAAGTATTTTATCCGTATCAGAAATAAAATATTTAGCAAACTACAACGTTTACCAAAGAAAAGCATTTAAGAAAAATATAGGCCTTGTCAACTTCTGTGAACTTTCTGAAACTAATACACAATTTGATAAAGGCTGATTATGAAGAAAGTGGTCTTTTCAAGTGTGAATTATGTTTCAAGATGAGAACACATCACCGTACATATAAAAGAAGATGAGGGCACAAAGAAATCAAATCACTGAAAAGAAAGAGAAATTACTTCTTGAGCACAGTGTTTGCCTGTTAACAAAGAGCCTTCACCTAGACACTGGGAGTTTGCAGGGGACGTGTGCTATTTATGTTTCAGCGCAAAGCAGATGCTGACTGACTTGATATGCCAGGAACATCGTCCAGACATACGGAGTTCAAGCATTTCTTTTTCCTTCAGCTTCACTGAAATTCTTTACTTCAGTTCTGTTTGCTTGGACTCCCCCAGTTCATTCAGAAATCCGAGGGAGGAGAGGAAAAAGTGATGGTCCCATTGTGTTTGAAGATCAAATCCGTGCCATTGTCTCTGTTCTTCTAGGAAAAGAGGTAGTTCTGCAACCTTGAGACTACAATAAGAACTCGTGTAACTGAAACAATAGAAAATGCTCAGTTGGGGAAAAGAACATTTGGGCAAAATGAAAAGGACCTGCAGGTTTTCCTCAGCAGCGAGACAACGGCTACCCTCCTTTATCTAGAACTCCCAGCACAGTCCTTTCTCATAATGTGCTGAGAGCAATATCGAGCATTCCTTGTACATATGAGTGCCTAGCATTATGGCCTCACGTTGCTTTATTACCATAAT
Organism: Micromys minutus; assembly: GCF_963924665.1. Classification (NCBI taxonomy): domain Eukaryota; kingdom Metazoa; phylum Chordata; class Mammalia; order Rodentia; family Muridae; genus Micromys; species Micromys minutus. The sequence continues at coordinate 19,706,358 of NC_137974.1, read as the reverse complement.
AAACTTGTGAATCCTAGTAACTAACTCAGTAGGGCTTCTGTGGTGAATTCATTTTCATAACCTCCTTTGTTATCACAAACGTGATGCGGAAGGCTGCCAAGTCAGCAGTTCCTGGCTGCTTATTAGTATTGTAGGGAACAGAGTTTCAGTTAAAAGTTGAGCAGATATAATGCAACATTTTACTTATAATTACAATCGTGCTGACTGTTAATAATAATTGGGCCTCTGTGCCCAGATGTCATTTTGCTTTAAAGAAAAGTGGATCTTTTCAAAAGAGATTACCTTCCAGTAGTTAGGCTCTTAAAATGGCAGCCTCACCAGCTGAAAATAAAAATGTGTTTGGAATATGAGCAACAGGTGGAGAAACAGGAAATGTAAGGATGTTTAGGAGCCTCATTCAAAATGTCCTTCAAAAGGACCACATTACAAAATGCCAAGCAGCTTAATGACTGTATATAAATGGTAGGGAAAATGAGCTAAGTTTTGTTACTCTTAAATTAACCTGGATAATTTATGTTACCATGAGTGACCTGATTCACAAAACTTTATTTTGAGAGCTTTAAAAAAAAAAGGCAGATTTCAAATACCCTTGATTCTACTGGCAAACATCTCTATTCCATCATAACCTATGGGCCTCTAATTTGCATCCTGATTCATAAATATCTGCAGCATGAAAAAAAAACTGTTTAGGTTGCAAATAACTGCACTACTCTAAAGGCATTTTCTCTTTTCTATTGACTCTTTAAAAGTCTCACAAGACAAAGATTCAGATTTCACACAAATATGGAGTTTTAACCATAATCCACCGAGTACTGTTATCAGCCCTTGTGCTGAGCTGTGTTTGGATCTGCTGTGAATACAGAGACAGGGTGAATTCAGCTATATCTTCCAATATTTGCGCACAAGGAGGCAAAAAGTTCACATGTGGGGTCCTTTCATAGACTTCCTAATGGTTTTGAAGCAGGCTGTCTCACTGAACCTGAGGACTCTGATGTAACTGGACTGATTTCTCAAAAACTCCTTCAAATCTGCCTATCTCCAGCTCCAAGCTTTGAATTCCAAGTATACAGACCATATTTGGTATTTGCATGCATGATGGTGTTCTGAAAATCCAGGCTTTATGCTGGGGCCATACAATGCTTTTCCCACACCAACAACTAACTCCCTCACTCTCACACACTTACTTTGAAATATTTGCTGAATATATACTTAAACTTTAATTCGGTGGACTAATACGGTGACAAGAAAATATGTGTTGTATATATTTTAGAAAAGCATATGGGAGATCTATAAAGGTTGTACTTTTAAGAAGACAAACAAAATGAATAAAAATATTAGGTTCAAAGCAGTAATAATATCAGAGGATCTCTGTTACCTCGGGAAATTCTGAGTTTTGAGAAACATAGTTAATCACTATGATGATTATAAGCAAAATGAAGATTTTTGGAAGAGTATATATCAGTAGGATAGAGTTCAAAATGTAGGGTTTTGAAAGGCTCTTCTCCCTAGGAAATATTGTTGGTTAGACTAGACTTTTCAAAGGCTAATCTGGATGGTAAAGATAGAACAAGATCACTTTTAGGCTAAGAATATGTGCAGACTCTGCTCATTCAGTAATAATGTAGTTGACTTAGTGGTTGAGAAGAAGTTTGTAAATACAGGGAGAGGTGAATTGATCTGTAATATCCTATGGTAGGTAAATAATGGAAAATTTTGTTTGAATTATCTTGTAAGGCTGTGAAAATAATTTGAGTACCTGAAAGATTAATCATTACAAATACCACTTTAAATGTGGTATTGGAATAAATGTACTCTATATGAGATATGAATTATACCAAAAGATCAAATTAAAGCTAAACTAAAACTGTCATTGATTGATGATGATGATGACTTCTGCTAAGCATTGAAATTTTAGGCTTTGGAAATTGTAACAGGGCATTGGGGCTCTAGGGTTTTGGAAGGAATGAGATAATTTATGTGAAAGTGCTCTCACATCATTTATTCATTACATTATTTATATCCTGTCATGTATATGTATATGTAGGTGTATGTGTATGTGTATATGTATATGAGTGCGTGATAAATGTAACCCAAAACTATATATATATATATATATATATATATATATATATAAAACATAAAGACAAGTATGTAGCTCATCATGAATAGCAAATCAAATAGAAAAAATAAACACTGTAAGTAAGAATATCTGAATAATTTCTTTTCAAATTTGTGGAAAATGGTAAAAGAAGAAAACTTTTTCTTTTATTAAATAACAATATTTTGCAAATTTAAATAATTAAATCTGTCTTTCAGTTAAAATTAAAAAATATAATACATGTACTCAATTGTTGAGAGCCATTTGTGCCACACCCAAAGATGGCGCCGGCTTCCCACTGATGACTAAGCAAAGAGAGCTGTTGCCCAGCCCGAGAGACATAGTGCGCATGTACCACACATGTCACAGCCTGCTCTCAGGGCATGCTAATGAGCTACTGGAGGGCGCACCAATCAGGTAGCAACACAAGTCTCTTGGGCATTTATAAGCAGTGCTTTTTTCTTCCATGCAGTCTCCCACTCAGAGTACTGTACAATAAAGGTTGTTCGCAGAAGAATCCTGTTGTCGCACGTCAATCCTGCCGGCAGAATGTGGGATGCGAGGCACTCAATTTTCAATTTAATCTGATAAACTATTAACACAAAATATACGTCTGGAAAAACAATGGCACCACCACAACACTTGAGTACTTAGTGTGAACTATTTTGCTCAGATCCAGACAGTCTTTTGGAGAACCAATTTCTGTCTTGTTTCAGCTGCTATTTCAGATGATCTTGGTGTCTTAACACAGCATTAATTCCCATTTTTACTATGCCCCCTAGTTCATAATAAATTTAAGGAAACATTCCATTATTGAGAGAAGGACAAGAGAAAAGGATGGCTAGAACCATTATTCCTAACAGCTTTCTCCAGTCAGTGGTGAAGCTTGGGGCTCTAGTAGAATAACTCAATGCAAAGCTGTCCCTTAATCACATACAAAAATGTCCTGGCATCAAACAGGAGGTCTGCAGTGGTGCATAGGATCTAGACAGATAAGGTTGAACAACGATTATGTTATCAAGGGTTTGGGTTTCAGTACCGACTCTGCACTCAGCAATAATTTAGGTTCACTCAGTCTCAGTTACCTGGTTATAAAATGCTGCTAAGACTCACTGAACACAGCCATTCTGGGGATTAAATGAGATGGTGCAGGAAAAACATCATTACAGTGCCTAATGCATGATAAGTACCTAACATCATGTGTATTCATTTTCCATGTTTTTAACAGGAACTAAAGCTTGTTTAATGTTGCATTCAAAAAATGTAATGCTTGCAAAAGTTACCCAGTAAAATTGCTGATCTGATAAAATTGGATGTAAGACATTTGTTTTACTATGGAAGGCCAAGGGGTGGGAAAGTGTTTTATTTAGTAACTCATAGAATATATGATATACACTGATGATTTTACCAAGTTCTATAACGGAAGTCTCAGGACAAAAAAAAAATCACTTTGTTATCAGTAGAGGAAATTCTTATAAAAAATGTTACAGGATAGGAGCAGCTATGTAGGTAGAGGCTCAACTTGTATAAGCAATAATATAACATTTTATCCAATTTATTATTTAATACGGGTCTTCTGATCAAATGATGACCAGAGGACTCAATGATTTTGGTCAAAACACATAAGTTAGAAAACTGTTTGTTTAGTGTACTTAGTAAAGTTGGTTAGAAAATAAGCTCCCCCTTCTCTTGTTAGAATTACAACTATTAAGTTTAGCATTCAACCACTGCTGCTGTAATTTGGTGTTCACTCAGTGCCTTTGTTCTCCCAACTCCTGCTTGTAAATTGCCACTTACACATAACAATAGCCTGAGAAGCTTTGGAGACAGCATAATCATAGCAGTATGTTGGATTTTAAGTTTTTTTATCTTCCAAAGTAATTTGTTGTTGGCAGAAAGAATAAGAAAATTGGTAAATTAATTATTGTGATATCCCATATGCTCTATCCATCCTAGGATCAGAGACAAGAAAAATGGGCAGATGGAAAGAATCACAGTTTGTCAGAACATTATGGGTAAAGCCATCCGAGAGTAGAAATTGAGCCATATGTTGATACACATTGACCTAGTGTCTACATTTTGTTCGGAGAAGTTTCAAACCATAGCCAATAAACAGCAAGTGTAGCAAAGTGCACACTCAGTATTTCTTTGGTAAGCATCATCAGATTATGCCAGATCATACCTAATCCGGGGATTGGTAAATTATATAAAATCTAGGATGGAAACATAAACATATTTTTTTTTTTGCATTGAATATCCTAATGCCCACAGCTACCAACATTTTGCTCTCACATTCCCATAGTGCCCTCTACTGCCATGCTACAAAGTGTGGGGACAACAGGTTTGTTGACACCTGAGAAAGGATTTTAATATATCACTTTTGAGTCAGGCCTAACAAAAGTAATGTACGAAAATCTAGAATTGTCAAACCAATCTATTTAGAAAGAACTTAATTACTTGGCAAGATAAACTATGCATGTCTATTGTTTTGAATTTTATTCAAAACCTGTGCTGTTCATTCTATGTCGAGTCAAAGGCAATTTTTAAGTATTTTAATAAGAGACATATTAAAACATTAGGCATAACTCTTAACACTTAATTAAAAACTGATATTAAGTTATATCTTCAAATTATTAGCTACACAAAATATTTTATACTATATATTCTATACTTAAAAAGGAATATTGATGCCTATTAATGATTCATAAGTATTACTACATAAACCACAAAATCATTTATACTTGAGAAAGGGCAGTTTACTAATAATAGATTGAGAATTATATCTCAAATTCAACATTATATATTGACTAACACACAAAGTATAACTTTAAAAATATTTGAAAATGAACTGAATGAGAACTTAATTTGAACAAAATTTATGAGGGGCATTTAGTCATGTTATAAAGATTATGCATTTGTAACATGAAATAATAGAACACATGAAAATCAAGAATAGCAGTACAAAAATATTTAGAAAAATAATAAAAAAATTATTTAGCAAGACAAACTGATTTTAAGTCTATTTCTCTTAAAGGACTTTATGTTAAATTAATAAGAAATGATGTTTAGGTATAGGTTCATGGAAAATTGGGTTTATAATTACATTCAGTATCTGAAACTAATTTACATCACAAAAATACAGTACTATTTTGCTTTGAACTTTCTTCTATGTCAGAACACATTTTAACATATATTTATATAATAAATATAAATGAAAGTGATATCAAAGTAAAAAATATAATATTTCATGACTGGTTTGTATAAATAGTACAAATGTATCAATGAATATAAAAGTTAAGAATAGAACACCACAATTTGTTCTTTTTCCAAAATAGAAACAGTAAATCACCCAAACACATAACTTGTTCTGTTATATATTCTAAAGGTTATGTTTATACTATGAGCTGTGAATGAGATTAATGAGTTTTCTCAGCAGAGTAAACCTCCTCCACAGAAACAGAAGCTAAATTGCAATAAATCATGGATTTATGTTCACGTATTTATGGCTTGGGAAAGATTTAGAGTTCCTCAGTAGAAGAAACTATCCTGAAGTAAAAGAGAAAATTATGGCTTCCGTACCATAAAGGTAGATAAACTAGGGCATGCTTAAAATCATGCATTTGCTGCGCTTTAATGATGTCAGTAATTTATTAAAAGTAATTATCCTGACAGTTTCCTGCTCATACTTCACCCAAAGTGACAAAATGCTAGTTCAATATGTTACTTACCCTCACATGTTTATGTATCAAGACCAATTAAATCAGAACTGGGATTCTTCTATGTTTTTCTTTAAAATGAGTACTAATTTTCTTACAAAGCGTTTCTGTATTTTCTGACTATGTAATGATAATTTTTAATAACGTTGATGCAGACAGACAATAACCACAAAGTATCTTCTATTAACATTTCATCAAATTTACATGGATTCCTTAATATAAAGTGTGTTCTTCTGTGACTGTTTTAGGGATATGATCCAAGTATAATGAATAATAACAAATTTATTAACAGAAAAATTATGAACACAACCTTGCAGATTAAAAAATCTTAAAGCTCGGCTCTATGTTGACTTGCTGTCTCATTGTCTCTTCAATTATATGTCTTACTAAAAAAAAATGATAAGTAAAACACAAAAATGAAATTGCAGCAATACAGGCTCACTGACAAAACCCTAGTAAATACCACTTCTCTGAAACCAGCAAGTGAAGAATTCTCTATTGGAACTGTACAGTGACCTTTCTACTCAATATCTGAGAGTGTAAACAATGGATTTGATACATGTTTTCCAATTTTCAGTTTGATACTGAAAAGAGCATCCAAATATTTAAATACAGCACAATAAAAAAAGAAGTGAAAAAAAAAAAGACAGGTAGATTGAGAAGTGATTCATAGAGTAGATAAATACAGGTTCACAAGTGAACACTCTGAGGCCGTGAAAGAAAAAATACTGATTCCTAAAATAGTATGGCAATAAACTTGAACAAGTATTTTAAGTTCTAAAATGGTATGTATTAGGCTTTAAAATGTCTGCCTTTCTCCAAATTCAGAAAGACATCAAATTGATCAGAGATAAACATATACATTGTTTGTTTTAGTAAATGAAAGATATTTCTAAGATTGTATCCCTCAATTAATTCAACATAGAACAGGGAACTTAATGCGAGATTAAGAATTTTTTTTTCAAATTAAAAATTCCAACAATTTTCACATTACCCTTAAAGGAAATGTGTTAATGAACCATAATAAGTATATTTAGGTACTTTAAACTTTGTAAATAACAGATATCAAATAAGCCCGAGTTAATTGTGAATCAAAATGAAAATGTAAGATGTATATTTAAGTTAGAAAACAATTTATGGTCTTAACGGTATTTATTTAGCACAAGTTTTCTTTTTTTATTTTCTTAAAATAAATTAAAGTTAAATTGAGTTAAGATAATTTGTAAAACATTTTCTTCCAAATAAATGATACATTACCATTGGTAATTTCTAAAGAGCACATTGAAGAAATTGAAATAGTGATTTGAAACTTCGAACAGATAAATCATGATCACTTTACTCAGATTATATTAAAGATCAATTTGTGGCACTCACCAAGATATTTTGTTTTGTCACCAGGCCATCTGGAAACAAAGCAATGTTTTCAATGTACCACATTCTTTCACTTCTTAACATGGAAAATTATAAATAGTTAATTGAATGTCACTATTGTATTTTACTTTTATGAGATTCATATTGATTGGAAAGGAATCATATTATTATACAAAAGTATAAAATGGCAAATTTCTCAGAATTATGCCTATCTGTGCTCTGTATTTTCTGTGAAATAGTATATACTATGAAAGGTGAGCTTCATCAGGGGCCATACATCAGCAATTACTTCTTAAAGTGTAAGCATCTATTATCAAGTTGAAATGGAGTCAGTGTCAGTCAGCCACTTTCCAAAACTGCAACTGTACATACAGGAAGGTATAAATTTATTTTTGAATATGCTTATGAAATTAAATGTCATCAATGGGAACAAGGCTATGTCTACTGCACATATGAAACTTAAACTTTCCTCAATATTCATGGCAGAGTTACTTATCACTTGGTAACATAAGAGACAGGTGGTAGATGGTTGGTTCTTTCCAGCTTCTGCCTTGTGGCAATTTTTGCATTCAAAGATCATTATGTTTAATCTATACACAGCAAAAAAAATCGGACTGTTTCCATGTTACATTCTGTTCTACATGTACTTTATGATTATGGTAACTAGTAGATTTCAATGCATGCTATCAAACCTCTAAAAGAATTACCAAAATGGTTTTAAAATCTGTACATATATCCATATATCTCTCTTTTTCAAATAAAGTTGTAAGTATATGTATATATATGACACTACACTAAACAATGATGCTTTCAACAAAGAATTGCATCTTTATAAGGATAGAGATATTTAAAATCTGTGGGGTCTCAGCCCTCCAGAGAGTGTTAAAATAAAACAATACTCTACAAGAAAAAAAGATGGTTGATAAGAGAGTAATGTAGAATTAAGACTTCATAGACTTAAAGTTATCTGTAACCTCATCCAAATGTAGTTTAGTTATACAAGTCTCAAACTATACCGAATTAGAATGCAAATGAAGCAAACTGAATGGAGAAAATAAATGAAAATAAAATGAATTAAAATCAAAATATTTAATATTTTAGAACATAAAATAATTGGGAATATTTCTCATCTTGTTTACTTGTATTAGACAATACATAGCCAAAACATGAAGAAGGCATCACCAAAATGTGTGTGTGCATGCCATCCCCAAAACTGTGAATAGCATCACAGTCATAAAATAATCTATATGAATTTAAACAAATAAAATCAGATGATTTAAAATAATATGAAATTTTCTATTTTACAGTTGAATTGGCCATAAAAATACAAAAAAAATAAAGCCAAGTGGATACACAAGATTGTTTTGTGCATGAACTTACACGTGATGAGAAAAGAGCATTCTTTTCTGAAGACATGGCTGCTGATAATATTTTCATTTGCCAAAGAATGGCTACAGAAACAATGGCTTTATGAAATTCTTAAGAAAATGGATGCATCTAGAGAATATCATTCTGAGTGAGATAACCCAGTCACAAAATAATAGACATAATATGCAGTCATGGATAATTGGACACTAACCCCAGAAAGCTCTGAACACCCCAGAAACAACTCACAGACTATATGAAGTTCAAAAAAAAAAACAAGGCCCAAAAAATAAAATAAAAATTCATTATGCTTAATCTTTACACACCAAAAAAAACCTTGAATATTTCCAGGTTACATCTTGTTTTACATGTACTTTATGCTTATTGCAACTAGTAAGATTTTAGTGCATACTATCAAACCTTTAAAAATATCAAGTACTGACAAAATGTACTCGCATACTTTTATGCATAAATGCTTAAAATATGTACATTTATCTTTATTTTTTAAAATTAAGTTTTTTAAAAAAAAGAAATACTTCAATGTGACAAAATACAAACTGATATGTAGAAATACTATAAAGATTTTTTATGTATAATATTAGCCTGTTATATAATTTTGCAAATAAACCCATGCAGAGCATAAAAAAAAGAATGACTACAGACCTTTTAAATTATGTGGAGCCCTAACCAGTAGTATCAGTTTTAAAGAGAACATAGATTAGATAAGAGACAGCTGTGTACTAGGATTGTAGGGGGTGTTCCCTACAGGACTTCAACAGTATCAGTGAATGAATATGATCAAAATACATTGTTAAAATGTATATTTTTTAAAGAAAAACCAAAAATAATTAAAAAGAAATAGGCTACACTAACAGAAAAGATGAATATAATTATTTTTTTTGTCAAACAGTAATGATGAGAAAAAATTAAATGTGCACCCATGCTTTGAAAATCTTGGCACATAAATATGAACTAAGAGCACATTTAGAGTTTATGTTTAATCTAGTAGGAAAAACAACAGCAGATGGGCAAATTACCTATATTAGAATCTATAAAATACTAATAAGATGTTTCCTAAAAAGCTGAAGTAAGTAAAGACATAAACCACACTCATGGACTAGAAGGTCAATATTGTTAAAGAGAAAGCTACTTTATATTGACCTGCAGTAACAATCCTAAAGCTAACAAGGATTAGGTATTTTCTGTACCATTTAATAGTGAATTATACTTGCAATGTGAAATTCCCAGGACAGTAAATACTAGAAAAGAACATACAAATTCATGATCAAGTGTATGTAAAGCTAAACATAGTGAAATAAATAAACTTTTACAGAACCATGAACATACTTACACATATGTTTTCTTCGGGTGTGAGTTAAATAAATGAGGAGAGGCATGTATCTGAAGTTTGCAAAACCAGAATACCTTTTAAAATAAATTGAACACTTTGGGGAGAGCTAAAAATTATCTGAGCACAAATACTTACTATATAAACTGAAAAACTTAAATCTTACTGAAGTTAATCATGTTCTTATCATAACTATTGAAGAAATGAAAGACAAAAAAAGCATGGGCAGTCTACGAAAGATTGAAATAAGAGTTTGAAAGTGTCCTGAGCAAATAATGATATTTTGTACATAAGCCTTCCAATCTGACTTTTATTCCCAGAACCAAAATTAAGGTGAGGAAAGGGACTACAGTCTAGAAAGCTGTCTTCATATTTGTCCATAAATACATGTGAACACAGACAATATTCAAAAAATTATTAAAGCATAGCTCAGTATTTTGAACATTAAGAGTGCCCTCTGAATATTCTCTTAAATTCATCACTTTTGTTGTTTTTCTGTAGCTTTCTTCTTTACTTATTATTTTTACACACACACACACACACACACACACAGAGAGAGAGAGAGAGAGAGAGAGAGAGAGAGAGAGAGAGAGAGAGAGAGATGGAAAAAGAGACAGAGACAGAGATGAGGTGATTATTCAAGTATAAGAGATAAGAAGTTAGGCTTGACAACTTGGGATGATAACACTTCATGGGCCTCATTCCCAAAGCAGAATAATTAACCCTATCTAAGAAAGCTACAGATGAAGGAAAATAATCTTCACTAATCCCATAACAATTAAGGGTTAATATCCAAAATATACAAAGAAGAAAAGAAGTTAATCTCCCAAACCCCAAAGGACCCAATTTAAAAATGGAGTACAGAAGTAAAAAGAGAATTCTCAGAAGGGTAATCTCTAATGGTCAAGAAGCATGGTTGAATTAGGAAAAAGCTGGGAGAAGCTGAGGAGTTGGACAACCCTGTAGAAGGACCAGCAGTCTCACCTTGGATCCCCTTTATCTCTCAGACACTGGACCAGGTATTATACACTAGCTGATATGAGGCCTCCAACACATATACAGCAGAGGACTGTTGGGCTTGGGTTCAGTCAGAGAAGGCTGAATAACACCTTGAGAGCTAGTCATCAGCAAAGAGGCTTCCAGGGTTCTTTTTTTTTTTTTTTTTTTTTAAACGACTTTATTTTGCAAAACAAAGATAAATGTAAAGATTTTAAACATTTTTTGCTTAAAATTATACATTTTTGTCAGTACTGTTTTTTCAGACATTAAAATAAATTTTACATAAAACCATGTGAATATGTTTTTTACTCAGTACTTGATTTTTTTCAAGGGCTTGACAGTATGCATTGAAAACGTACTAGTTGCAATAAGCGTAAAGTACATGCAAAACAAAACGCAACATGGGAATAGTCAAAGTCTTCTTGTTTTGTGAATATATGTATATTTTTTGTTTTCTTTATTTCTTGGACTTCATACAGTCTGTGAGTTGTTTCTGGGGGAGTGCAAGCCTCTGGGATTAGCATCCCACTATCAGTGACTGCATATTATGTCTGTTCTTTTGTGACTGGGTTATCTCACTCAGGATGATCTTCTCTAGATGCAGCCATTTTCTTAAGAATTTGGTTAAGTCATTGTTTCTGGTGGCTGAGTAGTATTCCATTGTGTATATGTACCACAATTTTTGTATCCATTCGTTTTCTGAAGGACATCTGGGTTCCTTCCAGCTTCTGGCTATTATAAATAGAGCCGCTATGAACATTGTGGTGCATATATCTTTGTTGTGTATTAAAGTGTCTCTGGGGTATATGCCCAGAAGTGGAATAGCTGGGTCTTCAGGTAGTACTCTATCCAATTTTCTGAGGTATCGCCAGACAGATTTCCAGAGTGGTTGTATTAGCTTGCAACCCCACCAACAGTGGAGAAGTGTTCCTATTTCTCCGCAGCCTCGCCAGCATCTGCTGTCATCTGAGTTTTGGATCTTGGCCAATCTGACTGGTGTGAGGTGGAATCTTAGGGTTGTTTTGATTTGCATTTCCCTGATGGCTAAGGATGTCGAGCACTTCCTCAGATGTTTTTCGGCCATTCGGTGTTCCTCAACTGAAAATGATTTGTTTAGCTCTGTACCCCATTTTTTAATAGGGTTATTTGATTCTCTGGTGTCTAGCTTTTTGAGTTCCTTGTACACCTTGGATATTAGGCCTCTATCTGATGTGGTGTTGGTAAAGATCTTTTCCCATTCTGTTGGTTGCCGTTTTGTTTTCTTGACGATGTCCTTAGCCTTACAGAAACTTTGCAATCTCATTAAGTCCCATTTGTTAATCTTTGACCTTAGAGCTTGAGCCATTGGTGTTTTGTTCAGGAAATTTTCTCCTGTGCCTATGTGTTCTAAGGTTTTCCCTACTTTCTCATCTAATAGTTCCAGTGTATCTGGTTTAATGTGGAGATCTTTAATCCACTTAAACTTGAGCCAGGGTTCTTTTATTTCCATTTCTTCAAACACTGTGAGCAAAATCTGTGGTGTCCTCATAGATATGATCTGACCTTTAACCTCGGGAAGACTAAGAAAGTGACAAGATTTATTTAACTTTGAGTATCTCTTGGTCACCTACTTACTGACATCTCAGATAATTAAAATAAAAGACACTCCTTGCCTGGCATAGGGATTTTGTTAGACACTCTATTGTAGGAGCATCATTCTGTGTCCTCTGTGTCAATATAAAGGATATATACTTTGATATACACGTTTCTATATGGAAGAGTAACAGGAACTGAGGATGTAATAAACAGAATTGTAAGAGTGAGATTTGTTTTTAGAAGGACCAGTTATCAAGTTGAATTGAAGTACGCAAAACCTGGGAAATTGGTTGGAGAAATTTAACTGTATGGTAATTGATATTTTTTCAATGTACACGTATACATGAACCTTCTTACAAATCTTCCTCTACTCAAAGGAACCTCACAGGTACAATTCATAAGGGATTGGCTTTAATCTCATTTCTAAATTAGACAATAGATTTCATGCCATAGGTCCTTCTCTATCCTGAGTTTGTAACTTCATGGTTGTGTTTAATACTTCAAACTCCATTCACATTACTATTTTCATATATAAAACCAGAATGCAATAATTATAATTCCTGACTTTATTTCTGACAATGCATGATTTATGAAGAGTAATTTATATAAAAATTTGAAACAATAAACTTTTTTTCACCAACAATTGATCATTTCTTTATTTTTGATAGGAGGTAGCCATAGTCTTGTTTAACAGATAATTTAGAAAAACTCCATGCCGATAGGTACAATTAGCACCTATCACTAGAGTCAATGTTATGGGCTGTAAACAGTTGCAAAAATCAATTGCTAAAGTGAATTTTTTAAAGCAATAAACATGATGTGACTTTGACTATTCCCATGTTGCGTTTTGTTTTGCATGTACTTTACGCTTATTGCAACTAGTACGTTTTCAATGCATACTGTCAAGCCCTTGAAAAAAATCAAGTACTGACTAAAAAACATATTCACATGGTTTTATGTAAAATTTATTTTAATGTCTGAAAAAACAGTACTGACAAAAGTGTATAATTTTAAGCAAAAAATGTTTAAAATCTGTACATTTATCTTTGTTTTGCAAAATAAAGTCATTTAAAAAAAAAAAGAAAACAATTAGACATATATCTATTGCCCTGTGCAAAAGTAACTCTAAGTTGAAGAAAGACCAAAAGGTAAAATAAAAGATAATACAAGTATAAAAAAAAAAAAAAAAAAAAAAAAAAAAAAAAAAAAAACATGATGCGTGACCTTTGAGCACAGCATATACATATAATCGTTAGGACATTTCATCTCTGTATTTTCTGCCTCTTAATGCTATTGTCTGCTTTAGATATTTTCTTCTGTGTTTCTTGTGTAAGCAGAGGACTTTGAAAAAAATCAAGTAGTGTTGCAGAATTTTTTCTACCAGGTATGAGACAAATGCTGTTTTAGATCTAGATATTTCTTTTTTTTACTATCTCATATTAGATACTCTCTGTATTTACATTTGAAGTTTTATCCCCTTCACCTACCTTGCTCCCAACCACCTTCTCCTACAGTTGTCTTCACAAAGGTTCACTACCTTCCCATCCCGCTTTCTACCTCAGTGCCTTGTCATTCCCCTACATTGGGCAAATGTGCCCTCACTGAATCAAAGGCCTGGTCTCACATTGGTGCCAGACACTGCTATTCTCTTCTACATATGCAACTGGAACCATGGGACTCTCAAAGTGTGCTCAATGGTTGGTGTTCTAGTCCATGGTAGCTGTGAAGACTTTGCTTGGTTGACAATGTTGTTCTTCCCATGAGGCTGCAACCCTTCATCTCTGTCATCTCCCAACTCAGCACCCTCACCGGGGTCCCTGTTCTCAGTCTAATGGTTGGCTGCAAGCATGCTCAGCTGCATTACTCTGGCAGAGCCCCTGAGGAGGAAGCCCTATCTGGTTCCTGACAACAAGCACCTCCCAGCATCAGTGATAGTGCTTGGACCCGGTGGCTGTAAATGGGTGTGGGTCTAGCTATTTCTAATATTATGACCTGCTACATATACAAAGATGTGCTCCCAAGGCAAATAGACTTTTCTATTTGCAAGTAGATCTTAGCATGTTGTTAAATTTTTAATTCTATACATATTGATTTATTTACAGCAACAGTAGGTATTCTGGACAGTTTATTTTCTTACCTTGAGTATTGACCATTACTGGTATGCATGTTTCCTATTGTTTCCCACCAATCACTAACAATGACAATTACAATTATTGCATACATTTATTCAAAACTTTTAACATGAAATATTATTTTGTTCATAGTTTTGAAATTGACAAGTTATTTTGCTGTGCATATCAGTAGGAATATACCTTAAAATCTACAACTGTCAGACTATTTCAACCAACAAATACTCATATTAAAGATTTGATGCACTAGTGAAGAAATGTGAGACCTTCTATTACAAAAATGTATTTCTAATGACATCCCACAAATATGTAAAACAGGAACAGATTCATAATGTAGGTGAAATGTACCTTAAACTTGGAGAGAAAATCGTACCATATGCTTTCAGTCTGAATCATCATTCTATGTATTAAGTGTTTTTCATTATTATTCTGTACTTTATAAAATATATATTATTACATCATTTTTCTAAAGTAGCACTTTTTATTTCAGTAATTTTTATTTATGTTGTGAGAATAACTACACTTCTAAGAATATCTTTTAATCCTTGTTTTAATTAGAGTGACATAGGTTTCATGTATTTATTTATTCAATAGCACATTAATACATGCAAGTAATTTCCAAGATTAATTATCATTTAAAAATAATGTTCTTTATTTTTCCTTATTAAATTTAAAATATTAACTAAACAGAATATATAGACTGAGCATTAAATCACTGAACACTTCAAATCTTAAAAATGCTGCAAGCAAGAAATTTAAGACAAAGTAAAAGAATAATATCTAATATGTAAATTATCCTGTAGTACCTTTGGTGTAAATATTGGACAAAGTGGAATAAGTTGCAGTTTTATGTGTGGTCCAAGAAGCCAGAAAAGGTGATCAAGAAGAATGTTCTGTAATTGCAAAATAAATACATATTGTTTCACAGGTGCTCGGCAATTCTTACTGAAACAAACTTTTTTTTTATCTTTTTTTTTTTATCTTTTTTGAGCACTTCTGTCTTTATTTTACTAAAGATTTAATTATATTATTTTGTTAACATGTATAAATGTGTGTGCATGCACAAATGTGGGATGATTTGCATGGCTTCTGTAAATTCATCCTGCATTGTATACAGGAGCAGTATGCACTCTTGGACAATAATAATTAATGACCCTCCTGGATACTATTTTACCAAAAATTTTGGTTGGGTGGAAACTAAGTGGTTAAGAAGACTTTATCTCTCATGGGGAGCCTGAATTCATTCTCAGCATGACAAATTCTGCTAAGAGCTCTAATATTACACTTCCTGGGATTATTTTGTCCTCCTCTAACTCCATGCATGCTACGTACACATTCATCTAGGCAGACAATGCACTCTTACATGTAAAAATATAAATTAATGAACTACTTCTTTATAAAGGCTAAAGAACATGCCTATCCAAATAAAACAGATTTCTATCACATAAAAGAATTTCAGAACATTTTTTAACATTTTATAAACTTATATTTATATTATATACTATCCCTAATTATAATGCAAATTTGATGTTATTTTTTTTGTTTTTTTTAAACGACTTTATTTTACAAAACGAAGATAAATGTACAGATTTTAAACATTTTTTGCTTAAAATTATACTTTTTAGTCAGTACTGTTTTTTCAGACATTAAAATAATTTTTCACATAAAACCATGTGAATATATATATATATATATATATATATATATATATATATATATATATATATATATATATATTTTACTGACAGAACATTTTAATCCTTTGGTTGAAGTACTATTCTTGAGTTTAGGAAGAAAAAAAGGAGGAAAAAGAAGGAGAAAAAGACTATGAAAAAGAGGAAGAAGGAAAAGAAGAAAAACAAGAATAAAAACAAGAATAAGGAAGAGGAGAAGAAGGATGAGGAAGAGGAGGAGATGATGATGATTAGATTCCTCCTTGCTTAGTCTTCTAATATTCTACACATTGGAACAAGAACTATCTGACCTCTTTTATGAGCTGCACATGGCTATGTATTGTTCCTTGACTGCTTCTAGTTACAATTTTATAGTTAGTGCCTTTTTGCTATTCACAACAATCTAGGGAGATGCTTACAATAAAGTAGATGTCAAAAAAAATGACTCCATATGTGATTTTCTGCACACACACACACACACACACACACACACACACACACACACACAGAGTGGTTGTTCTGAAAATAATATATATTAGATGTAATGTATTTATTACACCCATAAGTATGTACACACTTAGATTACATATCAATTAGTATAAATCAGTTGCATTGACCAAAACATTGCAATAAGATGCCAGTCAAACACAGGTTTTTGTCCATCATGCCTGATCAGGGTGCTGACTTTTGTCCCATCTTTTCATACAGCTTTATTGCATCCTGTTTGCACTGCTCCTGTCGGCCTTGAGTTTTACAATGAATACAACTGTACTGGTCTGTTCAGTTGTCAGGGAAACCATAATGATAGTACTCCAGTAAAGCTTGTTTGTCCTTGAGACATTCTTATAAACATATTTGGTCACCTCCACAGACACAGTGCCAAGGCTCTCAAAGGGACATGGTTATGAATCTTTACTTTCTCACATACCTATAGATACTTTTTAATACTGACTTCTTGACTTCTGAGCTTTTGCATTAACTTGGGCTTTAGGAGGCCCTTGGACCTCCTTCTTAAGTTTTCAATAACATGTGAAAAGTGTTGTTAAGCAACATCTTCTCAAACACCCTCCTTTCCAACATTTGAACAAGAAATTCCAGTGCATTTTAGGATTTGGGGAATTGAGTCTTTGATTTAATTCCATATTTTACTCCACAAACTCATATGTATGACTAATTCATTTAATTCAGGTCATTTCAATAAAAGTAAATATTAAGACTTGGAACTGTAGTTTTCTACTGTGATAAGGAAAACAATTTTATACAAAATATAATTACAGTTGAAAACCCCCATAATAATAAATGACTTTTTGTTACTAAAGAAATAATTTTCATTGCAAAAATTAATGGAATTTTGTAGTCACTAAGCTTATGTGCCATAAGTGCACAGATTTACCTAGGCACCAAGAATTTTGTACACCTCATATCATCAAAGAACTGAGAATGTATGAAATTGATATAATCTGGTTTTAGAATACAGTTCTTTGGCCTCTTGAATAAAAATGATAAATACATTGACTAAAAGAGTAATATTCAATGTGCAAAATTTAAATATTTTCTTCCTTGCCAATGACACTGCAAAGTTAAGAAGTTGGACAAACTAGTGTCTGTGATTACACTCATATTTCTCCAATAGAGGAGAGGGTTTTTTTCACTGTAATCAACAATTTTTCTTTTTATTGAATTACAGCCCTTTCACTTCCCTTGAGGAAATTCACCACTTAGTAATAATATATATAATAATTATATTATATATAATATATACATGCATTTTTATTTTTCTAGATAAATGCTCAAGAGTTTACCAGCTGATTTCTAAGTATGCACAGATATTACCCCTCATTTTATTGACAGATTTTAGTAGCCTTTTGGGGAAGTCAAGATAATTTATTTTAAAATTGAACAACTTTATTTTAAAAAACAAAGATAAATTTACAGATTTTAAGCATTTTTGCATAAAAGTATACAAATACATTTTTGTCAGTACTTCATTTTTTTAAAGGTTTGATAGTATGAATTAAAATCTTACTATTTACAATGAGCATAAAGTACATGTAAAACAAGTTGTAACCTGGAAATAGACAAAGTTTTCTTGGTGTGTAAAGATTAAGCATACTGGTTTTTCATTTTCTTTTTTTCTTTTTTTTTTAGCCTTTGTTTTTCTTGAACTTCATATAGTCTGTGAGTTGTTTTTGGAGTGTTCAGAGCTTTCTGGGGTTAGTATTCAATTATCAGTGACTGCATATTATATCTGTTCTTTTGTGACTGGTTTAAAGTCAAATTCAGAATTTATGGTCTTGTGTAGCATTTCTTAGATGTCAAACTAACTATAGTACAAAAGTATTCTTAAAATAGCAATCCACAGGTATATGAGCAAAATTCATAACTTTAAGAAGGGCTTTAATTTTTTTTTCATTTTCATTTCTTTGAACTTAATTTAAAAGCACTATACACAATATTATGCTCAGAATTACTTCCCTAACAAAACCCTGGAGTAAAACTGTATTATATTACTTCTCAAGTGCACAGATCTGTGCTATAGAAATAAAACCAGTTGTTAGATAGACTACAAGTAATAGGTAAGTAGACCTATAATATGTAGTCATGATAAAGATCAATATTTTAGCCATTCTACAAATTGTTCCATATAAAATAATAAATATTTAAATGCATGTATATATGAATAAAAACATATGTCATAAAGGCATGCAAAGGACTTATTTGAAAATAAGTTATATTTGTGTCTGCTGGGAAATGAGCCCAGTTATCTCTAACTGGTGTTACTTTAGCTTTCATAGTTAGATCAGTTGTATTCAGAGATATAGCTTTCTTCTTCATATCCAAAACTTCAAGGTTATTGAGTCATTAATAATCATTGAGGTATATTATTACATATAGTTCTCATAATAATTCTGCTAGATGGCACTGTTTTTGTTGCCAGTTTATTCTCTCTCTCTCTCTCTCTCTCTCTCTCTCTCTCTCTCTCTCTCTCTCTCTCTCTCTCACACACACACACACACACACACACAGAGTTTTACAATTTAATTCTTCAGACCATGTTTTTTATGTTTTCTTCACCATGTACTTATACAAAATAATTTTCTCTCTTCCTCTCTCTGTACCCCCCTCTGTCTCTCTCCAACTCTATGTGTGTGAGAGAGCTGTGTATGTATTCCCATGTGTAATTATACATAGGTGAAGTAAGAGTGTTTGCTTTTGGAGACCTTTGTTAGAAACACAGAGATCCTTATATTCACAGAGAAATACTAAGAGAAGCATGAATGCTAAGCATACAGTGATATCTCCTCCTCAATGGAGGAGATAAAAATACAAACAAACAAAAAACAAAACAAACAAAAAACAGCATACCATCCTATAAGCCAAAAGAAGAATTTGTTAATGATCTGTTCATACCTTTGCTATTTGTGGATGTAAACCCCAACTACCTTTTGTTATAGAGAAAGATCTTACCCAAATTGAGTAAAATGATTATCACAAGATTCTTTTCCTAGATTATTACCAATTCTTTACCCCTTATTTTATATTGAATATTCTCTGCATTTACATTTCAAATGTTATCCCTTTTCTACATTCTCATCCCCCCTCCCATTTGCTCCATAAGGTGTTCCCTCTCCAGACAACCCTCTCCCACCTAAGCACCTTGGCAAACCCCTACACTGGAAAAACAAGCCTTCACTGGACCAAATGCTTCTCTTCCCATTGATGCCAGATGATGCCATCCTCTGAAACATATGCACCTGGAGCCATGGATATCTCCATGTAAACTCACTGGCTGGTATTTTAGTCCCTGGGTGTTGTGGTGGGTTTGGTTAGTTGATAATTTTGTTCTTCCCATGGTGTTGCAGAGCATTTCAGTTCCTTCAGTTCTTTCTCTAGCTGCTTCCTTGAGATCCTCGTGTTCAGTCTGATGGTTAGCTGTAAGCATCATCCCCTAAATCAGTATTCTTACATGGCATGTCACATGTAGTATATAGCTTCCTGAACTCTATGATATTGTTCAGAGACTACACTAGATTCTAGGTCTTTTACATATAGTACCTCCCCTCATGGCCACATGTATTTGTAGAGTTTCTATGTGGTCTCACCTTACAATTTATTAAGCACCTGAAGTGGGACTGATTGGATTGACAATTGAGCAAAAACATTTTTTCAAATTTTTCTAAGATTTAAATATGCCAGGTATTAGACTTCCTTAAGTCTGATTCACACTTCAGGAGTCAATGAGCATTCAATAGTAATTCTTATCTCTTTCCAAGGGCATATCTGTAGCAACCCCACAAGACTTTCTTGATTTCTCTTCTCCATATAATTAGGACTTGTTCTCTCTTCTCAACCCACACCTCACCAAGTCTAGGTAAAATAATCTAGTGTGGTGAATTCTATTCTATTCTGAAATAACTTTGGTCTCCACCTTTCAGACAAAGTTCATTATGATAATTCAAGTAGTTAATTTTCTTGGTAAATATTAGCTATAAACATATTTAATTAGTGTGTTGGTATCCAAAAATTTCTGTAATGTAATTAAAATGAATCTTTGGTACAAGACATATTGCTTTACGATAGTTTAAAACGATATCAATCATCATCAAAGCTTCTAAAATTTTCACATGAGTAAAAATATACACACTTTATAGGTAATTATGTGTGCACACATATGTTTCACATATGTTTATATTATGTGAATTAAGTGAGATTACATGTTAAGACAGTCTCTTTAGCAGCTCTCAGCAAAACTCTTACCTGCATCACTGTATCTCAGTTAATTGACAAAATTATAGTTAACATATTTTATGGCAGAAAATAAAGACATAATTGCAAAGAGATTCTCAATAGAAGTAGCGAATGTTCCTTTGACTTATGAAAAAAATGGTAGAGTTTTGCAGAGCTAAAAATTCTAAATAAATGTCAGTATGACATTGATAACATATTGGTAGAATATAACTATGAATGGGTTTATTTTTGATTCTAAAAATGTAACTTAGGCAAACAAGAAGAACTGCTTCAGCTGGGAATAAAATAAATGGGAGTTTCAAACAGATGGCAGAAGGGTCTTCCATAACAACAGAAGATAAACTGAGGTCAAAAAAGACTAAACCATAAAGCACAACAGAGCTGCCTCAGTTTTAGAAATAACAATACACCAAGCACAGACTTGATGACAAACTGTTATAGGCCGTTGTTTAAATCTTTCTGTTCCATTAAGTTAAATCCTTCTGTACAAAGGGAGAGATTTTTTAAAAGCTAAATCTGTTCTACAATACATGTAGATACTTAATGGGATACAATGAGCTAAAAATTCTAAATGAACAAGAAAATTGAGAGAATTGATTTTAATTCTTTTTTATGTAACATTTTTAGTGAACATCTTGCTGTATGATTCAAATAATAGTTTTAATTTGAACTAAAACTTCTCAGCTTATATAAAGCATAAAACTAGTAAAACAGACAAATAAAAATATTTGTTTTCTTTGTATGTTTTGTGAGTCTTGTCATCATTTTCTATGTTTGTGTTGTCTGTGTGATTGTTATCCTGTGATATAACATGCTGTATTCTAAAATGTATATAATGGTTCCTGATGTTTTGCTAATACTCCCTGGAATTTCAATGCTTTGCTTTAAATCAGGACTATAGCAATGAGGGAGTAAAATCCAGCGCAACAGGGAGCCTTCACACGAGCTTATGTAGTATAATAAAACATCTTTTCGACAGAATGAATTAATGCATAATATAAAATTGCTTCATACTAAGCAAAGAAACAGAACAGTTATTGGGGACTGTGTTCTTATGTTTTATTAAAATATTGCTGTTTTCACAATTATAAACTTCCTAATTCACATATGTTTTAATAACAGATGCATTTATTGGGTATTTTCATTTTGGATTTAAATGTTTTCCAATTTCTAAGAATGAGTAAAATCTTAAAAAATATCTTTTATATAGAAACTCAATATGTCATTGTATTCTTTCTCAAAAAATTCAATACCTATGTTATATATTCATGTTTTCCCTGAATTTTCAATACATTGTACAGTGTTTCAAATACGGATAAAATCTCCTGTAAAGTTTTATTGATATATTGTGTATAGATCACTCCCAATAATTTGGCACAACATTTGCTAAAGTATACATGTTAGTGCTATCTGTTCTCACTGTACCATGCAATAGTACACCGGAATGTCTTAGTCTCATATGTCTGTTAATACTCACAGAGATTTTTGTATAATAGAGAACACTCATCATAAGACATAAAGGTAGACATTTTATTCAAGTTATTTCTTTCTTCACAATATTACACTGCAGCCTTAGGGAAACCTGCCATTTTTGTCTATATTTCAACTCAGTATAATTATCACTTCCATTTTTCTAAGCTTCCCTTGTGCCTTTAGGCAGCCAGCCATTCTCTCCCTAGTCACATGAAAGGAGATAATTGGTTGTCACTCACTGACCTTATCCATAGCATTACAGTATTGTGAAAAATGCTGGATTATATAATCTCAAAGGTCATTAACAAAATGTGGTAGCTTTTCTACAGGCTTTTGTATATTTGCATGCACATTTCTTACAGCAACAAACATAACTACAACTTAAGAAGGTACATTTAAGGTACTTAAATAAAATAAGTTTGTATCATACTTTATTACATATTCTTATTTTTGTTTTAAAATGTACCTTTTTATCACATCCATCACAATCAACCTTCAAAAAAGGCCATTCAGGGCCTGTGGATTTGAAGAACTTGGAAAATAAATTTCTCTGGCAGTAAGATGGTGATTTTTAGAAAAGAGCTTTAGTACAAAATCAAATTTAAGGATAGGGAAACAAACAAAGATCATGTATAATACTGTGGAGTCTGAAGAAAAGCTGCCTTTCAGGTGCAAGTTGTAGAAATGTATAGGTCTTAATAAGAGAAGGAGATTGAGGTAAGTTGTTCAGTCAGTACACTTGTTCCGCCTGTGAAATGCTCTGCCACTTTTACTTGGTTATGGAACTATGTAAAGCCTCCATATGTAATATATAATGTATAATGTATAATATGTAAATATGTAATATAAAGAGAGAATGAGAAAGAAGAACAGAAATGAAGTACCTAACGCTTCTATTATATTTAGCACCATTCTTATACTGACAAGCTACCTGACCACTCTTCTTCTCCAGGGTTTGTTCCTAACTTTTGGAGTTTGAAACAGATATCACATTGTTTATTTTGAATATTTATCATTCTGTACAAGTCTTCATCTTCGCATAATATTTTCCAGGAGTTCATATATGGGTCTTAATTCCCACTGTTTGCATAGACATCAGGTATGATGAACACAGAAGCCACCACAATTCAGCATGACTTCACAATAAATAATTCAGAGTAAAACATATTTGTCCATATTAGAAACCCAATGTATGAACATATAAATTTAGCAGTCATAAAATAGAAGCCATAGCTTTCAGTCTTCTCATATATTTACTGTAGGGAATATTCAATAGTATACTCTGTGGTATTATAACATGATAATGTGATGAAATTTTTTTAATTTTACGTGTATGAATGTTTGACTGCACAAGCCAGAATAGTACAAAGAAATGTACAAACAATAAAAAGGTACAAAAGAAAAAGATTATTCAATCAGTATGCAGAAGCACATTGACACATATGGAAATCTCAGAAAACAGAAACTCAGAAGATTTAAAATATTAGCAGCATATATGAATGGTAAAACTAAAAGCCCAGAAGTTACGGTTTGAATATGATTCTTCCCTGTGGCCAAGACAGCTCTTGCTCTACTTGTTAGGGGACTAACCTGAAGACCAAGCTGCACATTTTCTACAGACAGAAAAAAAGTGGGTCTATGTCCAGCTTCTGCGTGCTCCCTGTCATTGGACTGCATTCTTCCCTGCTTTGTCTGCCCAGTTGGGCCTCCATGAGAGAGGATATTCTACCTGCTGAGACTAGATGGCCCAGGCTGGGATGATAACCAAAGGGGCTCCACTTCTCTGAGAAAAGGAATGATTTGTAAGAGTGAATCTGAGAAGAGAAGAAGGAGGGGGACAAAGATAGGGATATAAAGTAAATAAAAACTCATAATAATAAAAAGAAATGCCCTCTAAAGACTGATATATTTGAATGCTTAGCGAGCAGCTCTATTTTTTAAGAATTAGGAGGTGTGGCTTTGTTGGAATAGTTGTGCTGTTGTTGGAAGAAGTAAGTCACTAGAGAGTGGGTTTTAAATTTGAAGTTTTAAAAACCCATGCAAGGCACAGGATCTTTATTTTCCTCATGGATCCTAGTGGATCAGCTGTAGAACCCTCTCATTCATGTCTGATGGGTTCTCCCATGCTTCCTACCATGAGGAGAATGGGCCTAACCTCTAGGATTAGGCTCTGCCAGAGCAAGACAAAAACAGAGGCAGATACTCACAGCCAACCATTGAACTGAAAATTGGAAAGAATTGAAGGAGCTGAAGGGGTTTGTAACCCTATAAGAAAAACAATACCAACCAATAGGAGGTCCCAAGAAATAAACCACTGTCCAAAGAGTGCACATGGATCGAACAGTGGCTCCAGATGCATATGTAGCACAGTATAGCCTTGTTTGGCATCATGAGAAGAGAAGCCCTTGGTTCTGCCAAGTCTCATTTCTCCATTGTAGGGGAATGTCAGGGCATGGAGATGGGTAGGGGTAGGTGGGTGAACACCCTAATAAAAGCAGCAGAAGGAGGAATGGAATGGGGGTATGGAAGGGAAACCTGAAAAGAAGATAAAATTTGAAATGTAAATAAAATAAATATCTAATAAACAAAAGCAAGGTGAATCAAATCACATGGTCAGGCTGTCTGTTCACAAAAATAAAGCACTAAGACACCCACTGAGAAAGATAATTCTTTGTGAATGAATTTACAATTTTGAAGTTTTAGCTAGAACAATATGAAAACTGAAGAAGATAAAGGATTTCTTTATTTGCAGGCAATATGATAGTATATACTAATGGCACATGGATTAAGAAGCACAATTAATAAATTGAACTTCATGAAACTTGAAAGCTTCCACAGAGAAAGTGGACAGCAATATTTGATCAAACCAACAGCATACAAAAATGGAAAAAATTTTTATTTACTATATATCTTATAAAAAGATAATATCTAAATGCTTATAGACAATAGCTTTATGTAATATCTATGTATATAGAGATAGATAGAGATAGAGATATATAGATATATAGATATATAGATATATAGATATATAGATATAGATATAGACATAGGTATAGGTATAGACATAGACGTAGACGTAGACGTAGACGTAGACGTAGACGTAGACGTAGACGTAGACGTAGACGTAGACGTAGACGTAGACGTAGACGTAGATATAGATATAGATATAGATATAGATATAGATATAGATATAGATATAGATATAGATATAGATATAGATATAGATATATAAACAATATGTTTATACCTATATAAAAAACTCAGTCCTGGACATCTGAATAAAACAACCAAATTTTAAAAATGGGGTACAAATCAGAAAACTATTTAGAAAAGAGAAAACATGGGTGGATGAGAAGCACCTAAATACATATTTAATACCTTTAGTCATCAAGGCAATACAATTCAAAACTCCTTTGAATATTTACTTTTTATGAATCAAGACAGCCAAGACCAATAAACAAATAAAAATTCATCCTGACAAGCATATGGAGTGAGGGAAAACCAATCCATTGGTAGTGAGAGTATGAACTTGTATAGTTATCATGAAATTCAATGTAATGGTTCCTTTGGAAGTTTAGCTCCACCTAAAAATTTAGCTCTAATACTCTAGGTCATATATCTAAAGTGTTCTTCCTCCTCTTTGAAGACACTTTTTCAGGGGTGTCATTGAATTTCCAATATAAGATCTCTCTAGGTTTTATCAACTATTGTTCAATAATATCAAAATTGTAAGAAGAAAATATCAAAAAGATAAAGGAAGATTTTTATATTTTCCAATGGTATTGGGTTTAGAAGGAACCAATATGATAAAGCCATTTATGACAACTGCTAGAACAATTAGACAGTCATTCTAGAGGTTTTGAAATAGCAAACTAAATTACAGGACAATTTATATGGTTATTAGACAAAGAGCATCAGGGGCAGCAAAAGTTACAAGTAGTAATATTCATACTGTCTTATATATTCACTGTGCTATGGGCTGATGTTCAATTTAATCATCTGGGAGCAGGTCTGAAAAGATGGCCATATGGGAGATGAGAAATTAAAGAAGGGAATATCCTTATTAATTGAAAAAGTGCTCCTAAGAGAACTCAGAGAGAGCTTATTTTTTCTCTTACAACTTTATTTTTTAAAAAAGGATTACATATACAAAATTTTAAAGGCATTTTGGCATAACTCTATATGAATATATTTTTGTCAGTATTTAATTCTTTCAGAGGTTTGACAGCATGCATTGAAATCCAATAGTTGTGCAGCCCAATTGACAAATGGGACTAATTGAGATTGCAAAGTCTCTGTAAGGCTAAAGACACTGTCAAGAAAACAAAACGGCAGCCAACAGAGTAGGAAAAGATATTTACCAACCCCACATCAGATAGAGGCCTAATATCCAAGGTATACAAAGAACTCAAAAAGCAAGACACCAGAGAATCAAACAACCTTATTCAAAAATGGGGTACAGACTTAAACAAAAATTCTCAATTGAGGAAAATCGAATGGATGAGAAACATCTAAGGAAGTGCTCAGAAACAACTCACAGACTATGTGAAGTTCAAGAAAAAAGAAAAGAATATATTTTAATTAAAATAGAACTGCATCACATCCCCCTTTCCTCCCTCCCAGTCTCTTTCCTATCCCCTCAAATTAATAGCCTCTTTTCCTATATTATTGTTACATATATACATATGTGTATGTATATGTACCCACAAATACTTAATTACAACCTTAAAAAATGTATTTGTATACTTTTATGCAAAAATGCTTAAAAATTTGTACATTTATTTTCATTTTTTTAAAATAAAGATTTTCAATAAAAAAAAAGAAATCCCACTAGTTACCATAAGCATGAAGTACATGTGGAACAGTTTTTTTGTCATATAAGCACAGCAGAAAAATAAATTTGCAAATTACAAATTTCTAATGCCATGAGAAGTTGAAATTTTGGTGTGAATTGCATTAAGTCTGTACATTGCTTTCATCAAGATGGACATTTTTTTTTATATTAATTCTTCCAAACTATGGACATTGGAGATCATTACATCTTCTGAGATCTTCTTTGATTTCTTCAAAGACTTGATGTTCTTGTCATACAGATCTTTCACTTGCTTGGTTAGAGTCACATCAAGGTACTTTTCTGTGACTATTTTGAAGGGTGTAATTTCCCCAATTTTGTTCTCTGCCTCTCTGCCTTTGAGTAGAGAAAAGC
This sequence comes from Micromys minutus, assembly GCF_963924665.1. Taxonomy (NCBI): domain Eukaryota; kingdom Metazoa; phylum Chordata; class Mammalia; order Rodentia; family Muridae; genus Micromys; species Micromys minutus. The sequence goes on along the minus strand of NC_137974.1, from coordinate 19,678,656 downwards.
TAGTGATTTGTTTGATTTAATTTTATATCCAGCCACTTTGATGAAGTCGCTTGGCAGGTTTAAGAGTTCTCTGAAGGAATTTCTTGAGTCACTTAAGTATACTATTATATCTCCAAATAGTGATATTTTGACTTCTTAATTTCCAATTTGCATTATTTGACCTTATTTTGTTATCTAATTGCTCTGGATAAGACTTTGAGTATTATATTTAGTAGGTAGGGAGAGAATAGGCATACCCCTACACTAGGAAAACATGACCTCCCTGCACAAAAGCCTCTCTTCATATTGATAATATTTTTTAATTTTCTAAGTTTCTATTGTTAAGTTTCCCTTTTTATTTTTGATTTTGTTAATTTGGATATTCTCTCTGTGCCTGCTATTTTGTCTGGCTAAACATTTACCTACCTTTTCTGTTTTCTCAAAGAACCAGCTCCTGGTTTTGTTGATTCATTGTATAGTGCATTTTTTATTCTACTTAGTTGATTTCACCTCTAAGTTTGATTATTTCTTGCAGTTTACTCCACTGTGTGCATTGCTTCATTTTGTTCTAGAGCTTTCAGTTGTCCTGTCAAACTGTGAGTGTGTGCTCTCTCCAGTTTCTTTGTGGAGGTGCTCAGAGCTATGAGTTTTCTCCTTAGCACTGCTTTCATTGTGTCCCATCAGTTTGCGTATGTTGTGCCTTCATTATCATTAAATTCTAAATAGTCTTTAATTTCTTTATTTCTACTTGACCAATTTATCATTGAGTAGAGTGCTGTTCAGCATCCATGTGTATGTGGATTTTCTATTGTTTTTGTTGTTGTTGAACAGCAGCCTTATTCAGTGGTGATCTAATAGGATGCATGGGATTATTTCTATCTTTTTGTACCTCTTGTGGCATGTTTTGTGACTGATTATATGGTCAGTTTATGAGCAGGTACCATGAGGTGCTGAGAAGTAGCTGTATTCTTTTAGGATGAAATCCATTTGGTTCATAACTTCTGTTAGTTTCACTGTGTCTCTCTTTAGTTTCTGTTACCATGATGTGTCTCTTGCTGAGATTGGGGTGTTAACGTCTCCTGCTATTATTGTGTGAGGTGTAATATAGTCGTTGTGCTTTAAAAAGTTTCTTTTATGAATTTGGTGCCCTTGCATTTGGAACATAGATGTTCAGGATTGAGAGGTTATCTTGGTAGATTTTTTCTTTAACGATTATGAAAGTGTACTTCTTTACCTTGTTTGACATCCTTTGGTTGAAATCTATTGTATTCGATATTAGAATGGCTACTCCAGCTTTTTTTCTTGGGACCATTTGCTTGGAAAGCTCTTTCCAATTTTTTTTTCCTCTGAGATAGTTTCCGTCTCTGTCACTGAGGTGTGTTTCCTGTATGCAGCAAAATGCTGGGTCCTTTTATGTATCCACCCTGTTAGTCTATGTCTTTTTACTGGTGAATTGAGTCCATTAATGTTCAAAGATATTAATGAAAAGTGACTATTGCTTCCTGTTATTTGTCTTGTTAGAGGTAGAATTATGTTTGTGTGGCTATCTTCTTTTGGGTTTGTTGAAAGAATATTATTTTAGTTTGTATATATTTAATTAATGCTTTTCTTGTCTTATAGGGCAAGACACTGAGTTTGTCTTTACTTAAAACATATCAAACTATAAGAAGAACCCGAAATTAAGAAAAAGAGCTTTGCTGTGTGGGAAAAACAGATTCTTTTTTCTAATAGGCTCTTATTATAGGCTTTTGTGTGCTTGTATGAATATTTAATTCAGAGATGTTACAAGAAAATACAAAGTGGTTCAATATATCATGTAAGTTTTTAATAGTTACAACTTAAATTATTGAAAATCTATATCTCTGGATAAGCCATAACCTAGTAACATTATTTCAATTCTCCTCATTTCTCTATGCTTTAAATATATAGTGAATATTTAAATTGATATCTAGATGCTTGTAACACTTTATACTTATTTCCTATTAGGAATTATTTGATTGGATAGTCTTTAATTATACACGACCACTAAAAATACTTTATAATCAATTTAAATGTTTAGATTTAACAAGATCTTTAAGTTATTGGGCCAAGCCATCTCAAGTTTTCAAATATTTGTCAAATCTGGGTATGTATTTGAACATATAATAAGCCTTCCTTTTAGTGCCATATAATCCACTATATCTTTGTAGACTGCTTCCACTTGTACACTTTGTATTAAGTCCTAAACCAGTGGCTTTATCTGTCAATATACTTCTATCTAATTGTTATTGTGGATAAGGTGCTTTCACACTAAAATTTCTTTTCTTTTACTAAAATTGATACCCACTGAGTTTTAAATTTCAGGCTTTGAATCATTGCTATTCCTGTTTTTCAGGCTGTATAAATGCTGCTTATAGGTAAAACCTTGACATAGCACCCAGAAATGGTTTTATCTTTGTTTAAATGGACACAATATATTTATACTCTCTGCTTTTACTTTAGCCCGGTTTGAAATTTGGGTGTTATCTGGATTAAAAATTCCACTTCCTAAGATCTCTATTTGGTCCATATTATACTGTGGAATGTCTAAATTTTATGATTTCTCACAATTCTGAAAAACTTTTTATTGTTTTTTTTTTTTTTTTTTGGTCATATCAACATTCAATTTTTATGTTTCTAAACATGGCTATCTAGGAAAACTTCCCTTTGTATTTCTTTAAAATAGAAAATATATCCCCACGTGATATCAAGCAGTCTCTTTTACTAGGGGTTTTGGGCGTTGACTCTATAATCTTAATGATGCATTTCTTTTAAACCAGTTTGGTCATATTACAAAATAAATCTTATTTACTTCTACCTTATTAATGATGCTTCCATTTGATAAATAAACTAAATCTGCACTGTTGTAGTAAAACTCATGACAAAAAAACAAGAATATGTAAAATTTATCATTTTCACACATTTTACTCTGGAAAATATTTTATGTATTGCTAGATTTTTTTTAAAAATATCATATATATTCCCTTGGTTTATTTTCCATTTCACCTAAAATATATTCTCACTTAGCTTTCTTATCACTGTGACTTATTAGTAATTTAATAACGAAGTAGAAATATTGACTAGGTTGTCAGGAATTTTTAGGCTTAAGTTGTACGTACACTCTTGTGGCACAAGCCAAACAGCTCGTTGCTATAGTAATAATAAAATGACAGCTACAGATAATGATGCCTTTGAGGTGAAACAACAAAAGAATTATTTTTTCCCAAAATGGCTATAATTTTCCTTCTATTTAAAATATAAAGTATAATTATTCTATATTTTTCCTGAAATATTAGAAAATCATAAATAAACCTAGATTACATACTCTCTAAAACAATTAGAACAAACCCTAAGTGTTAGAAACTTTACTACTAAAATTACCTTCAATTTCAAATGTTTATTTCTGGAAATCATTAACTGTTAGATTACTGCAGCTACTACAGTAATTTCACCATATAGAATTACAATCTTATATACCACATTGCATTAATTCTTGTGCTTCTGTATATACATTCTTTTAGAAAATATATTAACACACCTTTCTGAAATAATTGTTATTTGCTTAAGCAGCTGTCATGAGCTCATGTAACTGAACTTGCATTTTTCTCTCCTTGTTTTTGTTATATATATCCTTCATAAATATATTATTTTTCTGAGACCTTATACCTCATTTAAACATTCAATATTTCCCTTCCCCAGTAATAGAAAGCCACGACCGCAATCACCAACAAAGCATTCCTAATGGTTAAAGCAATGATAACATTTCCATAAACAAATCGTAGCTTGGAAAGTTAAAAGTTGGCAGGCACACTTTATGGCTCTAATATCTATCAAGTTTTAATTGTCTTAAATGCCTAATTATCTGATACAGTGCAATAATTATCCCCTTAATATTTCATTTTCTAGCTTGCAAGAAGGTATTCCAATCTGTGCTAGGGAACCCTCTAACCCCTTGTAGAGTGCTAAGCTGGAATTTTGTTTTGTAACTTTTGTACAGAAGCTCTATCTTTCATAACTTCTTCCTTCCTTCTGCCCCTCTTTTATCCAAATGGTACTTGTTTATTTAAGAAACACCCTTTGTTCTTCATCTCTTGGAAGATCTGTTCTATACGTCCACTTTTATTTTCTTCAATAAATTATTATCTATTTTTATAGATGTCTTTAATAGCAACAATAGCTTCATTCCTGAGACTTATGTGTCTCTGAAAAGTTCTCTTCAACTTCTGATCCTGTGATAAACAGCTCTGTTAATCTGTCAGGATGTGCTGGACTGAATGTGTAGGAGACAATCAATGCTTCCTTTCGGCACTCACAGGAAGCACTGACTTAAGCACAAACAGAAGAGCAGGAGTCCAGGAGGTCAGCAAAAGAGGATGTACAGAGAATGCTTAAGAGCTTAGAAGTCCTGGGGTCCCTCCTTGCTTCCCTCAATGAACTGACCAATCTCAGAGAAATATTTTTATGGAAAAATATATCTACAATTTGAAGAATTTATTTCTCATACCCTGAATACCTGAGATGTTCTTGGGTTTCTGAAACAGTTCTGAAGCACAGAAGTGGATATTGGAAACAATTCTATTTTTATATCCAGAATTAGAATACTCAGACTCTATAGCCAATATTCATCTCCACTCTTCAACATCAGAAGTCATGTGCCTAATTCCTTTATCATTTTTATTGGATGTTCTCTGTATTTTTATTTCAAATGTTATCCTATTCCCACACCCCCTCCCCTTGCTTCCATGAAGATACTCATGCTCCCAAATGCCCACTCCCACCTCAGGGCCTTGGACTTCCCTTACACTGGAAAAATGAGCCTTTCCTGACCAAAGACATCGACTCCCCTGGATGATGGACAGTGTCATCCTCTGCTACATTTGCAACTGGAGCCGGAGGTTTCCCATGTGTATTCATTAGTTGGTGTTTTAGTCTCTGGGAGGTCTGGAATTGGTGTTGATTGGTTGATATTGTATTTTTACCCATGGGGTTGCAAACCCTTTTAGTTCTTTCAGTCCTTTCTTTAGCTCCTTCATTGGGGTTCCCGTTTTCAGTCTGATTGTCAGTAACAAGCATCCTCATCTGTATCAGTATGGCTCTGGCAGAGACTTTCAGGAGGCACCCATATCAGGTTCCTGCCAGTAAGCATATCTTGGCATGATTAATAATGACTGGGTTTAGCGGCTGCATATAGGAAAGATCCCAAGGCCAGGCAGTCTCTGGATGATCTTTTCTTCAGTTCCTACTCCTCTATGTCACTATATTTTCTACCGTGAGTGAGTATTGTGCTCTCCCTTCTAAGAAAAACTGAGGTGTTCACATTCTGGCCTTCATACTTTTTGAGTTTCATAAGGTCGGTGACTTGTTTGTTAGGTATTCTGAGTTTTTGGGGCTAGTATCCTCTTATCAATAAATTCATATAATGTATATTCTTTTGTGACTTGATTATCCACTCTGGATGATAATTTCTAGTTCGATCCATTTGACTAAGAATTTCATGAAGTGAAAAAAATAGCTAAATTTTACCAGGTTGTGTAAATGTACCACAATTTCTGTATCCATTCCTATGTTGAAGTATATCTGGGTTCTTTCCAGCTTCTGGCTATTGTAAATAAGGCTGCTTATTTAACCAGAAAGTAACATACAGGCTCTCCCAATATAGTTTATAATGTGTATCATCTTCATAAAAAACTATTCTTACAGCTATAAAATTGTTACACTTATCATGTACTGTGAAATATCTTAGGCAGTAAACATGTGTTTGTAAGTAAACAAGAGAACACTTTACGCAAAAGACATATTCAAATGGAATTAAGAACAATCTGTTTTGGACTACTTTTTTGGTACAGGAAAAGAGCTTATACTTTTCCCATAACGATACATGCATGTTTATGAGAGCACAGTACAGTAATAAACACAAATAAAAGAATAAATAAACAAGGCTGCTATGAACATAGTGGAACATGTCCCTTTTTATATGTTGGAGCATGTTTTGGGTATATACATAGAAGTGGTAAAGCTGGGTCTTCAGGTCGTATTATGTCCAATTTTCTGAGGAACTGCATGACTGATATTCAGAGTGATTGTACCAGCTTAAAACCCCACCAACAGTGAAGAAGTGTTCCTTTTTTTCGCATCCTTGGCAGCATCTGCTGTCACCTGAGATGTTGATGTTGGCTATTCTGACTGGTGTGAGATGGAGTCTCGGGATTGTTTGGATTTGCATTTCCCTGATGACTATGGATGCTGAATATTTCTTAAGGTGCATTTCATCCATTTGGTACTCCTCAGTTGAGAATTCTTTGTTAAGCTCTGTAACCCATTGTAATAGGATTATTTGGTTCTCTGTAGTCTAACCTTTTGAGTTTTTTGTATATATTGGATAGTAGCCTTCTATCAGGTGTAGTATTGTTAAAGATCTTTTTTTCAATCTGTTGGTTGCCATTTAGTCCTTTTGACTGTGTCCTTTGCCTTGGAGAAGCTTTGCAATCTCATAAGGGCCCATTTTTCCATTCTTGCTCTTAGAGCATAAGCCATTTGTGTTCTGTTCAGCAAAATATTCCCTGTTTTTATGTGTTCTAAGTTCTTTCCCACTTTCTCTTCTATTAGTTTCAGCTTACCTGGTTTGATGTGGAGGTCTGTGATCCACTTAGACTTGAGCTTTGTATAAGGAGATAAGAAAGGATCAATTTGCATTCATCTGCATGCTGACTAACAGCTGAACTATTATCATTTGTTGAATAAGCCATCCTTTTTCCATTAAATATTTTTAGCTCCTTTGTCAAAAATCAAGTGGCCATAGGTGTGTGGGTTCATTTTAGTTCTATTCCATTGATGTACCTGCTTGTCTCTGTATCAATTCTATGCAGCTTATATCACATTTGATCTGTGTTACAGCTTGTGGTTCAGGATAGTAATTTCTACAGAAGTTCTTTTGTTATTGAGAATAGTTTTTGCTATACTGGATTTTTTTGTAATTCCAAATGATTTGTAACTTTCTCTTTCTACCTATATGAAGAATTGAGTTAGATATTTTAATGGAGATTTTTATTGATGGCAATTTATAATATATTAATATCAATATATTAATCCTTCTAGTCCATGAACATGGGAGATCTATTTATTATCTGATATCTTCTTCAAATTCTTACTTCAGAAACTTGAAGTTCTTTTCATACAGATCTTTCTCTTGCTTGGTCAATGTCATATCAAGGTATTTTATATTATTTGTGACTATTGTGAATGGTTCCATATCCATTTCTTCCTCAGCCTGTTTATCCTTTGAGTAGAGGAAGGCTACTGATTTTTCCTTTTTTTGTTAATTTTATATCCAGCCACTTTGATGTTGATGATTATCAGGATTAGGAGTTCTCTGATGGAGTTTTGTGTCACTTAAATATACTATATCATCTACAAATAGTGATATTTTGAGTTCTTCTTTTCTAATTTGTATCCTTTTGATATCCTTTTATTGTCCAATTGCTCTGGCTAACACTTCCAGTACTATATTGAAAAGGTAGGGAGAAAGTGTGCCTCCTTGTCTAGTACCTGATTTTAGGGGAATTGCTTCTAATTTCTCACCATTTAGTTTAATGTTGGCTACTGGTTTGCTGTATATTGTTTTTACTATGTTCACGTATGAGCCTTGAAGTTGAGAACTTTACAAAACTTTCATCATGAAGGATGGTGAATTTTGTCAAATGCTTTCTCAGCATCTAATGAGACAATAATTTTTTTTTTCTTTGAGTTTGTTTATATAGTGAATTCTGTTGAAGGATTTATGTACATTGAATAATACATGCATCACTGGGATGAAGCCCATTTGATCATGGTGAATGATCATTTTGATGTTTTCTTGAGTTTGGTTTGCAAAATTTTAAGGAGTATTTTTCCATCGATGTTTCTGAGAAATATTGGTCTGGTTCTCTTTTTTTGTAAAATCTTTGTGTGGTGTAAGTATAAGCTTAATTGTGGCTTTGAAAAGTATATTGGTTAGTGCTCCTTCTGTTTCCATTTTGTGGAATAATTTGGAGAGTATTAGTATTATGTCTTTGATAAAGTTCTGATAGAATTCTGCACTAAATCCTCTGGCTCTGGGTTTTTTTTTTTTTAACAATTTTTATTAATTAAACAACTTTATTTTTAAAAACAGAGAAAATGTACAAATTTTAAAAGTATTTTTCAACAGAACTATATAAATATATTTTTGTCAGTACTTGTTTTTTTAAAGGTTTGATAGTACACATTGAAATCTTACTAGTTACAATGAGCAAAAAATACAAATAAAACAAAACATAACATGGAAATAGTCAAAGTTTTCTTGGTGTGTAAAGATAAAACATAATGATTTTTAAATACCAAGGATTGCCACAAGGATGCATTTTTAGCTCTTGAATTATTAATGATTTAAAATATAGGTGTACCACACCCTGGAAGAATGCTATACCCTTATTTTTTTTCCTAAGAAGGACTGAGGCTTGTACAATTTGGACTTCCTCCTTTTTGTGCTTTGTATGATCTGTAAGTTGGTTCTTGGGTATTCAGAGCTTTGTAGAGCTAGTATCCAATAATCAGTGACTGCATATTATGTCGGTTCTTTTGAGACTGGGTTACCTCACTCAGGATAATATTCTCTAGTTCCATCCATTTGCCTAGGAATTTCATAAAGTCATTGTTTCCATAGCTGAGTAGTACTCCATTGTGCAAATGTACCACAGTTTCTGTATCCATTCCTCGGCTGAAGCACATCTGGGTTCTTTCCAGCTTGCGGTTATTATAAGTAACATTGCTATGTATATGGTGGAGCATGTGTTTTTATTATATGTTGCAGCATCTTTGGGGTATATGCCCAGAAGGGGAATAACTGGGTCATCAGGTAGTACTATGTCCAATTTTCTGAGGAACTGCCAGACTGATCTCCAGAGTGGTTCTACCAGCATACAACCCCACCAACAGTGGAGAAAAGTTCCTCTTTGTCTATATTCTTGCCAGTAACTGCTGTCATATGATTTGTGCTCTTAGCTATTCTGACTAGTGTGATGTGGAATCTCAGGGTTGTTTTTATTTTCATTTCCCTAATGACTAGGGATGTTGAGCATTTCTTTGGGTACTTCTTGTCATTCAGTATTTCTCAGTTGAGAATTCTTTGTTTATCTCTGTACTCCATTTTTAAATAAGACTGTTTGATTATCTAGAGTCTAAATAATTGAGTTCTTTGTATATATTGGATATTAGACCTCTATCAGATGTGGGATTGGTAAAGATCTTCTCCCAGTTTTTTGGCTGCCATTTTGTTTTCTTGACAGTGTCCTTAACCTTACAGAAACTTTGCAATCATTTCAGAGACATTTGATGACTGCTTCTATTTCTTGACCGGTAATGGGCTGCTCAGATAGTGTATCGTTTACCTCATTCCGATTTAAATTCGCTATCTATTATCTGTCTAGAAAATGGTAACTTTCCCACAGAATATGTGTGTGTGTGTGTGTGTGTGTGTGTGTGTGTGTGTGTGTGTGTGTGTGTATTTTAATTTCCTTGGATTCTGTTATGTCTCTTTTTTCATTTTTGATTTTGTCAATTTGAATACTGTCCCTATGCCCTCTGTTTAGTCTACCTAAGTGTTAATCTATCTTGAAATTTTTTTCATAAAACCTGCACCTGGTTTTGTTGATTCTTTGTAAAGTTATTTTCCTTTCTCCTTGGTTGATTTCAGATCTGAGTTTGATTGTTTCCTGTCATCTGCTCATTTTGGGTATATCTGTGTCTTTTTGTTTTAGAGCTTTCAGATGTGCTCTCAAGTGGCTAATGTATGCTCTCTCCAGGTTCTTTTTTGAGGCACTCAGAGCTATGAGTCTTCCTCTTAGCACTGTTTTCATTGTATCCCATTAATTTTGGTATGTTTTGCCTTCATCTTCATTAAACTTGAAAAACTCTTTAATTTTTTCTTTATTTCCTCCTTCACCAAATTATCACTGAGTAAAGCATTGTTCATCTTCCAAGGATATGTGTGCATTTTGTTAATTTTTTAGTTATTGAAGACCTGCCTTAGACGATGATGATCAGATAGGATATATGTCATTGTTTCAATCATTTTGTTTCTGTTGAGGTCTGTTTTGTGACTGACTATATGATCAGTTTTGAAGAATGTACCATGAAGTTCTGAGAAGAAGGTGTATTCTTTTGTTTTAGGATGAAATGTTCTATAGATTTCTTTTAAAACCATTTGGATCATAACTTCTGTTGGTTTTTCAGTCTTCCTGTTCAATTTATACTTCCATGATCTGCCCATTGGTGAGAGTGGGGTGTTGAATTCCCCCACTATTATTGTGTGTGGTGTAATATATGCTTTGAGATTTAGTAAACTTTCTTTTATGAATTGTTTGCCCTTGCTCTTGCCCTTGCATTTGGGATATATATATATATGATTGATAGTTTATCTCGATTGATTTTTCCTTTCATGAGTATCTAGGGTCCTTTCTTATCTTTTTTGATAACGTTTGTTTGAACATCTATTTTAACCAGTATTATAGTGGCTCCTCCTATTTGTTTCTTGAGACCATAACCTTGGAGGCTTTTTTACCATATCCTTTACTTAGACAATACCTGACTTCCCTGAAATTTCAGATTTACCATCAATTATAATGTTTCTTAATTGCACTTTATGGTAACAAAAGTGTATTATCAAAGATTTTGCACTTTAAATAAGTTTCAGTTGTTATTCTCAGGATATAATCAATTTGAGAAAATATTCCAAATGGTTTTTTTTTTTCCCTTGGGAAGGCAATATTTAACTCAGAAAATAGCTAAACAAGCATACGAACAAACACGCTGTGTTTTTAAACCTTAAAATTACTGTGAAAACAGTAAGTGTGTTTGTAATCTATCTCCTCAAAAATGAATTTCAATAATGATTATCAAATTGTCTGAATTATATCACTCTTCTCACTTAATTAGTTATTAGGGGTGATGAATCCAAGCTCTAGTTATAATATCAGTGCAACTGAACAAACAAGTATTTTGCATAAATTTATATGTGACCTAACAATTGCACGAATTTTATAGATACATAGATATGATAGACAGAGATACAGATAAGGATATAAATAATTCAAATAAATAAAACCTTTAATAAAGATGTTTATTAATACAAATGCAGTATTCAGAGTCTGACAAACTGATTTATATACTCTTTGCATCATCATTTTACAGGCATTTAGAAAGCAGATGAAAATATGACTCATTTAGTTTTTCAAAAAAAAAAAACTGATGGTAATTTTAATAACAAGAACCAGTTGAAAATTTTAGACAATGAACACAAAAATGACCAATAATAAAGAATATTATTTAGAACTAAATGTGGGCTTTGGAAGAGGAGATGCCTTTGATCTAATTTTTGAGATCAGAACTTTTGTTTGTAATATTGCTGAAGTCCAGGATTTAACAAAACAAAGACTACATACTGTAATAGAAATTACAGGCCCAGGAATTGGCACATCTGTGTTTATTTCCAAACCACCGATCTTTAAGTACAAACAAATCTGCTTTAAACTTTCCCTAACACATTTCTGTCTTCAAGTCATTTAATTTATACGGTCTATTTTAAATGAAACTTAATTTTTGCTTGCAATTATTTTTTTTTCAGTTAAGATTGATTTTTAAAATCAAACAAACCAAACTAAACAATATGGCTCAAAATGATGTGTAAATATTGTTTTAGACACCAATATATAGAGATGGGTACAGAGACAATATCTTAAATAGTTTACTGCATGTAACTTGACCAAACCCTGCCAAATGGCTTTTGCAGGTGTGTTTTATATCATCTCTTTGAATGTTGATGTGTGTTCCAGAAAGTCTTGCAACATTTATCTTCACACCTAAGCCACAGTGGGATCTTCATGGTGGAGTGGTCGCTAAGCAACCTTACCAGAAGAACATTAAGTACCATATTTTCTTCATTTCAGTCTGTTTGATAGCTTGAGATGTGAGACTTTTTATGAGTAGAACTTTCCAACTTGATTTGGCTAAACTAAGCAGACTGAATTTTGTATGGCTGAAAACTTGTCAGGTAGGTAAAGGTCAAAATAACAGAAATAGTTTGAAAAAATTCTATTATTGCTTTGGGGAGAACATTTCTTTTAAAAAATCCTCAAAAATAAAAGACATATTTTAAATGTTATAGAGCCTATATTGGTATATTTTTATTTAATTTCTAGTAACCTTGTTGTAAAAGACTTTTAAATAAATTTGCTAGACTACATAAGTTAAGGAAAAGCAATCTTAAATAAGTATATAGAAAATATATAAACATTTTCACACTTTTCAGGAAAAAATAATTAAATTTTATAGGACTTTGAAATTGATAATCAAGTTAAGTGCATATGTTTTTCACTTAAAATATATAACATAGGATTTTTAAGTTTGATTTTTATTTTCTATTTATTTACTTATTGGATATTTTATTAACTTACATTTTAAATGTTAACCCATTATCCTGTCTCCCCTCTGAAATTCTCCTATCCCATTCCCCACCCCTCTATGAGGGTGCTTACCCACTCAACTTTGTGACCTACACTGGGGCATCTAGCCTTTACAGAACCAAGGGACCCTCCTCTCATTGATGCTTGAGAAGGCCATCCTCTGCTACATATGTGGCTGGAGCCATGGGTCTCTCCACGAGTACTCCTCAGTTGGTAATCTAGTCTTAGGGAGCTCTGGGGGTCGGGTTGGTTGGTATTGCTGTTCTTCCTATGGAAGTGAAAAACTCTAGCTCCTTCACTCCTTTTAATAACTCCTCTACTGGGGACCATATTTTCAGTCCAAAAGTTGGTTGAGAGTATCCACCACTGTATTTGTCAGGCTCGGAAAGAGTCTGTGGAAACAGCTATAAATCGGGCTCCTGTCAGCTTGAGTTTCTTGGCATCCACAATATTGTCTAAGTTTGGTGACTGCGCATGGGATGGGTCCCCAGGTTGCATGATCTATACCTCATCCTCACTTTGTCTCCTTATTTCTTTTTGTGAATATTTTGTTCCCCCTTCTAAAAACAACTGAAGCATATACTCTTCTATATTCTTGAATTTCATGTGCTTTGTGAATTTTATCTTAGGTATTCTGAGAATTTGGGATAGTATCCACTTATCAGTGAGTGTATACCATATGGTTTTTTTTTTTTTTTTGTTTGTTTGTTTGTTTGTTTTTTTTTTTTTTTTTTTTTTGTCTGAGATACCTCACTTAGGATATTTTCTAATTTCATTCTTTTGCCTAAATATTTTATGAAGTCATTGTTTCTATTAGCTAAGTAGTACTCCATTGTGTAAACTTAACATGTTTTCTTTATCCATTCCTCTGTTAAATGTCACCTGGGTTATTTTCTATATCCATTCCTCTGTTAAATGACAGCTTCTGGCTATTATAAATAAGGATATTATAAACATAGCAGAGCATGTGTCCTTGTTGTATGTTGGAGAATCTTCTGGGTATATGCCCAGGGGTGGCATAGTTGGGTCCTCAGGTAGTACTACTTTCAGTTTTCTGAGGAATCGCCATACTGATTTCCAGAGTGGTTGTACCAGCTTGCAGTCCCACCAACAATGGTGGAATGTTCCTCTTTTTCTATATACTAACCAGCAAATTCTGTCACCTGAGTTTTTGATCTTAGCCATTCTGACTGGTGTGAGGTAGAATCTCTGGATTGTTTTGATTTGCATTTCTCTAATGACTCAGGATGTTGAACATTTCTTTAGGTACTTCTCAGCCATTCAATATTCTTCACTTGAGAATTTTTTAAGATATTTATTTTAAAGACAAATTATTTTTATGTAAACATATACTGTTTAACTCTGTTTATTATATCTAATTATAATACCTAAATTGATATTTACACAAATATTTATAATATACATTAATTTTTATATTACATTTTTTATGGAATGATAAGATTGTAAAAATATTAAGTTGTATAAACAATAGTTTTCTTGTATTTTACTATATGTAAATTCATTAAAATATCAAATATTTTTTTTTGGCCATTTTTGCCTCAGTTGATTTCATTCTGTTTAATAGCCCCACTGAAATGCCCGACTCTGAAATCATCCCTTACTGCGTTTCCTATTATTATTTCTCCGATGGCCTCCATCTCCTCTTCACGTTGTTTTCTCGTTTGCTCCCACTGGTGTTTATTATGGACCCCAGTCTGGCTCCCTCGTGGTAGCTACACCCACAGAGCTTTATTGATTTCTCCCAGGTTCAAGGTCTTCCGTGGGTGTGCTCTGCTCCCTCCAGGCAACCTGCAGCTTCCTTTTTCATCACACCTGAAATTTGATTTCAGTCTATAAGGTTATCTTAAAGTGAGCAACTCCTCGCCAGTTCAGTCCATAATGAAAACATACGGGTCCCATCCCAAAGATCAACTCATCATAGCTCATGTTGTTTAGCCACAAGGCCTCTCCAGCAATGGAAGTAGTGTAAAAAATACCCTCCTAACTGTGACAAATTTTCACTATATTCCAAGACACGGACTTATAATTTCATGTGATGTTTCCCTTTCCTTTTTTTTTTAATTTTTTTAACAAATTTATTTTACAAAACAAAGACAAATGTACAGATCTTAAGCATTTTTTGCATAAAATTATACAATACATTTTTGTCAGTACTTTCTTTCAGATTTTAAAATAATTTTTACATAAAACTGTATGAATATATTTTTAGTCAGTACTTGATATTTTTAAAGGTTTGATAGTATGCATTGAAAACCTAATAGTTACAATGAGCATAAAGTACATGCAAAACAAAATGTAATATGGAAATAGTCAAAGTTTTCTTGTTGTGTAAAGATTTTTTTGTTTTGTTTTGCTTTGTTTTCTTTATTTCTTGGACTTCATAAAGTCTTTGAGTTGTTTCTGGGGCAGTGCGAGCCTCTGGGGTTAGCATCCCACTATCAGTGACTGCATATTATGTCTGTTCTTTTGTGACTGGGTTATCTCACTCAGAATGATATTCTCTAGATGCAGCCATTTTCTTAAGAATTTGGTCAAGTCATTGTTTCTGGTGGCTGAGTAGTATTCCATTGTGTAAATGTACCACAATTTTTGTATCCATTCATCTTCTGAAGGACATCTGGGTTCTTTCCAGCTTCTGGCTATTATAAATAGAGCTGCTAAGAACATTGTGGTGCATATATCCTTGTTGTGTACTAAGGTGTCTCTGGGGTATATGCCCAGAAGTGGAATAGCTGGGTCTTCAGGTAGTATTATGTCCAATTTTCTGAGGTTTCGCCAGACTGATTTCCAGAGTGGTTGTATTAGTTTGCAACCCCACCAACAGTGGAGAAGGGTTCCTCTTTCTCTGCAACCTCGCCAGCATCTGTTGTTGTCTGAGTTTTGGATCTTGGCCAATCTGACTGGTATGAGGTGGAATCTCAGGGTTGTCTTGATTTGCATTTCCCTGATGGCTAAGGATGTCGAGCACTTCCTCAGATATTTCTCAGCCATTCGATATTCCTCAACTGAGAACATTTTGTTTAGCTCTGTATCCCATTTTTTAATAGGGTTATTTGATTCTCTGGTGTCCAGCTTTTTGAGTTCTTTGTATACCTTAGATATTATTAAACATGTAATATGTTTCAAATTATTAAACAAATGATTAGAATATTTTTACCTCTCTATTCATTGTTGCCATAAATTTTAATTATTTCTAAGTTGCGATATTATAAACTATTCTGATATTAAAACATAAAAGTTACATTATAAAACTGTAAAAGTATTCCCAAGAATATATTAGGATACTAATCACATCTAAATCCTTATTTTTTATTACAATGAATTAACATCCACACTATACAAATATTTACTTTTTTCCTATTTCTCTCTTACAAAAAATTGTTTTTTCATATTATATATTCTCACTATGGTTTCCACTCTTTTATAGCTCTGATATTCTTCGCAAACCCTCCCTCCCACCAAAATTCATTCCCTTGTCATCTGTCTTAAAAAAGCAAACATCTAAAAATTATTATATACAAACACATAGAGAAATAGACAGGTAGATAGATGATAGACAGGTAGATAGATAGATAGATAGATAGATAGATAGATAGATAGATAGATAGATAGATGGATGGATGGATGGATGATGGATGGATGAAGGAATGATATTTAAAAAGAAATAAAGGAAGAAAGAAAGGAAGGAAGGAAGCAAGGAAGGAAGGAAGAAGGAAGGAAGGAAGAAAGGAAAGAAGGAAGGAAGGAAGGAAGGATGGAAGGAAGGAAAAAAGGCAGACAGACAAAGAACAAAGAAGTTTCATTGAATTTCTTTGTGTGGGCATCTACTGCTGAACTTACAGGATCTGCCCTTTAATTTGTATCCCTCATTAAACTCTACTGGTTGAGGCTATTTTTTTTTTCTTTTTCTGGTGGCTATAATTGCACACATCTTCTTGGTTAGAAATAGAGTCCTTTGTCTGGTTCTCCTTTCAACAATGGGACCCCATCTTACAAGGAATACCCCCAAAAAAGCAATCTTCTCAACACAGCAAGACATGCACTCTTATGAAATTGTGGCAAGATCCACAAGGTATGCAGATACTTTTATATTCATAAAAAGAAAAGGAGAGGGAGATATGTTTTGGTGGATATGTAGTCATGTTTGGGGAAAGGGTGTGCATCTGTGGGCCAAGGCACAGGCATCTTTCTCCTCTGAGGGACCAGCCACAACACACCACAGTATAGCACAGTATAGTATAGAATAGAGTTTATTCAGAACATAGGGATAGGGATGGAAGTTGAGAGGCCGAGAGAGACAGAGAGAGAGAGAGAGAGAGAGAGAGAGAGAAAGAGAGAGGGGGGGGGAGAGAGAGAGAAGAGTAGAAGAGTAGAGGTGGGCCATGAGCACATGGAGAGAGGGGGAAGGAAATGGGGAGAGTGTGGAGAAGGGACATCAGACAGAGCAGGAGAAAGAATGGAAGAGCAAGAGAGAGCAGAGGGGTAAAGCAGCCCCTTTTATAGAGATTTTGGCATACTTGGCTATTGCCAGGTAACATGGGGGAAGCTTAATAAAAAATAGAAAAACATTGATTTTTTTCAAATTTGCTCAATTTTGCTGAATATATATTATTTCTTTGTGCCTACTATAGAGAAATAAGTGTGAAGCATACTTAGAAATGGCATTTCTATATTAAATGTAAATTTGGGCCAAAGTGTGTGTGTGCACAGGCTGTACATGGTTTGTATGGTGTACACAGGTTACAGGGTGGTAGTTACCTGTATCACTTCTTGTATATGAAGAGGCCAAAACAGGATGCCAGGAGCTTTTTGTGATTGTTCTGAATTATATTGACTTGTAGCAGGTCTTTTCAGTAACTGGAGGCAAGAGTCTATGCTAGAATGGCTCTTTAGTGAGCTCTGGGGATCATGTGTCCTCTTCTTCTAATGCTGGGTTGCAGACAGCATAATCTGTCATACATAGATTTTTATGTAAGTCTTGAGGATTTAAACTCAGGGACTCATTCTTGCAGTAACAATGTAAGTCTGATTTAGACTGTGTGATATAGAAAGTCTTCCATCATACCAGATGATTATAGTGTCAGTTGTAGTTTACCTAGTATGAGGGTTTCAGAGTTCCATTATATTAAACCAAGGATGGTCAGTTAACTAGCATTTACAATGAAGTAGAAGTATTCATTTTGATACAGACTACTACAGACTACTAAAATATTGTATTTGACCAAGACCCTCAGTTAAAATTAACTTACCATGGCATACATTGAGAATGAACAAAGGTTTTCTTCTTTAATCTGCTATTGATTTTTTTGTCTTTTTATTGGATGTATTTTATTTGCATTTCAAATGTTATTCCCTCCTTTCCCAGTTCCCCATTTATAAACCTCATACCCCCTCCCCCTCCCCCCTGCTTCTATGATGGTGCTTCCCCACCCACCTATTCACCCACTCCCACCTCAACTCACTGTCATTCCCCTACACTTGGGCATCAAGTGGGCTTCTCCTCCCATTGATGCCCAACAGGGCTATCCTCTACATCCATGTGCATTCTTTGGATAGTATTGTATAGTCCCTGGGAGCTCTTGTTGCCTGGTAGTGTTGTTCTTATGAGGTTGTAAAGCATTTCAGCTTCTCTAATCCTTTCTGAAACTCCTCCATGGGGACCCTGTTTGGATGTGAACATCTGCATTTGAATTGGTCAGGCTCTGGCAAAGCCTCTCAGGAGACTACTATATCAGGCTCCTGTCAGCATGTACTTCTTGGCATCAGCAATATTGTCTGGGTTTGGTGGCTGTATATGGGATGGATCCTCAAGTGGGGCAGTCTCTGGATGGCCTTTTCCTCAGTCTCTACTTATAACTTTGTCTCTGTATTTCCTCCTGTGAATACTTTTGTTCCCCCTTCTAAGAAGGACCAAACAAAGTATCTGCACTTTAGTCATCCTTCTTCTTAGGCTTCATGTGGTCTGTGAATTATATCTTAGGCAATCTGAGCTTTTGTGCTAATATCCACTTATCAGTGAGTGCATGTCATGGGTATTTTTAGTGATTGGGTTACCTCACTAGGCATGATATTTTCTAGTTTTATCGATTTGCCTAAGAATTCCATGAAGTCATTGTTTTTAACAGCTAAGTAGTATTGCATTGTGTAAATGTACCACATTTTCCGTATCCCTCTGTTGAAAGACATCTGTGTTCTTTCCAGTTTCTGGCTATTATAAATAAGGCTGCTATGAACATGGTCGAGCATGTGTCCTTGTTATATGTTGAAGCATATTTTGGGTATATGCTCAGGTGTGGTATAGCTGGGTCCTCAGGTAATATGTTCCTTAAAATGAGTTCTTGGTACTATTTTTGAGATTAAGAATTTAAAATAACTATTATGTTATGATTTGCTGTGTATTTTTCTGAAATATTTCTGACAAAAATAAAAACAGAGCTTATATTTCTAATTTTTATTTTACCAATTTTAGTACTTACAGTAAATTCTATTTAGAAATCTACTGCCCTGAGATTATTGTATCAAACAGCATTCTAATCATGCCTTTTCTGCTTTAGAGAAATTACTCTGTAAATATATCAGGTCTGAGATTTGTTCTTTTATTTTATTTGTTCACTACAAGTTTTGTTCTATTTTTAACTGTAGGATTAGTTACAGCTTTTATTTTCATTCATTCATATTTGCAGTATTTTGTGTCATTGTTTTAAGATTGGTTCATATTATAAAATGCAGCCTAATCTCACACTTGATAATATGTTGCTTACATATAGACATATAGTACCTCTACAACCAACCTTCATTCACTTCACTATTACATATTTCTAAGAAATGATTCACTTCATATACAGTCTCCAATAAAGGGAATGTAAAGGGGGTTTTGGGAAACAGTTTAAGAATGTTTATAATAGAAAAATCTGTAATTTACCACAGGTATTTTTCTTGTTTTTCTATCACTAAGTTATATTGGGATTTATATACCCAACTTGGAGTCTGTTGATTATTTTACATGTTTAACCTGTTCATTTCTGCTGCTGTATTTGTTTATTGTTTCTACTTTTTAAAACCTTTTATTAACTCTTGATAAATTCCATTTATCTCAAATGGGCACTCAAATCCCATTAATCTCCCTGTCCCTTTGTAATCACCTCTCTGCCTTTGCAACCTTCTACCCCAAATTAAATAAAGAATAAAACCCCAAAATCTCATTTTAGAATTATAATATGCCACAGTCTGTCACACAATATACCCTTTATTCATACACCTTGCATATGTTCTTTGCTATGAGTTATTGGTCCTTTTCCAGGCCTCTGGATTCTACTACATTATGAATCCTGGATCCTCACTGAAATTACTGTAGAATATCCTCTTGTCGTGGTGTGGCAGTCCTGCAGCTTTGGATATGCCAGACCAGCCTTCATTCAGATGCTCTAGAAGTTCCTACATGAGGTAGACATTGGTGTGGTCAAGCTTGAAGACATGGATCTGGGTCTGAGTGGTAGATAAGTTAGTCAGACAACCTCAGGGGGAGCTCTTCAGCTCTACCCCAACTAGGACACCCAGTGACTAGGCTGAGAAGCTATGGACCAGCTGTCCCACTCTTAAGGCTTTGTGGATAGCTCATGTGCCTCCGCACCAGCTGAGCTATCTCTACTTTGTAGCCCAGGTAAGGTGTAGGATCTGCAGTCTTGAGGGCATCAGCTGGTGAGGGGCAGGGCTAGCTCTCCAGATCTCATTACCCCACGTGTGGCTAAGTGTCACTCCTCACCTGCTAGGGTTCCCCCTGGGTACTGCAATATGCTAGCTGGAAGAGGGCAGGGTAACGTCAGGAATAGGTGGGGTCCACAACCTGCCTGTTCCATATGGGGCATCAAACATGAATGTAAGGTAGACCATCAAAGGGGATGAATTAGTGTCAATGACAAATATAGTCCAAAGAGAATGCCCAAAGTGTTACAGTTCTTAGAATAGGCACCTGGCTAAGGGCAGGAGAGACAATATGAGAAACCTGAGTTTAATTTCAACAACTGGTATCTGGCAAAGAAGGCAGGTCTAATGTCACAAGGATGAGTGCTTTGAGAGACAAAGCCTTCCCCCAACTGTAACAACTCAATAAAAATAGCCCAATCTCACACAACTGGTGAAATCCCTGTGTGTCCTATTTCCATGTGGACAAGGATTATATGCACCTTGGGTAGTAGGATATGATAAATATATTCCATTGGCTGAGGCGATGATGCTGTTGGTACTCGATTTGCTTGGGGAAAAGTTCCAGGTTTTCTGCTATGTGATTGACTTCTTGTGATCACGTAGCTGTGAGTCCTGGTTAAGTGCTCTGGGGCAAGCATAGAAATAAGAAAGAAGCTAGCTCTACCCCTGTTTGTCTCAGGCTCTGACATTTCTGAGGGTTGAGTTTGCTCGAATATGTTGATTCAATGTGGGTTCCCCTTGTGGCACATTTCTTGTGTCTTATGCCTGTGGCTAAGCACTCTTGCTGCAGGTAGTGAACAGCAAGGTAGGGGCTTCTCTCCCTGCATCTCTTCCCTACTCCTTTATGCCAAACTAGGGGTAAGGTGAGCTCTCCCATGCTCACATCCTCAGGGTTGGCTCTCCTGCCATCCTGCCACCAGGTCCTGTTCTCCCAAGAGTTGCAACCAGTGAGGAGCAGGGGCTGCTAAGCTGCTGTCATGCAGGCAGGGATCAATGTGAAGAGGGAGGGCATCTCTCCCTGACCCAAGCCTCCAAACCTGGGGTCAGCTATTCTGTCTCAGGCAAGAGGTGGTGCCAGCTCAGCACAGTGTTCAGACATCAATGTGGCCTCATGCAATCCCAGACCAGGGATGCCTGCATGGCCTTTGGCAGTAACACCAGCATTGGATGCTGACATTACAGATCCTATCTGCAATACAACCAATAACCCAGATATGACCCTGGGAGTAAATATGGGCCCATATGTCACCATAGCCTCAAGTGGCAGCACAGGGCACCCATATCAGCATGTCCCCAATGGCTGCATGGCCCTCTGACCACCACATGGTCTCAAGTAGAGACCATGGCATACAGACGATGCTTCCTTTTGGCCTCTGGTGGTGAGTTATGCCACAGACAACAACCGAAACTGCTGGAGCAGGACAATGGACCTAGATGTGGGTCACCATGGCCTGAGGTAGTTGTGCAGGCTTCTTATATCTGCCTGTTTCTCACCAAGAAAAATCAGCTCCTACCACATGCTGACCTTGATGCTGTCCATTCATAAAATATTTGGAGAAGAACTTGCACATGAATTCTAGGAGGAGACACATTGCTAAGGAACACAGTCCCTGCCTAGATCGGCGTGAGTAACATTCCAATCATGGATTCTGGTCAAAAGCACTTTGAATACTCCTGTTTTCTTTCTTTCCCCATTTTTTATTAGATAGCCTCTGTATTTACATTTGAAATGTTATCTCCTTCCCCCACCCTACCCCTACCGCCCTCCCCATCCACTTGTATAAATTTAGCCAATACTTCTGTTTCCAATAGACAAAGAGGACACAAAAGAGCATTTGAACTTCTCATGGAAGCATAGCTAGTGTCCTTAGTAACTGAGCTCTCTCTCTAGTCTGGTTCTCATCTTGTCTCCCCATCGTCAAGGACAAATAAACAGCATGCTTACCCCTTTACCTCTTGCTAGCTTAGGTCAATTTTTGGACTTGTACTGAATCAATGAAACCAAAACAGGTTTTGTTGCTTCCACAGGAACAGCCATCACCAGTTGGGTTAGACTTTTGCAGTTGCCCACTGCCTTGCCGCTGCTTTATTTATTTTCCCAAACACAGGTGTCAACATCCTTCCTGCTGCTGCATCCTTCACGCCCCACACAGAGCTAGAGAATATTGCTTAGCATGGGTTCCATGCAAGATGAGTCAAGGTTCGTGCAAACACTAGAGCTGAAATTCCTCTTGCAACAGCTAAGTTCTTTCTCCTCATACAAGACTCAATTCAGATTCACTAAGTGTTTTCTAGGTCTTTTTCTTTTTATCATGCCAAGGATTCACATCATCTAATGTTATATTTTCAAGTTTCTGCATCAACAAGTAGTACAGATTTCTTTTGCCTTTGTAGTGCATGTTGCCCTCCCCCTTGGAAAAAAAACTACTAGAGCTAAATTCAAAGTCACAGTGATTTCTAAAGCTCATGATTCATGTTTTTCTTAAGAGATACACTCACTGATGAGAAGATACTAGCACTAGAAAGCTCTGAATACCCAAGAAACAATTCAGAGACCTTATGAAGCTCAAAAAGAAGGAAGGCCAAAATGGGGATACCTCAGTCCTCCTTAGAAGGGAGAACAAAACTCTCATGGGAGGAAATAAAAGGTCAAATAGAGGAACAAGGATTGAAGACAAGATCATTCAGAGGCTGCCTCATCCAGGGATCTACCCTATATGCAGCCACCAAACCCAAGCACTATTGTTAACACCAAGAAGTATTTACTGGCAGGAACCAGATAGAGCTGCCTCCTCAGAGGCTCTACCAGAATCACACAGATATAGCTGAGTATGTTTGCAACCAACCATCAGACTGAACATGAGGACCCCAATGAAGGTGCTAAAGAAAGGACTGTAGCTGAAAGAGATTACAACCTCATGGTAAGAACAACATTATCAACTAACCAAACTCTCCACATCTCCCATGGACTAAACCACCAACCACTGAGCACACATGGAGAGACCTATGGCTGTAGGTGCATATGTAGCAGTGTCTGGCATCAATATGAGAAGAGGCCTGTCGTCCAGGGAGGGCATGTTTTCCCAATGTGGGGGAATGCCAAGGCAATGGGGTAGTTACACAGTTAACAATTACTGGGGGACTGAGAAAAAAAACTGGAGAGAGAGAGAGACAGAAAGATACAGGGAGAAAGAGAGTAAGAAAAGATGAAAGCAGCAAAAGACTTCCTTGAAGAAGGAAAGAAGTGAGGAGGCAGGATGAGTATAATATGAACATATTACATATACACATCAAATATCATAATGAACACATTACGTATAATTAGAATATATGAAGAAAAAGAATGACAGTAAATCACAGAGGATTAGTACTAGCTTATGAGGGGGTAATATCAAGAAATTCTTTAGTTAAGTATGGTCTGAGACAGAACATATGTCAAGTTCCTGCTCATATTGAAGAAGATTCTCAAGTAAAATGCTATTTACTAAACTGTATATAGGATTTGTATTCAGTTAGTCAATGTCAAAGTCTAGAGAAACAGGGGGTTAAAAATAAATAAGATAAAATTAAGTAAAATTAAGAAGTCTTGCTTTTCTCACTGGGACTTGTCAATGTGAACTAGTCAAACTGAATAAATGAATACAAGTCACTGTAAAGCCCAAAGTTTAAAATGATGCTCCTTCTCAGAAAGAAACAGACACAGTGTGGGATGGCCTCCTAAGGAGTGAAAATAGAAAAAGCTTTTGCAAAAACAATTACAGTAATTTCACAGCTACAAAGTAGATGGGAGAAAAAGCCAAGCCCTCAGCTCCGAACGTAACCCGGGAAGGAGCCGTTTCTCCTGCCGACCATGATCACAGGTTTTATGCTATTACTACCTGATATATTCAAGCATAGCAAATGGGAATAAAATGAAAGCAGATGACCTCCTGTGGGATTCTGTGCACAGCAATTGTGGGGGGTGGGGTGAATCAGCCTGAACTGAATTGTGTTTCTCTCTCCCACAGATAAATATTGCATGCCAAATCAGCTTGGGTATACTCACACTCTGTCCCTTTAACTTAATATATGCAGTGTCAAATCATTTCAAACTGGGTACTGTTTGACTCTGTGCACACACTTTATCTAAGGTCAAAAATATGGAAACAATTTAAAGCAAAATGAAAATTCTCTTCCCACTCCCACAATATGTGAGGCGCTGGTGAGAAAACCCTGTGAGCCGAAACATGGATTTAACCTGTTTCTGATACTGCTTAGTGGTGTAAAAATGTGGAGCCTTCGTGTTTTAATAGAATTTACTGTATTATTCCAGTCAGACACTTCTGCCAACTAAAACTTCTCTCAGCTCCTATCTCAATCCATGGAGACAAATTATGATAGTCATATTTTCCAAGGGATTTTAAATGTAAAACGTCAGGCCTCAAAGCATCGCCATCTACAAACATCAAATAATCAGTGTACTATTTGTAAAGAAGAGCTTACTCTGCCTCTGATTTGTGTCGTGCGTGTGTGTGTGTATGTGTGTGTGTGTGTGTGTGTGTGTGTGTGTACATGGTATACATACATAGTGTGTTTTATAAGCAGCTAAAAAGCTTTGGAAATGAAGCTCTTTTTTTAAAAGAGTTGTTTTATTTTTATTACATGTGTGTGTGAATGTGCAGTGTGTTTGCATGGCCTCTGAGGTTAGTAAACAGTGTCCAAATCCCTTACACTGTAGTGACTCACATGTAATTGTGATTTGCCTAACAGGTGCTGGGGCTTGAACTTGAGTCCTCAGGAAGAGCAGCATTCAGTGGTAACAGGTGATCCCCCTGTCCTGCCCCGGGAGCCAAACTTCCTGGAAAGGGATCCTTGAAAATACAGTTCAACCTGCTCCTCTCTTTTCTCTCAAGCTATTTTTGCTGATACCTAAACACAAGCACAAGGACCTGTAAGAAAGTGTTTTTACTGATAACAGATGGAGTCAAGGAGTAAATCTGTTTCACTTATCCTAGACAGGGTGTCGGCAGAGTCCTTTAGACAGCTTCTAAACAATCATTGCTTTAAAAGTGAAATGTACGTTCTTTAACCTCTTTCCACAGTTAAGAATATGCAGGCTCTTTCAGGAATTTTTTCCCTTACTATGTTCTCTTTATTAACACTTTATAACAAAATATATCATTTTCTGTTTTACTTGTATAAACAGTAGTATAAATAATCACAAATTTATCATTTGGCTTACTCTTATACAAACCTGAACATAATGCTGATTTTATAAAACACTTGACATATCACTTACCACAGAATCAGAATGTTTTAGACAACACTTTCATCTTTCATTCCAAGCATGCAGCCATAATAAAGATTTGTGGGAGTCGTGCCCCACAGAGAAGAACCTGACAGGCACTTCTCAGCATGTCAAAGACACTCTACTGAAAGACAGTGGAATGGAATTTATGAAATTATGCAGACTATAAATTATAATCAAGAATTAAACACATGAAAACCCTGGAAAGAAGCTGCTGCTCTGCATACACACAGGATTAGGCAGCAGAAATCAAGTATGCACTTAGTGTATTCGCTTGTGGCTGGGCTCACTCCTGGAGGGCAAATCATCCCTTCCTATAGTGAAGGATCACCTGAGCAAGGATGTTTCAAGCAGAAGAAATAGAACTTACATAGGAGAGCAAAGAGGGAAATCACAACAAAAGCATAGAAGAGCACAAAAATTAAGGAAGTATAATAAAAAAAAATCACCATTGTATATAAATGGGGATAGCCATGGAAGAGACAGAGGATAGAGAAAAAATAAAACACATACCTACCTACCTACCCATACATACATACATACATACATACATATGGGGAAGAGAGTGAGAGAGTCTGTCGGACAGACACACAACACACACACACACACACACACACACACAGAGAGAGAGAGAGAGAGAGAGAGAGAGAGAGAGAGAAAGAGAGAGAGATTTGTGATTATTCACATTCAGACTTAAACATAAAGACTAAAATGCACTGCCCCATACAAGTAACTCATTCCTCCTGGAAGCCTCTAGTGTCATTGTGCCCCCTATTATCCTGAGGACCAGGGGAAGCTTGAATATTCTCTCAGCTTTAGGGACAGTTTTGGTGACACTGTTGCTTGAAAAGTCAGTGATCATGAAATCAGAGCTGCAAATACACAATACTGTTTCGGTAGTTGTGCATTCTAAAACTGGAACAGAATAAAGGTTTTCCAAACCATTCAAAGACACCTTGAGAATAACTCTTGTAGCATTTATATAATAAGCATGTTAATTGTCATCCATGTTTGGGTCCCGAGCTGCACATTGAGTTATATTATTAGCATATTCTTACTAAGAAGATGTTTATAGGCCTTACACAGTGTCCTGTGTAGCCCAGTGCATAATTTGTTCTGCCATTTGCAACAGCTATGCTTGCCCTTTACCTTAAGGCTTCAGGATTTATTCTGTCCCATTTCCCACACCAGTCGCTACTTTTTTAATTCATCTATAATTCCATTGTTTTTATTCTCCTTTGCTGGTGGTAAGGACTATAAAGGGAACAAGAAAACTTAATAATTTTTACTATACATATTCTGTGAGACAGAGTAAAAACGAGTTAATATTCATTGGAAAGTCATTGTAGCTGATTTGTGTGTTGACAGGGTCAGAAACAATGCGTTTACTGAACATTAACTGTCTGAGATGTCGGTGATGACCATGACGTTCAGCAGCAGAATAGAGCTGCCATAGGTCAAATGTGGAATTTCATCCATAAAAGTTACAAGTTTGTTTTTCATAGTTTAACACTTTTGAAACCAAGATTCATCTGTGATTGATGGCATCCTGAAATTCTGTCTAGATGACAGTATTAAAGTATTATGGATCTGGCGCAGCTGAGCATGAGTCAGAGCCTTCCTATTTGTGGAATAATAATGCTAGTGGAGCATAAACATTTTCATCAACAAACTATCTGAGGACCACCAGGAAAAGAATACAAATTCTGCTTATTCTCTAAACATCTTCCTTACAGGACCCTCATTCAAGGAATGGAGTCTGACTGCATTATAAAAGACATTTCTTCAAGCAATACCAAGGAAGATATGAAGAAACTGAGATTAACTATCATTTTGGTTGAATAAACAACAAATTTTGAAAGTAATGGCATCCGAACCATAGATAGGCACACAAATTCAGACTTTACTAATTCAGAGTCTGGATATGAAGAAGTTAAGAAAGCCTAAGACAACATGAGCCACATAGATTCAGATCCCTATTGTAGTTTATAAAATTCTCCCTCCTTCATTCTCTCATACCCATATCTGACACTTATTTCAAGATATAAAAATAAAACCCTAACAGAGTAAATTATGAATATAATTATAAATATAATTATAAATATAATTATAAATATAATTATAAATATAATTATAAATATAAACAATAAATTATAGCTGAATTTTCAGCATGCATTTTTATTAGAAATACAATTACATTTCGGGTTGCATCTTCTTATGTGCATGTATGTGTACCAATGCATGAGACATGAATACATGTTTGTGTGTGTGTGTGTGTATGTGTGTGTGTGTGTGTGTGTGTGTGTGCATGCATGTGCATAAGTGTGAAGGCCACAAGAGGATAGTGTAATGGATATTCTATAACTGAACTTAAGGTGTTTGTGTAATACCCAGCTTATTACATGGGTACACAGGTGTGAGTTCTGGTACTCATGATTGTCCCAGGACACTTGTAATATGTGAGCCTACTCTATAGTTCCCCACTTCACACTTACAGAATCCCTCACACTTAAATCCTTTCCTAATAACCATACAATTTTGTTTTTACTCAATAATGTTAAGCTTTAATGTGGGCATATGTGTGTATACATTATGCATACATATATATCTTTGATTATTTAATTATTAATAGTAATTATTGAAATGTTTACCTTTGTGTGTATTTGTCAAGTTTATAGTATTTAATTATTAGATTACAATTAATTCTAATAAAATACACTAAAAAGGAAAACAAAAACCCCACAGTATTGTGCTTAAGCACCTTCTTTCTCTAGGTGACATATTTGATTGAACACAAAAAGAAAAAAAATACCTGCAGTCTGTAAATGTTTAAGAATTACTTATAAATAATTACTTCCATTTATGTGTTCTTTTTGTACAGTTAAATTGTTTTTAAGTAACTTCTGTTGATTGAAACATTTAAATTTCTTTCTCATTCTACTTATAAAAATTAAATTCAAAACAGCATTATTGATATCTGTGAATTAAAATACTCTACATACAAACAATAACAAATATTTTCTGCTTTTTTTTCAAGTAGAGTTTTGATTCACTCTTTGTTTAATCCTATGACTCCTGATTTCTGAATTTTGTGAAATGTGTTCAAACATATTTTAAGTACATTTTTTACCCAAGATGATCAGTGGATATTTTTGAGAATCTTAATTTTTTTCATGGTGTGTTTATGTGTTACAAATTATCTTCTTGATGTGTCCTTAAGTTTCACTTGATAATGTCACCAGGTGTACACCTGGCTTACTTAACACACTTTCTCAGGTCTGGTTTACTTGCCAGCCTCTAATCTAAAACCCTGGGATTGCTAAATTCAGTTTCAGTACTCAAGTCTCAATTTCCTGACAGCTATAGGCTGTCAGGTTGCATCTGGTAAACAAGAGGGAAATTTTGCTAGAAGACGAAAGTATCAAAGAAAACTATTGTTTTGTGTAGAAATAGAAAATGGAACTTTTAATGTATTAAGCAGCCCTGACCACTCCTGATATTTTTCTTGGGCATGCTTGGGAAAACCACCGAGGAAGAGAGCAAATCAATGTATGAGTCTAAAGACATAACTAGAAAAAAAACAAACAAAAATAATCTAGATCCTTTTAAATGGGATGGAGATGGTAAACTTCCCTATTTTCAAGTAGGAAATCAGTCTCAGAGTAGCAGTGAGTTGGCACACTCTGTATAGCTGCTAAGACTTGCTACCCTCCTACATGTATCAAGAAAACCAAAATACATGCAAATGGGCTTGAACAGCTTGTTTTATACCCAGAAAACACAAGCAAGATTAGCCTGGCTTGGTTTACAGCATCCTTCCTCCCGCTTAATAACACTGGGCTGTAAAGGCCAGACTGCAGATGAAACAGCTTAATTCAGCATGTCTTAAGGAATAGTAGTGAATGGAGTATAATAGTTGTGTGTCACAGAAACAGGAAGTGGTTACTAACAATCAGTAAAGGGCCTCACAGGATTCACTTGATTTCCATGCTGCAAGAAGGACTCAAATGTCTCATTGAAAGACATGCCTATGCCCCTGTATAGGAGTAACAGAATTTCAAGATGTAGTAATCATGCAATTCTCCAACCCTGGCTGCTGGGTAAGAAGATAGAAGCATGGAGCCTTCCTGCAGAGTTTAACAAGGATACCTTTTGTTTATAAGCAACTCCCCTTTGCAGACTTACACGGGTACAGAATATTGGCTTTAATAAAATTATCACTCAGAACTTTGAAAGGATTATTCAATTGTCTTTCTAAATCCTCTTGGCCTGGACATTTCTGATGCCAATCTAATTTTCAATTATCTTACAGTCAAATATATTATTTTAAAGAAAGATTTAATGGCTTTTGTCTAGATCACAGACTTTGAATTCTGTATTACTGTGAGAATTTTCTCATTTGAACTGGTTGACAGTTAATAGTTCTTTTCAATCAAAACAATTTCTTTGAACATTTCTAAAAGGATATCTTCTTTTGGCTATAAAATTCTTTATCATGTATCTGTAAATTTTATTAAAATATTTTAGACTTTTTAAAGTTTATTTCCTTTGCCTTTACTTACAGGTCTTATTATTATTATTATTAGATACTCTGTATTTACCTTTGGGATGTTATCCTTTTCCCCTGCCCTGTTCCCATCTACCCTCCCACTCCATTTGCCTTCAAAAACTTGCACTCCTAATCACCCTCTCCAAACCATTGCCTTGATATTCCCTACATTGGGAAAACGTGCCTCTTCAGGGACTATGTCAGAGTCATATAGATACTCCTAAAACTGCCTCCAGCTAACTATCAGGTTATTTTAGAATTGTGAAACAATTCAGAATATCTGAAATTAAAACTGGAATTTTAAAATACTGTTTCTCTTTATGTTTAAGTTAAAAGTTCTGTTTATTAATTTTAAGGATTTCTTAAATTTAATATCATTTAACTCAAAGCATATTAAAAACATGGAGAAAAATTGGTGGTCCAGGAAGTAATGCAATAAAACACACACTAATTGTGGCTTTAGGTACCTCTAAGCACATTATATCAATTAATGTACTGTTTTTTTGTACTTGGTATCTGACAGGAATTGGTTCTAAAACCTTCCCCTCTACAGACACCAAAATCCACCAATACATACTAGCACTTTCTTAAAATGGATGCATCTATTCATATAATGTATCTAATCTCATATTCTTCATATTATCTCCAATAGACTTAGAATATATGGTACAGTGTGAGTGCTCCTTAAAAAAATAACAAAACAAAACAAACCCCACCTATTTGTGTATATGTTTTTATGTGTTGTGTGTAGTAAGTGAAGGTGAGAGGAAAATATCCAGGAGCTGGTTCTCTCCTTCCACCGTGGGTTCTAGGACTAAACTCAGGTCAACAGAAACCCATATGGCTAACTTAGAAAGTAACAGTAAGAAAAAGACTGACTGCATGTGTTCAGTAAGACATCCTGTATAGATTTAGTCTGTGTAAGTACATCGTATATTGTCTCTTTAAAAATTATTATTTACTTAATGTATATAAGTACACTGTAGCTGTCTTCAGATACCAGAATAGAGCATCATATCTCATTACAGATGGTTGTGAGCCACCATGTGGTTGCTGGGAATTGAACTCTGGAAGAGTAGTCAGTACTCTTAACTGCTGAGCCACCTACCCAGCCTCCAGTTTTAGTTATATAGTTAGCTGAATCTGAAGATATAGAGTATTTTGATATGGAGAGCCAACTACATGTGCATGTGTTTAAGTAGAAGAAACATGGGAATGTATATTTGTATAAAAAAACTGAATGCATAACATCATATTTTCTTCTACAGCTGACTGGAAGTCTTCCTCCAAAAATCTTCTAAATTCACTTATATCCTTGTTACTGTTCTCCTGGCAGGACCTGTTTGACTAACATGTTTCTCTGTAACTGATTTTAAAAGGAAGATTCAGAAAGGATGCCCATGGAACTGTAAAATTCCTGTGAATGAACCCACTTTTGGGATGACTGTCATCAGAAGACAAGACATGAGTATGTATCACTTAAGCTACCATAAGCCCACAAATTATAGTTTGCCCTTCTCCCAGGCTGATCTTTGCTTAATAAATTGACCATGCTGTGAATAACAAAAGAATATTGTCTGATAGATATCTCTGAGCTGAGTGGATCACATTTTTAAGAAAATTGGAGAATTCTTTTCCATTATTAGCACAAATCTGTTGCACTGCTATTTTTCCATGGTGGTCTTCTTTCATATAGGCATCTGCAGTCTTCCCCCATAATCACAGATATTTTTGTAAGGACATCACCGTTTTCTGAACTGTTTGTTCTCTCAAATGATGCTCCAAACTCAACTGTTTTTTGAGATGAACTGAAAACATGTTGGTGCTCATTTAATTTGGAAAATAAGGACTCAGGAAATTTTCCATTATTGAACTGCCCTTTGTGGAGCTTTTCATATGCAAAATGCCAAAAACTTGGAGCTATTCTTAGGGTGAAATGTTGGCTTGGAATATGTCTGGTAGAGGCCAATTCTTCTGGAATAGATGATGGAGACTAACTGCAATTCATAAATAAATGGGTGATAAAGGAAAATGAAAATACATAGATTGATTTTTTTTCAGGGACAACTCAGTTCAAAACAAAATTTCAGGTTTTAAATAGGTAACAAAAGACAATATTATTGACATTATAAAACCTAAATGGGACAGTTTTTATGTAAAAATTCTTGTTGAAGCATGCATATGTACATATATTTATATACATGTTTACATGTATGTGCATAAATATTTATGTATATATATGTATGATATATATGTATATATATGGAACTTGAATTTCTATGTTAAAATTTATAAATAAAAGCAACCTGAAGAGTAAAAGATTTATTCATCTTACACTTTGAGGTACCAGTATATCTTTGAGGCAGTCTGGACAGGAACTTAAGGCATGCAGGAATCTAAAGGCAGAACTAAGCAGATGCCACAGTGAAGTGCTATTTCTGGCTTGCTCCCCATGCCTTGTTTACTGAACAAGAAATGCCTGTCCATGGTTTGCAATGCCTCCTGTAGTCTAGGTTCTCTGATGTGCCAGAGAGATCAAGAAAGTGACCCATGGAATTTCCTACAGTTAACTTGGATGGAGGTGTTTTCAGAATTGAGGTTTCTGTCCTTATTGAACCTTGTACCAGGTTGATAAAACTAGGTCTAGGAACACATGAACATTGTTATTCTGTTTTACATGTGAGATAATGAAAAAGAAATTGCACTATTGGGTAAAGTGATACAAGTTTGAAGAGCACAACATTGTTCAGTGTTGTGGTCTGTTTCTGAAGCTCAGCTAGTAGAAAGGTTCAGCTGGGATAGATAGGCAAGGAGAGATTTGATACAATTTAAAAACCCATGTTGATAATATGCCTTATTGATAAACATTCATATAGCACTGGTTAAACCTTAAAGTGCATGGAAGGTATTAACATTGAAAATTATTTTATGTTTATCTTAACAATACTGATTGTTCTTCAGAAAGTCAAATTGACTCCTCTGCCTATTCACTTGTTGATTGGCTGAGTCTGGCAATTCGAAGGTTAAATGAATGCACATGCATACTTTTAGGTTAAAATCTATTGAGAATAGTGCCAGGATCCCAAACACAACTGCAGATAGAACCATTTTTAGAGCAAAACCAGACAAAGGGGGGAGACCATGTGGGGATATCTATTTCTGTGATGGGTCACTTCAAAATTCTTTTTTGTGTCTGAACTTTTGGAGAAGTTAAGTCACAAAGGGATTTGTTTTGACAAAGGATAGTATGCATCAAAAGAACCATTAATGCTCTGATTTTCGGTTCAATAATGGAAAGTGAAATTTCTCCCCAAATGGGTTTCTGTATTAGAAGCAATTCTAAAAGATAAAATACTGTTCTTATTGGATCTATTACTTTTAAAAACTTCTCTACACAGTAAAATGAATGACTACCAACTTGATACATATTTGAAAAATAATGAGATTCATAGGTAACTAATAATTGTGATGTTAAATACCTGAACATAATATTTGGTTTACACAGAAAAGTAAAACACAAATATTAACTCGTGGGGCCTTTTTTTTTCAGGTTGTGGATAGGACTGAGAAAACCTTCCAGAATAGTCACATATTGTTTCATCTTTTGAGACAATTAGCTGTTATGGTTCAAATAGAAATTATGCCATAGATTCATTATTCAGGGAGCCAAGTGTAAGAAGACTGAGCTTTAAGAGCTATTTGAAATGAATTAACCCTGGGATGGATTCATAGAATGGTACTGCTATTAGAAATAGGTCAGTGGGGGCTTGTCATTGGTACTATCTCTTACACTGCTAGCTTCCTAGGTTTCTAGGTTTCCTGGCTGCCAAAAGATGATCTGGCCTCCTAGTCATGCCAGCCCTAAAAATCTGGAGGAAAACAGTGAGGTATCCTAATCCTGTGTACCTTTAATATTTTCCAGGTATTTAGTCACAGGCAGAAGGAAGTCTGACTAATGTTACATGTTGTGGTCTTATCCCATGTAATCAAAGCAATTTTGCACTGCAATTGGAATGAGGATTCTGGGTGTGTGCAAACATGTTCATATCTACACAAACACACACACACAGAGAGAGAGAGAGAGAGAGAGAGAGAGAGAGAGAGAGAGAGAGAGAGAGAGAGAGAGAGATTTGAATGTCTTAAGTCTAAAAATCATACCCATATCTTACCCTGCATTACGATCTGAAAGGGAAGAATTTCCATGCAGAACAAGATCAGCTTAACCCACAGAACTACCTCCTCTGCTCAACAATGATTTGAAGTGATATGTCAGAGACCCTCAGCGAAATGACTTTTTGTTTTGCAGTGAAAGGA
The DNA here is from genome assembly GCF_963924665.1 of Micromys minutus. Lineage (NCBI taxonomy): Eukaryota > Metazoa > Chordata > Mammalia > Rodentia > Muridae > Micromys > Micromys minutus. Next base: position 19,644,308 of record NC_137974.1, on the reverse strand, counting down.
AAATCTTCAGGGTTGCCAGCGTTGCTTCAAAATATCCCAGCAAGTGCGAAATAAGGGAGTCAATATGTATTACACAAAGAGAAGAGCCAGTGTGTGGAGAGACAACAGGCAAACCTGTGAGGGCAACAACAGCAGGGGGATTGCTTGTTGAACCCAGTGACCTTTCTCTACTCTTCAACAATGAAGATTATGTAGATCACTGGGAAGGAAAGTTCCTTTTAATGCTTTATTTTTCTACACACAGGTATGGATATTCCTTCTGTTTTCCACTTAGCTTTAGGAATATTCCCCATGGAGGTTATTATGCTTGAAATTCAACTCAGCATAAGCTAAATGGAATAAAATAACTCTCTTGAAGTTTTACCTAATCCTATTTATAAAACTCTCCAAGAACTGCTAATATTCTTCCCCTGACAAGTAATACTATACACACCAAGGGGAATGAAATGGAGCTTAGAGTGAGTCTTGCAGCCTATTAAACATTTAATAAGTAATAAAGATCCATCAGAGAATGGACTAGTTCTTCCATATTACAGCCGCAGACACTCATTTCCCAACTTGGGACTATAGAAGCAAGCAGAAAGAAATTTTGGGGAGAGAGTATTTAAAAACTGCAGTGACTATAAACACCTTTCAGCAGATGGTTTCATTTGTTAATGCAAACTTTCAAGGTCTGAGTCATAAATGCTGATGTATTTGCTCCCTTGCCTATATGTACGTATTGCTGACTAAATTTCTCACACTACTGAGACCTTGTCTCCTTCCCAATGCCATGTATTTTTGATGCATTTGTTACTCACATAGGAATTTTCCATTTGTCTTGTGTCATAAGCAAATAATAACAGTACAGTAGATGTTAAACATCAGTTGATATTGCAGTATTTTCTCATAATCTGGTATGGCAATATTAGCTAATTTTATAAAAATCAAAGTTGTAGATTTCAATATCTGTAGACACAAAGCCCACATCCATGAATAACACATCAATTCATTCTTCATTCTGTCTTCCAGATATAGCCTCTTTTCTTAATATTCTAAGAATGACATAAAGTTTAATCTAATTACCATAGCATTTTATGATAGATATGCAGTGTTACAAGCAGTTTCCTAATATTCCTGGTTATTTGCTTGTGCTCTGAATTACTTACTCAAGGCAAATATGGGTCTATCCATGACTATAAAAACAACCAGAGCTCTGGTTCAGTAAAATTGCAAGACTGTTTAAAGGATTTTTGTTTGTGTTGACACAGCCTTGTCACAAAAAACTTTTCAAGTGACTTTGGTCTTGTTCTGATCTCAGATTCCCCTTTTAGCTTTGCAATTCTAAGCTAGTGTTGTAAGAGGTAACATAGTAAATACTGACAATGGCCTTCAGAACTCAGTGACACTCAGCTGTTAACAGGTCAATGTCTTGGACCTTAGTAAATAAACAAATGTTTACTGGAAAACAATATTTCTACTGTATTCAAGATGACCTAGCACACAATATAGGTTACCAGACACCTTAGTTTTAGTCATGTAAAATTCTAAGGGGAGTGTTCTTGGGGGTCATACTTAAATTTTTACTTAAAAACATATTAACAAAATGTTTACCTTTCCACTTTAAATGACTAGTTACACCACCATAGCAAATTACTGCAAATAATGTATAGGCTAATATTAATATATTATGACTTGCAGTTTGTGGGTATTGTCTTGAAGAATGTGAGACCAAGGAGGAAGGACTATGAATATAAGATTTGATCCATATAATAAACTGTGTGTTCTAAACTTACAGCTATGACTAAATGAAGAATTAACATGAGACAAACACACAAAGATTACAGATCTAGGGAGTCATTCATTTTAAAACATTACAATATAGTTATTATTATAAAATGTATTTGAAGTGAAGAAAATGCTGATAGTTCGAAATTTTTAACATTTGTCTATTTTTTATAAGAGGATGCAGAAACAGTAAACATATGCCCAGAACAGAATACCTTGCAGAGTCTGTTTCTGTTTTCCTTCCTACTATGTATTCCCAAGTTCTGACCTCAATCACCAGGTGTGGTAGCAAACACCTTACACATGAGCCACCTTAGAAACCTTCATCAGAGCATTTAAATCTTCACTGAAGAGTGACTCTCCTTCCAACTGCAATTGCTCTACCTATATTAAACAGAAGGTCAAAGAGTTTAAGTGGGTAAAATTGTTTAATAATAAATATAATTTTGATTATCTCAGGAAATTAAGTGGAAATAAAATCTAGGAAAGATAACTTTGGGGAATATCATCTAATATTTTTGTGTTCTCATATCTTTTACCCAAAAAATGATGTTTAAAATAAAATGCTTACTCCATAGTCATAGGAGCATTCACATGAGTATGTGTTTTACTAATAAATATAAAGAAAAAGAAAATAGAGAATTGAGAATTTGGAGTTTATAAAGATTGACATTTCTTATGTGGAGATTTAATATGCGCCTTGTTTATATTAGAAATAATCAAACTTAGGCCAGAAATAGATGAAATAGAAACAAAAAGAACAATTCAAATAATCAACAAAGCCAAGAGCTGGTTCTTTGAGAAAATTAACAAGATTGATAAACCCTTAGCCAGACTAACTAGAGGGCAAAGAGAGAGTATCCAAATTAGCAAAATAACAAATGAAAGTTGAAAAATAACAACTGAAACTGAGAAAATTCAAGAAATCATCAGATCCTACTACAAAAGACTATACTCTAAAAAGTTGGAAAATATGGAGGAAATGGATGAATTCCTAGACAAATAACAGGTACTAAAGTGAAACCAGGACCAGGTAAACCATCTAAATAATCCCATAACACCTAAAGAAATAGAAGTAGTCATCAAAAGAATCCCAACGAAAAAAAAGCCTAGGTCCAGATGGCTGCAGTATAGAACTTTTTCAGACATTTATTGAAGACCTAATACCAATACTCTCCAAACTATTCCACAAAATAGAATCAGATGGAACACTACCTGACTCATTTTTTGAGGCTACAATAACCCCTTGATTCTAAACCACACAAAGACCCTACAAGGAAAGACAACTTCAGACCAATCTCACTTATGAACATTGATGCAAAAATACTCAACAAAATCCTTGCAAACCAAATCCAAGAACACATCAAAAAGATCATTCACCATGATCAAGTAGGCTTTATCCCTGGGATGCTGGGATGGTTTAATATAAGGAAATCCATCAATGTAATCCACAATATAAACAAATGCAAAGAAAAAACCCACATGGTCATCTAACTAGATGCTGAGAAAATATTTGACAAAATTCAACACCCCTTCATGTTAAAAGTCCTGGAAAGAACAGAAATCCAAGGCACATACCTAAACATAATAAAGGCAATATATAGCAAACCAACAGCCAACATCAAACTTAATTATGGGAAATTTGAAGCAATTCCACTAAAATCAGAGACTATAAAAGGCTACCCACTCTCCCCCTACCTATTCAACATAGTACTGGAAGTCCGGGCTGGAGCAATTAGACAGCAAAAGGAAATCAAAGGAATACAAATTGGAAAGGTAGAAGTAAAAACATCACTATTTGCAGATGACATGATAGTGTACTTAAGTGACCCAAAAAAATCCACCAGAGAACTCCTACAGCTGATAAAAAATTTCAGCAAAGTGGCTGGAAATAAAATTAACTCAAACAAATCAGTAGCCTTCCTGTATTCAAAGGACAAACATGTGGAGAAAAAAAAAATAAGGAAAAGATACCCTTCACATTAGTCACAAAAAATATGAAAAACCTTGGTGTGACTCTAACTTAGCAAGTGAAGGACCTGTATGACAAGAACTTCAAACCTCTAAAGAAGGAAATTGAGGAAGATATCAGAAAATGGAAAGATCTCCCATGCTTGTGAATTGGAAGGATCAACATTATTAAAAAGGTCATCTGACCAAAAGCAAACTACAGATTCAATGCAATTCCCCATCAAAATACAAACCCAGTTCTTCATTGAGTTGGAAAGAGCAATGTATAATTTCATCTGGAATAACAAAAGACCTAGAATAGTGAAATCCATCCTCAACAAAAAGAAAACATCTGCGGGAATCACTATCCCTGAACTCAAGTTATATTACAAGGCAATTGTGCTGAAAACTGCATGGTACTGGTAAAGAAGAAGACACTTGGATCAATGGAATAGAATAGACGATCCAGAAATGAGCCCTCTCATATATGGTCACCTGATTTTTGACAAAGGAGCAGTAAACATTCAATGAAAAAAGGATAGCCTATTCAACAAATGGTGCTGGTCCAACTGGCTCTCAGCATGCAGAAGAATGAAAATAGACCCTTTCTTATCTCCTTGTACAAAGCTCAAGTGCAAGTGGATCAAAGACCTTCATATAAAACCAGGTACACTGAAACCATTAGAAGAGAAAGTAGGGAAAACCTTAGAACACATAGGCACAGGAGAAAATTTCCTGACCAGAACACCAGTGGCTTGTGCTCTAAGGTCAATGATTGACAAAGGGGACTTAATGAGATTGCAAAGTTTCTTTAAGGCTAAGGACACTGTCAAGAAAACAAAATGGCAGCCAACAGAGTGGGAGAAGATCTTTGCCAACTCCACATCAGACAGAGGCCTAATATTAAAGGCATAAACAAACTCAAAAAGCTAGGCACCAGAGAATCAAACAACCCTATAAATAATGTGGTACAGAGCTAAACAAAAGTTCTCAATTGAGGAATATCAAATGACTAAGAAGCATCTAAGGAAGTGCCCAACATCATTAGTCATCAGGGAAATTCAAATCAAAAGAACCCCGAGATTCCACCTCACACCACTCAAATTGGCCAAGATCAAAAGTTCAGATGAGAGCAGATGCTGGTGAGGATGTGGAGAAAGAGGAACACTTCTTCACTGCTGGTGGGGTTGTAAACTGATAAACCACTCTGGAAATCAGTCTGGCGATTCCTCAGAAAATTGGACATAGTACTACCTGAAGACCCAGTTATTCTACTTCTGGGCATATACCCCAGAGAAGCTCCAACATACAACAAAGACACATGCACCACAATGTTCATAGCAGCTCTATTTATAATAGCCAGTAGCTGGAAAGAACACAGATGTCCTTCATTAGATGAATGGATACAATAATTGTGGTATATTTACACAATGGAGTACTACTCAACTATCAGAAACAATGACTTTATGAAATTCTTAAGAAAATAGATGCATCTAGAGAATATCATCCTGGGTGAGATAACCCAGTCACAAAAGAACAGTCATAATATGCAGTCACTGATAGTGGGATGCTAACCCTAGAAAGCTCTGAATACCCTGAAACAACTCACAGACTGTGTGAAGTTCAAGAAAAAAAAAGAAAAAGAAAAAACATTATGTTTACTCCTTACACACCAAGAAAACTTTGATTAATTCCAGGTTACATCCCGTTTTATATGTGCCCTATGCTCATTTTAAGTAATAAGATCTTAATGCACACTAACAAACCTTAAAAAAAAAGAAATGACAAAAATGTATTCATATACTTTTATGCAAAAATGCTTAAAATTGGTACATTTATCTTTGTTTTTTTTAAAATAAAATTCTTCAATAAAAAATAAAAACAAAACCAAACAAAAAAGAAATAATAAATTCCCTCCTTTTGTAATTTTGAAAATTAGATTTTGCCTATTTGAAGAAAACTAAGAATCTAGGTCTAGTATGTCACAGGACCTTAACCTTAGCACTATGGAGAATTATTCCAAGACACTTTGCACTATGTGACTGAGACTGAACCTCATAAAACAAGCCAACCAACCAGAGATACAAACCAAAACCAGTTTAATCATTTGGTGATCAGTAGTTTGTGTTATTTGCAAAAGTGTTTGTTCTGACATGACTTTTACATTCCTATATTTAAAAATGATCATAAATATTAAGGCTCCAGTATGAAAGACAAGGAAAAAGAGTTCTAATTTAGCTATCATCGTTAAAATTCAAAAGTAATCAAAGCCACTTTGGAACACTTGATGGAGAACTTGACGGTTTTCTTGAAGATTTTAACTATTTCAGTGGAAGACATAATGAATATTTCTGTTAATGTCGGGGATTCATATTAAATAGTTTTTCTTAGATGTTCCAAATGAAATGTTTCTTTTCAAGAAGAAAAGGAAGAAATAATCATTTTTCTTCCTAAAGATAAATATTAAAATTACTACTCAAAAGTAATTCTTCTACTTTTAAAGGGTTTGGAGCTTGACAATATATTTCCAGGTACCTTTTAATTCCAAATTTCCACATGCATTGTTGGCCCTAGTAATTACTTCCGAGATTTCAAAAGGGATTCACTTCAGTCATTTACCCAGAATAACTTCAATATATCTTGAATAGGACTTCCTGACAAACACACAGAGATATGAAACATCTTACAAAGTGATTGACAGATTCTCATATACACAATAAAGCTTGAGAAGGTACATGTCATTTTCTGTGGCTGCAAAGACATGAGTTTAAAATATCTGACGCTAAATTTATCTAGTAATTTTCTTTAAAGCGACATAAGATTTGTATGCTGATAAATTGATTCATAAATGATTTCTGTTACTGTCTATTCAAAAGAAAATAAATTAAGCTATCAGAGTTTACATAAGTTTACCTATTTACTTTCTTTCATTGCATCATTTTTTTCCTATTACCAATAGAAAAATGTTTGTTTTGGAAAACATCTGTATATACCTCTTTTCCATGATTGCAGTTGAAACATAAAATATTTGCAGGGAATCAAAAAAAAAAGCAAATTCTCATTTGTTTGCTGTGGTGTTTGATTTATATTATCCTAAATAAAACAGTGCTTATCTAGTACAGGAAAGTAATAAAAATGACTCACCTACTATCAAGAACATTAAGCTCACACAAAGCTCTGTTACATGCTTTTCAAAAAAAGAAGTAATATTTCTTTTGGTGATGAATTTATCTCTAAATACACAGAGACAAAATATGTGGGCCTCTACCTATGCTTACAAAATAAGATGTCATCTACCTGAGCTTTATATGAATGAATACAAATATAAAATCAATATTCTTAACACAAAAAAGGAAAAAATATAAAATCATATTAAAAAATCTAAAGTTTCAGATTTTCAGAGTGATTTTGAAGTAGACAGAAGAAGCAGTAGGCTTTGATGCCTCCACGAGTCAAACAGATAACCCTGCATGCATGTAGCATTCTTAAAAACCTGTACATGTTGACACTATGCTTTCACAAATAGACAAATCTTTCTTTTCTGAATTGTTCAAGCTTAAATTTATATATCATTATATTTGTAACTATAATATTTCAATGATTATAATGGTGGGTATCAACAGGTTATAGAGGACAGAAGTTAAACCCCAAAAATGCATAGTCACAAAAAAAAAAAAAAACAGATTTTATTTTACAGCTCTTTAAGACATCACATATTGCTGATGCATAAAGAAAAATACATTTATTTTATTGCTGTTAATTTAAGACTTAATTCTGATAGCATAATAAAGGAAAGCTGTCTGGTGTCACATATCAAAGAAAATATGAAGAAAAATAATGCCCAACACTACCATAACTTATTAAATCATGATACAAATGATTAAGGGATGTCAAAATAGCGGGATTTTTCTTAGAAAATAGTATGATTTGAAATGAAAACCAAGTTGTCAGATGCTCACCTCTGATTCTGTGATGAGGAATAAGAATTAGGTTATGGTTGTTGTAAGGGACAGGAAAAAATATTCTTACTGGATTTGCCATAACAAGATGATTTCTTAACCACAAATGTTACTGATTTTCCCTCTATATTTTTCTCTGTCATATATTAGGTGTTCATATTGGTATTTGTAAGCTAAACATACATTTTGGTGAGTGAAAAGAAATGGAAATTTAGAAAATCCCCGGAAGAAACCTATAACACATGGGCCAAACTTCATAGTTCTTTTTTCATAATATAAACTCAATTATAGTAAATTGAAGACATTTATCAATATTTTTGCATCTCAAAATCTCAGTTAAGTGGCTCCTCATATTAGTTTTCTGGTGCCCACATGGAGTGCATTAGTTTTATTTATTGATTGTAGTTTGCTTGCATGGAGGAAAAGTCCTCTTTCATATCACACACACAAACACACACACACACACACACACACACACACACACACACACACACACACACACACACTTGCTCTGTCACATGTATCTATACTAAGAAGTACTCTTGGATGGATTTCCTCATTCTATTTCCTAAGGACCTCTTCACTTAGGACCTTGGGCAATGTGAAGAAAGACACTAGTGTTGCTTCAGTTTGACTAAACTTCACTCACAGCAGCTACCATTAGGAATGATTGAATTATGAATTCTTCATCGTTTGCTGAGTTGTAAACCTTAAACAGATAGATACATCAACAAAGTAACTTTGGGTGAATATTCTTGTGAGGAAAGACAACATCCCTTGATGACCAGAAAGGAGAGAAGGCTAACTACTGCAGGAGTTTGGGTCAAGTAGTAAAGCTACCTTCAGTAAGGATTAGGCAGTAAAACTTGCTGCTCTAAAATGATTCAGCTCCAGCTCCTGAACATGTTTCCAAATTTTACTTTACTGGCATGTTTCATGTTACCCTCCTAAACCAGTATCCTAAATAAACTTTGACTTTCCACATTTGTTTATTTAGAGAACTTATTGTTACTTCAGAAACAAAACAGTGCTGTTCCAGATTATAAAGTGGGAATTCTCAGTCAAAACGTCCTTTGGAAAATCCTTCAGTTTATACCCATAGATTTTCCTTGATCTTACCTTGTGTGAGTATATTCCCTCATATGGGTAATGATTCACATATAGGAACAAAAATGTTTCACCATGTTTGTGTTATGAACACATACAACACTAAGCCAAAACCTACAGACTAACTAAAAAGAAAACAAACACATTTACATCTATGATCGTATGTACCAGCTCATAAAATCAAAACATAAATATCTTAATGAGTTTGAGGTTATAATAAATCATTTGCATTTGCCCAAAAGTGATGCTTCCATGAGACCAGTATACTAAATAACACTAGTTGATTTTCCAGTGTGGACTGAGAAATTCCACATGGTCTCACTTCTAGATGAAGGTGGTCAGTAACAGGATGCTGATAGAACGGTAGAGAGAGAAGTCTCCTCCAGGTAAATGAGGTCCTCCATAGGTCTCTATGCCATCACCCCTAAGCATATGTACATATAAAAAGGTTAATTGAATTCCATAAATTATCTTAATATAATAGACTTAATATGAGGTAATAATAATAATAATAAAAGAAACAATGTGGTAGTTTGGATTCAGATGTTCCCAAAAATTTAGACATCTAAATTTCGACTCTCTTTACATAATCCTGTTTTAGCTAGTCTAAGATAAGTACCATTCTGATCTGACACAGCTTTGGATTTGTGGGCTGAGACTTGAGATCATGCTGTTACTTCAGCCACCTGCTGCTTCCTGTGTCTAATCTGAAATCACAGACTCCCATTCCTGGGTAGCAAATATCTAATAAGCTAAATATAAGTTGCTTTGTTCACTGTGTTTTTCACTGTGATAAAAAAAGAAACCAAGGCAGAAGATTTTACAAGGATCATGGGATATTTTTGTGATAGATATGACCATGTTTTTTATTGCTTGTTTTGTTTTGTCTAAGAGAATAACATTGAAAACTTAGAATATAAAAGAAGTTGGACATTTAAGCAAAGCTTAAATGGACAACAAAAAAATGAGGTTTGAAGACAATAGTGCTAAAAGCTACGCAGACTTTGGTTTATATGGTATCAGAGGGTATGGAGCAGGTGAACGGGTGACTCTGCCTATTGACCCATGCTGAGGCATCCCTTCCCCCTGAAGTACCAGCAACAGGAAGGTACAGTATAGAACAGAGTTTATTTAGGCCATGGAGTGTGGAGTTGGGGGTAGTAGAAACAGAGAAAGTCAGAGAGAAAAAAGTCAAAGAGAAGAGAGAGCAAGAGAGGGGGGGAGAGAAAAAGGGGAGGGTGCTGTACACAAGCATCTGGAGAGAGGGGAGGGAGAGGAATGGGAGAAAAGGGACCAAAGGAGAAGAGAGCAAGAAAATCAAGAAAGAAAGAGAAAGAATAGAGGGCAAACAGCTGCTTTTATAGTGAGTCAAGCATCCCTAGATATTGCCAGGTAACTATGGGGCTAAACCTATAAGAAACATTAATAATTATTATTATCATTTTATTATGAGTTCTAATACAATACATCCCTACAACAGTTTTCCTTCTCTCTACTTCTCCTACATCCCTATCCTACCTCACCCTAATTTCCCTGCAGAAAAGAACAGGGCTCCCTAGGGTATTCATTGGGCATAGTACATTAAGGTACAATAAGAGTAGGCACAAATCCTCATGTCAGAGCTAGAAAAGGACAACCAGTAGGCAGATAGCTTCTGAAGAATACTTGAAAGACTCAGAGAAACTCCCATTGACATGATTAGGTATTCCAGAAAAGCATCAAGCTAACACTCACACCATATATCCAAAGGACCTAGCACCTACCAATACCAGTTCTAAGACTGATTCGTTTGGTCATGTACCCTTCTATCCATTTTTTAAGTTATCTTACTGTGTCTAATTCCTATTTTTTTTAAATTGAACAAATTTATTTTTAAAAATAAAGATAAATGTACAAATTTTAGGCATTTTTGCATAAAAGTATATGAATATATTTTTGTCAGTACTTGATTTTTTTAAAGGTTTGAGAATATGCATTAAAATCTTACCAGGAACAATGAGCAAAAGCACATGTAAAATAATACATAACCTGAAATTATTCAAAGTTTTCTTGGTGTGTAAAGATTAAGCGTAATGGTTTTTCATTTTCTATTTCTTTTTCTTTTCTTTTTTCTTTTTTTTTTTTTTTTTTTTTTTTTTGGCCTTTGTGTTTTCTTGAACTTCATATAGTCTGTGAGTTGTTCCCGGATTGTTCAGAGCTTTCTGGGGTTAGTATCCAATTATCAGTGACTGCATATTATGTCTGTTCTTTTGTAACTGGGATATCCCACTCAGGATGATATTCTCTAGATGCAGCCATTTTCTTAAGAATTTCGTTAAGTCATTGTTTCTGATAGCTGAGTAGTACTCCGCTGTGTAAATATACCAAAATTTTAGTATCCATACATGTACTGAAGGACATCTGAGTTCTTTCCAGCTTCTGGCTATTATAAATAGGGCTGCTATGAACACTGTGGTGCATGTATCTTTGTTGTATGTTGGAGTGTCTCTGAGGTATATACCCAGAAGTGGAATAACTGGGTCTTCAGGTAGTATTATGTCCAATTTTCTGAGGAATCGCCAGACTGATTTCCAGAGTGGTTGTATCAGTTTACAACCCCACCAACAGTGGAAAAGTGTTCTTCTTTCTCCACATCCTCGCCAGCAACTGCTGTCATCTGAATTTTTGATCTTAGCCATTGTGGTTAGTGTGAGGTGAAATCTTAGGCTTGTTTTGATTTGCATTTTCCTGATGGCTAATGATGTTGAGCACTTTCATAGAGGAATATCAGCCATTACATATTCCTCAATTGAGAAATTTTGTTTAGTTCTGTACCGCATTTTTTGATAAGGTTGTTTGATTCTCTGGTATCTTGCTTCTTGAGTTGATTGTATACCTTGGATATTAGGCCTCTATCTGATGTGGGAATAGTAAGAACTTTCCCCAATCTGTTGGCTGCCCATTTGTTTTCTTGACACTGTCCTTAGCCTTACAGGAACTTTGTAATCTCATTAAGTCCCATTTGTCAATCTTTGACCTTAGAGCATGAGCCATTGGTGTTCTGTTCAGAAAATTTTCTCCTGTTCCTATGTGTTCTAAGGTTTTTCCTACTTTTTATTCTAATAATTTCAGTATACCTGGTTTAATGTGGAGATCTTTGATCCACTTTTCATTCTTCTTCATGCTGAGTGCCAGTTGGACCAACACAATTTCTTGAATAGACTGCCCCATTTCCATTGAATGTTTACAGTTCCTTTGTCAAAAATCAAGTGACCATATATGTGAGAGCTCATGTCTGGATCTTCTATTCTATTCCATTTATCCACATGCCTATCTCTGTACCAGTACGATGAAGTTTTTAGCACAATAGCCTTGTAAGATAGCTTGAGTTCAGGGACAGTGATTCCTGCAGATGTTTTCTTTTTCTCAAGGATGTATTTCTCTATTCTAGTTCTTTTTTTATTCCAGATGAAATTGAGCATTGCTCTTTCCAGCTCTATGAAGAATTGGGTTGTGATTTTAATAGGAATTGCATTGAATTTGTACATTGCTTTTGGTAAGATGGCCAATTTTACAATGTTGATGCTTCCAATACATGAGCATGGGAGATCTTTCCATTTTCTGAGATCTTTCTCAATTTCTTTTTTTAGAGGTTTGATGTTCTTGTCATACAGGTCCTTCACTTGCTTAGTTAGAGTCACACCAAGGTATTAGATATTGTTTGTCACTATTGTGAAGGGAATATTTCCACTAATTTCTTTCTCCACATGTTTGTCCTTTGAATATAGGAAGGCTACTGATTTGTTTGAGTTAATTTTGTATCCAGCCACTTTGCTGAACTTGTTTATCATCTGTAGGAGTTCTCTGGTGGAATTTTTGGGGTCACTTAAGTATTTTATCATGTCTTCTGCAAATAGTGATGTTTCTACTTCTTTTTCAATTTGAATCCCTTTGATTTCCTTTTGCTGTCTAATTGCTCCGACCAGGACTTCCAGTACTATGTTGAATAGGTAGTGGGACAGTGGGCAGCCTTTTAGAGTCCCTGATTTTAGTGGGATTGCTTCAAATTTCCCATAATTAAGTTTGATGTTTACTGTTGGTTTGCTGTATATTGCTTTTATCTTGTTTAGGTATGGGTCTTAGATTCCTGTTCTCTCCTGTTTTGTGAGTGATTATATGATCAATTTTGGAGAAGGTGTCATGAGGTGCTGAGAAGGTGTATTCTTTGGTTTTAGGATGATACGTTCTGTAGATGTCTTTAAATTCCAATTGGTTCATAACCTCTGCTAGTTTTACTGTATACTTGTTCAGTTTCTGTTTCCATGATCTGTCTATTGATGGGAGTGGGGTGTTGAGGTCTGCCACTATTATTGTGTGGGTTACAATGTATGTTTTGAGCTTTAGTTGTGTTTCTTTTATGAATATGTGTGCTCTTATATTTAAAGCATATATGTTAAGGATTGTGAGGTCCTCCTGACAAATTTTTCCTGTAATTAGTAAAAAGTGTCCTTCTTTTTCCTTTTTGATAACTTTTTATTGAAAATCTACTTTATTCAATATTAGAATAGCCACTCCAGTTTGCTTCTTGGGGCCATTTGCTTGGAAGGTTTATTCCCAACCTTTTACTCTGAAATAGTGTCTCTCTTTCTCTCTGAGATGAGTTTACTATATGGAGCAAAATGCTGGGATTTGTTTATGTATCCAGTCTGATAGTCTATATCTTTTTATTGGAGAATTGAGTCCTTTTATGTTAATAGATATCAAAGAATAGTGGTTGCTGTTTTCTGCTATTTTTGCTTTTAGAGATTAAATTAAACCTGTGTGTCTTTCTTCACATGGTTTTCTTGCTTAGGTATTTTTTTGTTTTTACTAGGATGTAGTTTCCCTCCTTATATTGGGTTTACACCTGGAATTTATTGTAGTGCTGGGTTTGTGGTCAGATATTGTGTAAATTTAGTTTTGTCTTGGAATATCTTGGTCTCTCCATCTATGGTGATTGAGAGTTTTGCTGGCTTTAGCAGCTTGGGCTGACACGTGTGTTCTCTTATGGTCTGCATGATGTCTGTCCAGGATCTTCTAACTTTCATAGTCTCTCTTGAGAAATCGGGTGTAATTCTGATTTGTCTGCCTTTATATGTTACATGCTTTTTCCCTTACTGCTTTTATTATTTTTTCTTTGCTTTGGGCATTTGGCGTTTTGACTATTATGTGTCAGGAGGAATTTCATTACTGGTCCACTCTATTTGGAGTTCTGTAGGCTTCTTTTATGCTCATGGTCATCTCATTCTTAAGGGTAGGGAAGTTTTCTTCTACGATTTTCTTGAAAATATTTACTGTGCCTCTTAGTTGATATTCTTTGCCCTCTTCTATTCCTATTATCCTTAGGTTTGGTCTTCTCATTGTGTCCTTGATCTCCTGGACATTTTGGGTTAGGAGCTTTTGGTTTTTGCATCTTCTCTGAATATTTTGTCTATGTTTTCAATGTTGTCTTCAGCCCCTGAGATTCTCTCTTGCATCTCTTGTAGTCTGTTGGAGATGCTTGCATCTGTGACTCCTGATTTCTTTTTTAGGTTTTATACCTGTAGGATTTTCTCTTTTAGTGTTTTTTATTATTGTTTCCATTTCCATTTTAAATTCTGTCTTCAATTCCTTCATCCCTTTGGTTCTGTTTTCCTCTAGTTATTTGATTTCTTGGAGTATTTTTCTTGCTTCCTCTTTAAAAGCTTCTATTTCTTTATGCTTTTCCTCCTGTTCTTGTTTAAGGATCTCTATTATTATCTTGAGGTATGATTTCGGGTCTGAGTCATCTTTTTCTGGAGTGTTTGGCATTCCGCTGTTGTTGTGATGGGAGAGCTGGGTTCTGGTGTTGCCAGGTTGTCTTGGTTTCCCTGGGGTAAGTTCTTTTGCTTTCCTCTTGCCATCTTGTTGTCTGTGATTATATGTGGTCTTGTCAGTGATTAGTTTTCATCTCTCCTGTGTACCTGGCCTGTGTCCCTGGATCTCTGCCATTCCTGGTGGCAGATAGCATGAGCACCTGTTCTGCACACAAGGGCCTGCAGGATCCAAACAGAGACCCTAAGGCAGGATTCCTGCTCCCCTTAACCAATCAGGGAGGGGCGCACTTTCCTAGCACTAGGCACAGACCAATCTGCTCCCTGGCTACTTTCAATGCAGTCTTATCAAGCCTCTGTCCCTGGATCTCCGCTGTTCCTGGTGGCAGATTGCCTGAATGCCTGTTCCACATGCACGGGCGTACCTGGTGGAAACAGAAACCCTATGTCAGAGTTTCTTCTCCCCTGAACCAATCGGGGGGTGCGCACTTTCAGAGCTCTTGGCACAGACCTCTCTGCTCCCTGGCTACTTGCAATGCAGTCTCACTAGGCCTGTGTCCCTGGATCTCAGCTGTTCCTGGTGGCAGATGGCCTGAGCACCTGTTCTGCAAACAAGGCCCCGCAGACCCTAAGGCAGGGTTTCTACTCCACTGAACCAACGGGGGGGGGGGATGACTTTCTGAACCAATCCGTGAGGGGGCACACTTTCTGAGCACTTGGCACAGACCTCTCTGCTCCCCGGCTACTCCCAGTGCAGTCTCATCAGGCTTGTGTCTCTGGATCTCTGCTGTTCCTTATCCTTATATTCTGTTTCCTACAATTTTTCTTCCCTTCTTCTTCCAAGGAATTTCTAGAGCTCCATGAGGAGGAACTCGATGAGCTCTCTCTCTCTCTCTCTCTCTCTCTCTCTCTCTCTCTCTCTCTCTCTCTCTCTTTCTCTCTCTCTCTGCCTAATGTTATGAAGTGGGTCTCTGCTTCTGCTCCCATAAGTTGCCTGAGGAAGCAGCTGTAATGACTATTGGGCTAGACACAAGAGTTCTTTTCCTGGTCATGCAGATAATATTGACCATGGGTTACATTTTGAGGCATGGGCCTCAAATTACAATGTTTTATTTTCCAGGCAGCAAAGCCAGAAAGGCAGAGCCAGTTGTGTTCTTCCACTTCAGACACTGAGTTATGATACGGTTTTGCCTAGTATTTTCCCATAATGCTCTGAGTCTTCTCTTTTAGAATGGCAGTGCATATTCGGTAGTGCTATTTGTTGGAACTATGTGATTTTGTGCTATTAGAGTTAAAAGATTGTATTGAGTCTCAGAAGAGACATTGGAATTAAGAAACTGTGGATCTTACAAAAGTTTATAAAGACTTTTTAAGTTGCACTAACTTGCATTTTTATAGGATGATATGGACATAATTGTGGGAGCCAGAAAGAATAACATAGTGGGTTGAATATGACTTCTATAGGCTCAAGCGTCTAAACTTTTGTTTGCTAGTTTACGACAAAGTTTGGTATAGGTTTAAGAGACACTGGTTTGCTAGAGGAATCATGTAACTAGGAGCAGGATTTGAGGACCCAAAAGCTATGTTCTGTGTCCATTGTGTTCTTTGTATTTCTCTTAGTGGTTCTAGATGGGAATGCTCACCTGTTTTGCCTACTGCTTGCTACCTAGCCTCTACCATCTCTGTCATAATAAGACAAGTAAACCCTTTTGGTTCTATGTAGGGAGCCGTTTTGCTGCACCCAAACATGGTGCCGGCTTCCCGCCGAGAACTCAGCAAACAGAGCTGTTGCCCAGCCAAGAGACTTAATGCGCATGCACCACATAAGTCACAGCCCACTCTTGGGGCACGTGATTGAGCTACAGGAGGATGCACCAATCAGGTAGCAACACAAGTCTCTGAGGCATATACAGCAATGAATTTTCTCCCCCATGTGAGGAGAAGAGGAAGACAGTGGGGAGATTGCGGGAGACCCCACGTGGAGGGATGGCGGAGAAGCACCAGGTGGAGAGAGACTCGGTAAAAAAGATTGCGGGAGGTCCCGTGTGGACAGAGACTGGACAGAAAGATTGTTCGTGGGGGACTGCGCGTGAGAGGCCGTCTAGACAGTAGAACTCGGTAGGGAGTCCCCGACTCAGAGACAAGTTTCCTGCTCAAGAAGCCCCTGCTCAAAGTGCTGTTCAATAAAGGTTATCCGCAGAAGAAGCTGTTTGTTTTGTTGCACGCCTGTTCCTAGCGGCGGGAAGCATGGGCGCGTGACAGTTCTAAGTTGCCTTGGTCATGATTTTGATTGCAGCATTTGAAAAGGAACTAAATGGGGGATCATGAATACGGGAGGAAGGAAGAGGACATGGGAAAAGTTCCAGAGCCATGACTAATGCAAGTCAGTGCTCATACATGAAGCTCTAGCAGAAAGTTAGAGACAGTTGCTATTTCCTAATCAAATGTGACATTAAAATTGCAATATATGGTATGTTCAAACATCCACAAAGTTAGAAAATAAAAACCCACAACAGACTAAGCAATCTCTATTAGGAGGGATCCTATTTGCCACACAATTGTGGGGTTTTTTATGCCTGTTTGATTTAGTGATGAGACATCTATGCTGCAACAAAAATATCAAAATTGAGGAGATTACAAACTATCCTTCAAAAGTCTGAATAGAAGGTGTACTGTCACCTGCATCAGCAGAAGTGGAGATGTGGTATTATGTATGTGTGCAGATGGAGTTATGACTTGTGGTGCTGGCAGATTGAAGGGAACGAGAAGAAGTGATTGGTGCTTTTATCTGTCTCTGGAATGGTACACAGTCCAGCAGTCTTCCACTGGAGATGCGATTTTCATGGCTTTCCTCACAGTTTAAGGAAGTTATGGAATATTTTCCCATATAAAGAACAGTGGCTGGTTTTTCTTGAGGGATTTGATAGGAAATGGTAGGACCATGTTGAACCACACAGGGTTTGTTTTTGCAAAAAGAGCAAATAGACTTTACTTTTACTCTTAAAGTAATTGAAACTATTATTTATGCCCCAAAGACCTAGCTCTCTTTTGTCTTCATGAGAATTCCTTTCTAATCAATATAAACCATAGAAAGAGTATATTTTGTTTAGTGATTTCTTAACATTTATTATTTCCTGTTGACAAACCAAGAAATCCCAGCAGACAAGAAAAACCAAGCATGTTTGAATTCTAAACCCGGTATGGTAAACAGCTGACTAGCCACTCAGTGGGGAATTTGTGCAGGATATTACATAGGATGCCCACAGAACTTTCCATCTGTCTTCTTAATAAAATGTAAACGAGGTTCATATGGGTATGAAAAGCTTAGACTTCAGGGATGATCTCATCATACCAATATGATACCATACCTATTACTTACCTCTTGCCACAAGAGTAAGGCATCTACTCTCATCTGTTCTGCTAATTTCAAATTATTCAGAGGCAGGCTTGTCTTTTTCAGAGGTATTTTTGTAGTGTGTGCTAGGCAAGATCCTCAGTAGAAATAATGCTTTAGTCATAGTGAAAATTCTAGAGGGATCACTTACAAAGTGCTCTTTAACCTTTCAGATACTGGAACATTTATTAAACCTCCACCTATAGCAATATATGAAGCCAAGCTTATTTACTTAGTAAGATGACGGTGCATAGTCCTTTTAAATGTTATCTGTTTTGCAGTCTTCCTGTTATGGATTAAACTTGAAATGTCCCCCTACAGGCTCCTGTGTTTGAATCCTTGTTCTCTGGTTGGCAGTTATATATTGGAAATGTATAGAATGTTCACAGATGGAACCTAGATGAAAGGATTTGGTAACTGGTAGAAGCTTAGTGATAGTCATCATAGGACCCCTAATCCTCCTCAGGCTCCCTGTTTCCTGCTCAGTATCAAATAATGACTGATCATGACCAACATTCAGTGCTAGAGACCAAGTGATTATTAGCCACTATTTCTTTCCCAACACAAAAGAGTAGAAACTCGAAACCAGTAGACTCACCTTTTCTTGCTTAGTTTGTTTTCTCAGCTATTCCATTATAGCAATGTGTAAATCATTATATCAGAAATCTATATAATGTATCCATAATAATATTTAACTCCTTATTCATCATAGGCATGTGTCATGCTGTCACATTATATTTCATAAATATGTATAACTATGTGCTTAATATCAATTAAATGTTGAAATAAAACTAATCTAATTAATATTTGTGCCTATGAATTCATTATTACTATAACCATTTCACTTACTAATTACAGTGTTCAATTTACCTCACAAAATGTCCCTCTTATTTGAAAGAAGATATCTAAGAATTTTTTAAGTGTATATTCATACTATAATAATTACTGAAAAAAGAGGCCATGAATTTTAAATAGAGCAAGAAGCAATATATGGAAAGTTTAGGAGAAAACATGGAGAAACAAAAAATTTAATTAAACTATAATCTCAAAAAGAAAAAAGAAATTCTGTAACACTTAAACAAAATCAGAGATGGATATATTTATCAGTGGATAATTTAGATAGAGACTTATTGTCCTTGGGAAAAATAGGATAGTGTTAATTTAGCTATATTTGTAGCCTATGTATTATAAATCAATTTGAATTTCACTGTTATAAATATGTTTTTATTTGCTGTATGATTTACTGAGTTTTAGATAGATAATGTTTTTGGTTTTTTCATTCAAAATTATAAATGACTTTTTCTTTGAAATCTCCGAAAAACTTTGTGTGTAAAAAGAAATAATTTAATTACTATTTGTTGTATAAGTCAATTAATTATACATATAATTATATAAAATGAATCAATTTCAAAATATGAATTGTCTTGAAAATATAAGGTTAAATTAGGTCATACAACATTTTCATTGACTGATTTCACCAACAAATGGTTTAGCTAGTAGATTTGATCTGTTTGGCATCTCACTTTCTAATGCTACACATTTTGAGACCAGATGTCCTCGTAATTTTCTACTTAGCCTCACCTGAGTTTTGTCTTGCTTTCTAATCAGGTATGATGTTTCCTCTCATTACAGAGTTGAGCAATCAACGTAGGGGCTTCTGGGAAGCTCTTCCTTGAGCCTGTCCATTGTATAATATGCCAGGAACTGCATGCAGGGAATTATTCAGTTAATTGAATAGCCTGAGGAAATATTGATCTTCATTCTTGAGATTTTTGCAATGAAAAACACCTCCTGATGAGAGGATTAGGATCAGAATTACTTACATTGCACAGATCACACTGTGCAAAGGCACCAGCCAATAGAAAATGTTCATCTGTGTAAACTAATCCTATATAACCTTACCAACAAACTGATTTTGTGACAAGCCATCCATTTTCCTTCCTTGTTTCTAAAGTAAAAGTAGCTCACCATATGACAAGTATCTGAACTTAGGTAATGACACTTGCTTTACAAAACTCACAGGAGACAGAACAAAGGCCAGTGTGGCAACTGGTTGATTACCAAGTCAGCCTCTGGACCATGCATGAATTGTTTAGATTTCAAGTAAGAACAGGAAGCTTCCGCTTGGATATGCTTATGTCTTAGTATCTCAGATTCCCACTTGCTCTAACTATGAAATCAAAAGCACAGTCTGAGAAGACAAGTAGTTATCCTGAAAAAAAAAGTTTTTTTTTTTTTTTTTTTTTTTTTTTTTTTTTTTTTTTGGTAGTGTATCACACAATGGGAAGTAAACAATGAAGGGATCTTTAAGAAGTGGGATGGTCAAAGTTTGCAGTATTTTCAGATATGTGCTAGGATGAAACAATAATTATTTAATAATAGCATCTAATATTTCTGGCAACATTAATTCAAAGGATAAAGAATACACAATAGTCCCACAAGCATAGCAAAGAAAGCAGAGAAGACCCATTTGAGTTGTCATATTCTTCCTTTTTTTAAAGATTTATTTAGTTATTAGTACACTATAGCTGTCTTCAGTCATACCAGAAGAAGGCATCAGATCTCTTTACAGATGGTTGTGAGTCACCATGTGGTTGCTAGGATTTGAACTCAGGATCTCTGGAAGAGCAGTTGGTGCTCTTAACCACTGAGCTATCTCTCCAGCCCTATCAAACTCTCTAAACTGTAGTGATTCGAAATGAACAGCACTAGTTCCAGAAATAAGCTACACTGAAATAGTTCACCTACCTTTGCCTTGGTGTTGATTTCCTTTTGGTCCCCCAGGCCACATATACTTTTCAAACTTGATATAACTGTAGGAATTTCCAACTATTTATAAACTGCATGTTACTTATACGTAAATGTTATAGCTTCTACATGGAATATTTTGTTTTTCTTTTTAATTCTGGTCTAAAGTTTCCCACTCCTTAACCTCTGAGTATTCATTACTTGAAAGGAGGAAACATGTTTTGGATTAATGGCTGTATTGTTTATGTTTTTCATTGCTAACAATATCTGATACAAAGCAACTTCATAGCGGAGGGTCTTATCCAGGATTATAGTTTACAAAGGCACAAAGTCCACCATAGTGAGTAAGGCGTGGGTGTGTGAGTGTGAGATAGTTGATCAAAATGTTTTCTAGCAGAGAACAGACAGAAGGTAAGGCTAGATTATGCATGCCCAGGGTTGTCTACAAGTAACCTACTTCTTCCCACAGTCTCCATTTTCTAAAGGTTCCACACCCTTCTGTACTTGGCAGAACCATCAGGAACCAAGCATTCAAGCACAGAAGCCTTTGGGAGACATTTTAGATTCAAACTGCAGCAATGGCTAGAAGTGAATTTACTATTAAAGCTTATGAGTTTTCTCTTCCCCGTTGCCCTATTAACTCCATGAAAGACGCTGACTATCTTTCATCTTCCCAAGGTCTAGCACACTGCCTGGGACACAGCAGGGGATCATTAATGGAATAACAAATGCAAAAGGTCACTTTGTAACACATTCTGTCCTCATCAAAACCTCGTAAGAAAAGTATAAAACCTGTATCTTGGATTTTTAAATATCACCAGGGAAAGCATCTCCAAGCTCTTACTTCCCTTAATGTAGACAAAATTCCATAAATGTGTACTTCCAAATTTTGCAAGAGTGTAGTCTAAATCTTCGCTTAGAGCAGAAGCCTGCTTGCGATCTCCAGCTGACTTTAGTGGTAATGGTGTCAGTTCAGTTCCTTGACAACCACATTCCTTTAGAAGTGTGCAGTGTGGAAAAATAACCAGACCTTTGCCATATTAAGAAGTACAGCAGCAGATGTAATTGGTATTATTTGCTATCATAGAAACAGGAAGAAATTAAGTAAGGAAAGGGTGAACTGCAAAGGTTTTTCTTAAAGCATTCTGTTGACTCAAAAAGACTCCAAACCAATATATTTCTTACTGCCGCTCTTCGTGTGGTACCATTGTTAGACCTCCTGCACACCGTTATCCTGCAAATTGCTTTTCCAAGTTCAGGCACCTTTGTTCTAACTAGATCATGCGCTGTCCAGAAAGGCAAATCTCTCTGGTATTTTACTTTAATCACAGCATTTTTCTTACAGCTAATAAGGAGAACTCTTCTTCGGTGTTTCCAAGATCTGTCTTCACCTTTGTAGCTGGTGAAGGATGAGTCTCTCTAGGACATTCTACATCCTCAGACTCAGAAATGGGACGTTTGTGATTGCTGCTCTGAGTTGTGACCACCAGCTCCATGTGATGGCTTCATTTCCCTTGGCATTCCAGTGAACGACAACCATTCTCTTCCACAGACAAACCATTTGCTTTCCTTGCCAAGCTTATAACCTAACCTTGAATGATCCTTATGAAGTAAATTCTAACATGTTGGATATGGCTTACCACCTTCCCTGTTACAGGCCATCCAAATAAGTGTTCCCAGGTAGCCAGTGGAGGACCTGACAGGTCACATCTCATTCAGAGACCTTTCTTACTGTCCTTAACTTCCCCCTAGATTATGGAGCATTCAGAGAAGACCCTGCTATTCAGAGTCCTCGGCTTGATTTTGATTTATCAG